>NC_081342.1:47770242-47800841 GCF_029784015.1 Lycium ferocissimum | reverse complement strand
CTTCTCCTAACTCTCACTTGATGATACCCGGACCTCAAATCTATCTTTGAAAATCATCTCGGCACATCGAACCGATCAAATAAGTCATCAATCCCTCGAAGAGGATATTTATTCTTAATCGTCACCTTATTCAGTTGCTGGTAGTCAATGCACATTCGCAAGGAGCCATCTTTCTTTCGAAAAAACAATACGGGTGCTCCCCACGGGGATGAACTAAGCCTAATAAAGTCTTTTTCAAGCAAGTCTTACAATTGCTGCTTTAACTCTTTCAATTCTGCGGGAGCCATTCTATAAGGAGGAATAGATATAGGCTTGGTGTCTGGCAACACATCAATAGAAAAATCAATTTCACGCTCGGGAGGAAGGACTGGAAGCTGTTCCGGGAATACATCCGAAAGCTCATTCACTACAAAAACTGACTGAAGAGTCGGCGGTTCAGCTTCTATATCTTGAACCCGCACTAGATGATAAATGCAACCTTTTGTGATCATCTTCCTTGCCTTGAGATAGGAAATAAACCTACCTTCTGGTGACGCAGTATTTCCTTTTCATTCTAAAACTGGTTCTCCTGGAAATTGGAAACGAACCATTTTCATTCTACAATCAACATTGGCGTAGCAAGAAGACAACCAATCCATGCCCATAATAACATCAAAATCCACCATTTTTAACTCATGCAAGTCAATCATAGTACGATGATCACAAATCACAACTACACAATTTCTATATACTGGCTAGTTATTACCGATTCACCAACGGGTGTAGACACCTCAAAGGTTTGATTGACTCCGGTTTAACTCTAAATCGACCCGCAATATATGGAGTAACATAAGACAAAACGTGGAGCTCGGATCTATCAAAGCATATACATCATGAGAAAATACCGATAATATACCCGTGACAACGTCGGAGAAGACTCAAGATCTTAGCGTCCGTCCCAAAGATAAATACGGCGCCGAGGACCGCTATAATCGGGGACTCTCCTTCCGCCTCTACCACGTCGACCGGGCGCATGTGAACCTGGCCCCATAGGGCGCATGGATGATGAAGACCCGGCCACCGACCCCGAAGGCCGGGTCCTACCTCTACCACCAACCGAGGGGCAATCACGGGGCAATATGGCTCCGGCCGACCACACGAATAGCAAACCTCTCGAACCCGATCGGCACCGACCCCAATCGTAACTTCCCACACCGGGAGTATCGTGGCACCTGTGGCCTCGCCCGACTCGAATCACCCCCGAACCGGGATCCCGAAAAGCTCGACTCGGCTCTGGGATGAGATCTATCAAACCTCTAGGCCTAAAAACCGTGGAGGCGCACTAGTCATAGAATGGCCCGAATGTCAAAACCGCGCCCCCGCCTATACTCACTCATCGGACCTGAAGATCTAGCCCTCTTGTTATACCCTCTATCATGCTCACGTTCACTTCTTTGTTGTTGTAGGCTTTATTCTAAATTTTGAGCATGAGCTTGAATGCGTGAAATGTCCACATTATCCTGAAGGGACGCAGTCAAGCACCTATCCATCAAATGTGGCCCTAGGCCTTTCACAAATCGGTGCACTCGGTCACCCATATCCGCTACCATGGCTGAAGCATACCTAGCCAAAGAATTGAAGCGGAGACTATACTCTAAAGCACTCATGCTTCCTTGCCTCAAATTTAAGAACTTACTCGCTCTAGCTCGCCGAACTTCCTGGGGCAACAATGTCGGAGGAAAGCATCTACAAATTCTTACCATACCGGGGGAGGTGCATTGGCTCCCCGTGAAGCCATCCAAACTGTGTACTAATGAACCACAACATCCCTCAATCTATAGGACGCTAAATCCACCGATTCGGTGTCCAAAGCATGTATAAACCGAAGCGTCCTCAACATACCATCAATAAAATTCTGAGGGTCCTCATCCAGCTTTGATCCAAAGAATTCCGGAGGGTTCAAACTAATGAAATCACGGGCCCTTGCATTAATAACCCTATCACCTTGCCCTGTACTTTGCCGCTGAGTCTAGGCAGCAACCAATTGAGTAAGCAAATGAATGACCTTTACATCTTGGCCTGAAGCATCCGGTGGAGGAGCCGGAGGTGCTGGAGCTGGGGCTGAGGCTCCCTCACGCTCCTCTAAAATAGGTACCGAATGAGAAGACTGAGATTGAGCCACATTCTGGGGATCACTTTCCTCTACTACCGGTGGCGGTGCTCTTTCGGCCCGTTTTCCGCCACCGTCTTGCCCTTTGGTCGCCGTAGCCTTTTTCTTTACAGCATCTCTTCGAAATACATAACACATCGGTTAAGGATGAAGAAGTTCTTATATCATAGCTCTATCGCACGATTCTTATGAAGAAAGAAGGTCATTCATTCCTAAAATGCCCGCGCCTTTCGTTTATAAGTGTGCGCGCAACACACCCATAACCAAGACTTACTAGACACGGCTCGTAGACACACCCTAGGACGAACTACTCGATACCACTTTTGTCACGACCCAACCGGAGGGCCGCGAGGGCACCCTGGGGCACCTCTTAACATACTTCTCATCTACATCTAGGCGAGCCACATAGCTAAATCATACTTTGCATCCGTTATTCATACTAATTCCATTGGGCGGTAATTTATTTATAGCATCATTAGCAACTATGCCCATATCAATGTACATAAGCCGACGAGGCCAACAAAATAATATCCAAAATATAGGCCGACAAGGCCAAACACATCTAACCATATACACATGTCTACGAGCCTCTAAGAAGAATATGTCATATCATATAGGCGGGAAAGGGCCCCGTCGTGCCCATAATTTTGTACACAAACGAATAAGTACCAAAAGCTGTAGCTCCGAATGAAATGGAGTTCCGCTATGTAGTCCCTGAGTAATGAAGCTATGGATCAAGTCGGTCTCCCACCTACGGGCATGACGACGCAACGTCCATAAATAAAAAAAACGCCGCACGAAGAATGTCTTGAGTATGTAAAGCATGATCAACATCAATATGAAAGCATAATAGACAACATATGAAATAACATTAGGTACGGAAGATAATATGTAAATCATCATAACACTTACTTTGCTCTTCATAGGGACAATTCCATTCTATCGCGTATCCGCGTACATACATGCTCATATCGACTTTCCATTTATATTGCGTGATCGTGTACATCATCCATTCCGTATTTCGTATCCATTTTATATTAGCTTCATTTTTAGTTCATACTATATATTCAATTCATATATATATATATTCATAGCATTTCGCATATATACATATATTCGTATTCATATCATATACATACCCGACCACGAAGGTTCGGTGTTTCACATACACCGGCCCTACCAAGGCTCGGTGTCGTACATAACCGCCCTGTGCGCGCGCGCGGGGCTATATATATATATATATATATATATATATATATATATATATATATATATATATATATATATATATATTATATATATATTCTACCCGCCATATAAGCTGGGGTTTATAATAGCCATATATAGACACATATACATATAAAGCTCATAGGCATCTTTAGCATCATTACTATCGTCGTTCATTACATCTATCCTTAGGATTACTCATCATATAAGGAACTTAGTACAATCGTAACATATCGAGCGTCATTAAATTAGTAGCTTTTAAAGATAGAATCATTTAGAGGATATCATAGACTCGTAGAAGATATTTGGCCAAAGAACCATGCTTTATGAAAGAAGGGTTAAACTTACATACCTTTCCGTTCAACTATTCTATCACTTCGACGTTCTTCTTCAATGCTCACGTTTCTACCTTCATTAGAGTGCATACTAATATTAGAGAATCGATAGCTTAGCATACTTGACTAAAGCTAGAGAAAATTGGACAACATTTCCTTTATTTATACAACTTCCTCCATATCATATATCTACTCCCAAACATCAATAATAACATTCACAACACCATAACAATAGCCTTTATTGACCTACATTATCCTTACTTCTCAATTCAATTCCAATCATCCATATTCATGCTCATATCGCACGATTACGTTCATTCATGCACGATGTCTATTCCATGTTCTCAATATCATTTATAACATGATTATAATCATAATGTATCAAGAATCATGACTTAATCCAAACATTTACTCGAAAGTGACACTATTCCCACATTCATGACCCATTTTTCTATATCCTTTTACAATCCAAGTGTTTCAACTTTCAAATACCTTAAACAACATGGAAATATCATAAAACTTACCTTAGATGGTGTAGGAATGAACCTTGGGTGCAAACACCTCACTTTAGCAAAACCCTAGTTTCACCTTCACTTAGATTTCTTGTTTTGGATGAACTTTAATGGGTTTCTTACACTTGATTCACTTGGTTTGATGTAGTTAATCACTCATATCTCTTGAATTTTTGTGGGAGAAATGTTCTAGAGAGTTCTAGAGAGAAGGGGTGAAAAATGAAATGAAATAATGAACTTGGTCCCTCATTTAATAACTCAAAAGGCACCATTACCCCGAACTATACCCGAAAATATACGGACACTACCTTTCCCTGTCCTATAAATTTATACGGTCCGTATAAGTGACGAACAAATCAACCCCAACATCTCGTGCCCCGTGACCACTATACGGCACATTATACGGTCCGAAAAACTTATACGATTTTTTTAAGTGACCGTATAATCCGCATTTTCTTAAAAACCTTGAAAAATAAATCTAGTCTTCCACATTATACGGACCGTATAACATTATACGGACCATATAATGGACCGTGTAACTCATCTTTCATTGATCTTGTTCTTGTCACTTCGTTTGATCTCCAATCCTTATGGAACCTTCTTAACACTGGTTTATTTGAAAATTAACAATCCAAGGGACGTTATAACTCTTCTCCAAACATCATTAAGTCGTTTCGTTAACTTGTTAACAAATCCTTTACGATACATATCGTATGCCTTGCTTTCTCTTGGCAAACTTTCTCCCCTTACCTCGAATACCTTTGAAATCTTAATTAGGGTCATCAAATGTCATTCCTTACTTATCGAAATACCATATACTTCGTGTTCTTCATTAGCCTATTCACTGTGCATCAAAGAAAAATTTTTCGAGGTGTAACATGAATACAAATTAGGGCGCATAACTACAAAAAAAACCGAACCGACCCGGTTTTCGAAATACCACCATTTTTTCTATAAGGACACTCTCTCATCACATTTTTACTTAACGATTAAGAAACAAGCACACTCGCAGCCGAAAAAACATTCCCCAAAATGAGGTCTACCACACCGAGAACACCGAGGCAAAGTGGCCTCGGCCCGACTCGAACCCCTCGCTCATCGTGAACCTCGAAGCCCCGGAGCTCGACCTTACTCCACGTTTTACCGTGCGGTCAAATCCCCTACCCGTGAACCGCGGGGTGCACTCGTCTTTGCCGGGCCGGAAAGAATATCTACCATGGGCCGCCGAGGTTGCCCCCTACAAACTCACACCGAACAACCCGCCGATCTAGCCCTCTTATTTTCGGACTCTCTCATGGTCTCTCTTTTGTCGGTCGACGTCCCCTGTGTCGATCCTCTACCCCCTGTGCGTATACCTGTACTCGAGTAATATCCATACCTGGCTGAAAAGCCACTGTCATACAACCATCAATCAGATAACGATCTAGTCCCATCACATAACGATGCACTCTGTCTAATATCAATACAATAGTCGGGACGTTATATCTAGCCAACGAATCAATCTCAAGACTATACTCGAACGCTCGCCATTCGCTCAAATGTAAGAATCTATCAACTCTAGCTCGCTCTCATCTCGGGAGGCGGTGAAATCTTTCGGAAGGCCTCCACAAGCTCATCCCATACCACTGGAGGAGCACCCTCGCCCCTAGATAACTCCAAGACTCATACTAATTAACAACTACATCTCGCAATCAATACGAAGCCAACTCAACAAACTCAGTCTCAGAAGTCTTCATTATCCTCAATGTACACTGCATCTGCCGAATAAACTCCTGTGGATCATCCTCGGGCTTTGACCCAAAAAACTCTGGAGGATCACAATTCAAGAAGTCACGAACCCTCAAGCTAACAGACCTATCCGCATAATCAACTCCCGATCCATGCCTACGAACATGCCCTGCCACTAATCTGGTCAACAACTGAACTGCATCTCTCATGGCCCTATCCTCCGCCCCGGTTGGAGCCGGAGGCTCGTGCACCGGGCCTCGGGAGCCGGCGGCGGTGGTGGCGCCCTCTTTGAACTAGAGCCGCCGCTGATCTAAGATCCTCCGGAGGCGGCGGCGGTGTGCAGCTCGCCGACCGACTACGCATGTCGGCATAGATCGGACATGGGCCCTAGTAACTCTTCAAGTCTGACTAGTATCTCCCGCTACTGATTTTCCCTTCTGGGCAGCTGTCGCTTTCTTCAGAGGCATAGCTGAAAACACAACAATTCGTTAGAGAGGGATTATCCTGATAACGTAGCTCTATCGCACGATCTAGAGTAAGAAGGAAGGATGACATCCTAAATGTCCTGTAGCTTCCTGTTTATAGATGTGGTGTACAACACACTGATAAACAAGACTCTACTAGACACGATCTGTAGACACTCTGAGGATGAACTGCTCTTGTCACGACCCAAACGTATGAGCCATGACAAGTACCGGACCATTGCTGGTCAAGCACTCATGTGCCTGCATTTACTTCTCACTGACTATCCTGGGCCCATATACAATCTATAATCGAGCTATAATCTCTCGAACACTCAACATAAAAGACATCGAACTAGCGAACCACGAAATACATACATACAAACATAAATATCGAGAGTAACAACGCAAGCGATTGGCCGCTTTATATATATATCTTACAATAAAATAAGTGCCAACGAGGCCGCATAACAACACGACTACATATCGTGTCACAAACTCTCTATAGAATACAAATCGTAGAAAGGACAGGACAAGGCCATACCGTACCCATATATGTACGTAACAAGATGGCATACCAAACGGACTGAAGCTCCGGATCAACGGAGCGTACCGACTGCCGCTGAGGGGAGGTCCTATCGATGGAACCGTCCGACTAGCTACCTAATCCTCGGCATGAACGCGGCGTCCACGTTAAGGGACGTCGCGCACGTAATGTACCGAGTATGTAAGGCGTGAATAATAACATATGAGGGATACATAGCATTAATAATAACATAAAGGAAATATACAAACATATCGTAAGATAAAAGAGTAACCCGTACGTATGAGTGCCTCTTAGGCGGATGCCACGCATGCTTAACTTTCTTTGAAAAACATTTCTTGTTCATGTATACATAAAATAGAACATATCATGTTGCCGAGGCGTCGGCTCCGATCCATTTAGCGACATATGTCCCGCGTCTAGGCATCCCGCATCCGGGATGGTATCATGTCATATAATACCAACTGATTAGGTGGTTACGCGTCTATAGCGCTCTGGCCCTCTTTCCCATATACATATACATGTATCACGTACATCTATCATGTTCATGTATCATATATATATCATATAAGCAGCATGCAGGAGAGCCCAAGGAAAGTTATGTCTCTATCGGAGTGACGTAAGGTCGGTAACCTCCGATTATTTTATGGAATAATCATCACCGCTTTGTCTCACCTTGAAGGAACAATTATTATAATGTGAGACTGTCAATGAAGAATAGCATTAAGAGAACATAGAATAAGATCATAAATCTCATGAGGCGTCAATTCATATACTACTTTGAAGTCTTTTGAAAGCAGAGTCAATATCAAAGAATAAGGTTGAGGATCAGGAAATAGCTCAATATTCTTATATCGTCACTGAAATCATAAATTGGAATCCTTTAGACATGAAATCATTCTCATCATAGTCATCGTAGAAATATTCTCCTCTTTGGCATCATTGTCATCATGGGAAAACATGCTCATCGTTGTTATCATAAGAGTTCACATAATCATAAACCTTTGGTTTGGAAAATACGGGCATTTAGAAAACATGTATGGATTATTAGAAAAAGGAGCCATGCCTTTGAGTCAAGGACTTCCAACTTTGACACTAGGAATATTATGGAAACATTTATGGTATCACAATATAGGAGTCATGCCTTTGAAAGAAAGGGGGCGAGCCTTAACATACCTGTTTAACCTCCTATTGGCTACGCTTATGCGTCCAAGCTCGTAAGTATACATTTAAGAGGATTTACACTAACGTTAGCCTCTTCATCACACACTTGTACCAAGTTTCAAATTATACTATTCTATATTCCTCCGAAAATCGGGCAGATTTCCCCGTTTATATGCCTAGCCCGAATTCTCAATTCAACAACCAACAACAATCATAACAATACCAACATTAACCATAATATTTCCAACTCCAAAATACTTCATAAACATCCCATATGGTGTTTGTCCCATTTTTCCGTCACAGAATCATTTTATAACAATTTTACAGCTCCTTCTCCGTAAATAAACCAAGATTAATGTTAATAGCAAGAGATTCATACCTTTATTTCGATAAGAATGCTATATATTCACTTCCCCACCTTGATCTTAAGCCACAACACATTAATACACAATTTTGTAGTTGCAACTATACGCCGTCTGGACCGAAATTTGGGAATTATACCTGGTTTCGGGCTAAAAAGTTGATGATGGAAAGTTGGGAAATATTCTGGAAGATTAGAGAGAGTTTGGGGGTGGTTTGGGACGAAAATGAGGGGTTCTCCCCCTTTAAATAGCCGTCCAGGTTCTGCCTGGACTGACTTAATTTTCCTTCAGCGCGTTCGCACAGCCTTAGTTTTTTCTGCCTACGCCTTCGTTCTGTAAAAAGGTCATAACTCTTGATCCCGATATCATGTGAGGTCCCACAACCTATGGTTGGAACTATTATTCAATTATCTACAATTTTTATTCTTGGTGTTTTTCGAAATTCCAAACTTATAATATCGTTTTGGCTCCTCCAAATTAGATCATCCGAAAATGTTTCCTTAAATCGTCCTTTTGGAGGGCTTATGCCCACATTTGGCTTAAGGGTCCTTCTTAGGACTTGCTCAAATTTCCATGTACTACTTATATATCTTCATATGTCCTTTATAAAACTCCGGTGTGTGGGCCCCACTTAGCTTGCAAAGAACAAGGGCTTTTCATCAAGTGCCATATGAACCAATTCACCCCATATGGTCTCCAAATGTCATATGCATATTATTCTTGCACTCTTATAATATAACCTTCATCCCTAACCCAGGCCTCAAAATAGTTCAGCGCGTTCGCGCCTCGTAGTGGCGCGTTCACTCCTCGTAGTGGCTCGTTCGCGCTGTGTTGGCCCTTGGCCTTCTGCGCGTTCGCGCCACTCCCTGGCTCGTTCGCGCAGACCATTTTCCTGGTCTGCCAGCCCGACTTGTAACGTGCATATCTCCTTACCTCGATGTTCTATTGAGGAGCGGTTTATTGTGTTAGAAACTAGACTTTCCGAACTTCTTTTCAGGGTGTAACAGCTCTGATACCACTTTTGTCACGACTCAAACCGATGGGCCATGACTAGTGCCCGAGGTGGACACTCGTATACGAACTGCGCTAGATATAATTTGGAAATTTGTAAAAGCATGTTGTAGACTCATAATGTCATATATCATAATGAACCTGTCTCCTGAGGAGTCACAGCTAACAAGACATAACAAAATATGCAAGCCGACAAGGCTGCCACTATATACGGGAATATCCAAAACGAACTACGTCGATATAGCTGACCAAAACATATATACAACCCACATATGTCTACAGACCTCTAAGAGTATAATAGTGAAATATGACGGGACAGGGCCCCGCCATACCCCTAAATATGCATAAGTCTATATCAAAAGGATCTGTACCAAAATGACTCAAGCTCCGGAACAATGGAGCTCTCCAAGCAGCTGAGCAGAAGTCCTAGGCTGGAGGATCACCAAACTAAGTTTCTGTACCTGAGGGCATGAAACGCAGACCCCGAAGAAAGGGGGTCAGTATGGAAAATGTACTGAATATGTAAAGCATGAAGTACAGTAATGAAGTTCATGACTGAGTGAAAAGATGACAGGAGATAAGTATGATAATCAAGGAATACTAATGCATTTGTATCTTAGGTTGTGAGTCATGCATATATATACTCTGTATACCGTACCCAGCCCATTATGGGACTCGGTGAGTGAAGTCATATACATCCATAAATACCATACCCGGCCCTTTAGTAAGGGACTCGGTGAGTGAAGTCATATACATACATATATACCGTACCCGGCCCTTTAGTAAGGGACTCAGTGAGTGAAGTCATATACATACCTATATACCGTACCCGCTCTATATATAAGGACTCATAGAAAAGCAACAAATCTATTATGAAAATATATATCGTACCCGGCCCTTTAGTAAGAGACTTGGTGAAATCTATATATATACATACATACATACATATATATCGTACCCGGCCCTTTAGTAAGGGACTCGGTGGGATGATGCAATGAAAATATATACGAATGCCAAGCCTTTCATTAGTAACTCGTAATCCTGTATGAAGACTCTTTTGTGAATGCACAATCATGTTATCTCAAGCTATCTTTTGAAAGAGTTATTATCAATGTGAGAACACTTAGTATTAGGGGCAGTCATGTACAAAATTAATCATCATTTGGGATTCGAGAGAATAGATAGGATGAGCTAACACTTGGGGGACCAAAGACAACTATCATGTCAAGTACTACTGAGAACTAGAGTTTATTGGAGTCACATGTGTTCATCGTTTGTTCATTTTATGAAATTCATGCCAAAGAAGGAAGAAGAGATAGCTTTACATACCTTGAAGCTTATCTATTCGCCCAACTTCTACTTCCCGAACTCGCAAATCTAGAATCAAGAAAATTCATACTATTGTTAGGCTCGTTATCAAGTGCTTATCTTAAGCCTTTAAATTAACTCTTCCTAGAATCTGCCAAAATTTTGGCAAAGATCTCCTTGTTTATATCTCTAGCCCGAAATCACAATGCCAACAACTAATGACAACAACCACAATACTATCATCAACAACGTTACCATCAATGTCCAAATACTCCATAAGGCATCCCACATGATGTTTATCTGATTTTTCAGCCAACTACTTCATTATACGACCATTTACTCGCTCCATTTCCGAAAATAAACCTAAAGCAATATCAATAGGGAGAGATTCATACCTTATTCTTACTAAAATAGCAATATCTTTAGTGTTCGCCTAGAATCCAAATCAAAATCCACCGCAAAACGATAATACAATCACAATTGCGCGCTATCCGAACCTAAACTAATACTCCGCCACTTGAATATCACTCAATTTTTTATATCCTCACACCCTCATCTATTTTCTGAGTTTTTTGGAAGATAATTGATGAAAAAAAAAGGAGTTTTACCCTTTATATAAAGGGTCAAAGTCGCTGGAACCGACTTAATACTTGGCCTTCACGAACGCGATGGTCTAGAATTTCCATGGCCATCGCCAACGCGAGGGCATCTCACGAACGCGAAGGGCAATTCTGCCCAGTTCACCCAATTTTTCGTCTTCCGCCCATTTGACCTCCAGTCCTTCCAATACTTCTCATACATGATCATAAACCCTTATAACCATAAAATAGGCGCATATCACTCCAATGTTCACAATTAAGCAGTTGACACCTACGGAACTCAACGTCCAAACTACGAGGTGTAATATGCCAGGTATGTATAACACCGAGCCTTGTTATGTCCCGGTATGTGAAACACCGAACCTTTATGGTCAGGTATGTTATTAATATATTAGTAAGCATTATAAATGGAAGGTTCCTATTAAAAAATGGGTAAGAAAACAGGATGGTTGCCACTAGAGGTACAAATGGCTCTATTATATATCTCATGACTTTCCTATCTTATGTAATTTCTTATGCTTCTACTATGATGTTGATTTTGCTTTACATACTCAGTACATTATTCGTACTGATGTCCTTTTGTTTGTGGATGCTGCGTCATGCCCGCAGGTGGACAGGGAGATAGACTTGATCCATAGATTACTTGTTCAGGGACTGCATAGAGGAGCTCCATTTGATCCGGAGCTGCAGTTGTTGGTATTATTCTTTTGTGTACATACATATGGGCATGGCGGGGCCCTGTCCCGTTCTTATGATGATGTTTCATACTTTTCTTAGAGGTTCGTAGACAGTTGTGTATAGCTAGATGTCCTTTAGCCTTGTCGGCTCATATTTTGTATGCTATTTTGTTAGCCTCGTCGGCTTGTATATATGGATATGGGCATAGCTATTAATGATGATATAAATGTGTTGTTGCCCAATGAGATTAGTATTATTGATGTATCGAAATCATTAGTAGGCCATGTGGCTCACCTAGATGTAAATATGAATGTATGATAAAAGGTGCCCGGGTAAGTTAGCACTGGGTGCCCGTCATGGCCCTCCGGTTGGGTCGTGACAGAACCGTCAGGTGTGAGCCTTGCCCTTTCGAAGATCCTCCAAATACTCAAAGTCTAGTCATTATCGAAATCTAAGTCAGAAATGGGGAATAACGGTACCCATATTGCTATACATTCGTTCGAATAAAAAATCAACTAGAGAAAGAGAGAAATCGGACCCACAAGGGTAAAACGGGTATTTCAAAAGTGAAATTGGTAACCCAATGCTCCAGAAGTTCAATTCTACTCTCCAATTGCTAATTAAGCTCAATTAGTCAGCAAAATCTTCATCCCATAAAAAAAAAAACCAATCTAGGACAAACCCTAATTTTCCATGATCAATTGCTCAACCCAAGTTAGAGATTCAAGTCTATAATTTACTAACTCACAAGATTCCATGATTAGTATAGCAAGATTCTTCAATTAAACTTATATTCATAGCCTAAAGTTCAATTAACAAACTTAAGGTTAGGACTCATCCTCTCCAACTAGCTTTTCTAGATTCCACCATAGATTCAAGCTTAAGAGGATAGATAATAATAAGATAAGATAAAGGAACTTACCCCCAAGATGAAACAACTTCAAAGACTCTTCAATTCGCCCTTACTCTCTAGACCAAAGATTTAGTGAATAGGAGGGATGAGTTCGAAGTTAGAAATAAAAAGGGTTTTCTGATTTAGCATCCCCGCTCCTGCGATAGCGGTCTCGCCTCGGCAGAGAATCGTCCGCCGCGTACCTCACAATAATCCAAGAACTCGCCACACCGGCCGTGCACAACGAAGGCAACCGCGTGCGCAAACAAGTTTTGGAAGAGACACCAGAACCACTAGAATTCTGGTTTTTCACCAAGTTTCACCCCAAATCTCGACCACCACCCGAGACCTCCTAGATACAAACAAATATTCACACATACGTAAAAACACGCTACCAACTCACTCGTGGCCTCGAAATTTCCATCGGAGCTCAAAAGACCAGGTCCACCCCCAAACGGCCAAAACCAACTTTCCAACCAATGGTACAAAACTCTCCCGAATGCCTCGGGAACCGAACTGAATACCCCCACCAAGTGATAATCGACCCTCCGGATCTCACGAAATCGATGAATTTCTGAAAAGGGTCCGTTTACTCAAAAATTAACTTTGGTCAAAGGTTTTTCACTTTAAGGTTCTGATTCTCATAAGTCACAATAAAAATTGCCCGATTACCTCGGGAGCTGTACCGCCCATAGCCGTGGATCAAAATCATACTAACGGGGCTCAGGGAAGGGTCAACGGGGGTAAATAAGTCAAAAGTGCAATATCAACCAAACGGGTCGTTACAGGGTCCCCTCCAGTTGGTCCAGTGTATATTTAGATTTCTAAATCTAATAGCCATCATTTATTTAACTAAAGCAACCCCCCAAATCATAGTTAAACCCCCTAATTACTATGATTTATCCTTTCCATGTTTGCAACATCAAAATAAGAGAAAATCTTGCTGCGCCGATCTAATTTTATTTGCGATCTCTACATCTTGCTGCTCCTATGGAAAAACAAAGATTAAACTCATTTTCATGATTTTAGAACTTGAATTTTTCATATACCATTTTCATATTTTCAGTAACTCTTAATCCCTCAAAATACAATTTAATTAAAAAATGGAAGAATAATATATATACATTATGTATGTATGTATGTATTATGTGTGTGCATGAAAAGAAAGAAGTCAATAGCTAAGTGTAGGTCTCTAATTCTTCTTGCAGAAAAAGTTCCATATTTGTTTTTCTTACTAGTAAATTTAGTTTAGGAAGAAATGAAACAGTTAAATAAAAGTAATAAGTCAATTGCAAGGTGCTTGAAAATACTTTTTTCAACTAGAAGATTTTCCAGCAATTATTTCGGGTGCTTGTTCTATTTACCAAGATTTTCTCCTATTTTGAGCTGCAAATATGGAAAGGATAAATGAGATAGTAATTAGGGGGTTTAATCATGGTTTGAGGGGTTGTTTTTCTTCATTAATGATAAAATTCTATTAAAGTTAAAATGAAGAAAAATGAATTAATTGTGCTTTAAGCTTCTAAAATGATAAATAATGTAAGATAACTGTTTTTAATAACCACGATAGATAATTTGAGAAGGACGGAATACATATTAGAGAAAAGTAAATGCAGCTTAGGTCTTGGTAGAGGAAATAATCATGAAATACGTGAGATGAAGGTCCGTGTCAATTAATGCCTTCCTTGACCTTTTTGAAAACTTTTGCCTTGTACGTCGCAGTCACATTAGAAGGTGACAAAACTATTACTACACGAAAATGTTTCCTCTTTTCATTTACTTCCCTCCTCTGTCCTCCTCTTTTTTTCAAGGATCAAGCTAATTATAGAGTTAAATAAAACAATAATGCTACCGACTCGTTTGGCTTGTAATTAAATAGAATTAGGTGAGAACATATTGATGAAGTGGTCATATTTGGCTAATATGAGGTTTCTAGTCAATCTACGTACTCATTTTTTTTTTCTTTGTTCCGTTTTTTTTTTTTTTTTTTTTTTTGGGTTATACGGTTGGCTTCTAAAGCACCGTACATATTTTGTATAATCAAATCAAGTAAATATTCTAATGTACATGCAAAATCGTGCTTGGAAAATGTTCTGTGGCAAATTATTTTCTCTTGATAAATAATTCCCTTTCAAGGAAAAGAAAACTGAAGCTATCTAGAGAGGTGATGGCGCTATAAAAATGTCACGATCCAATCTCACACGCACCCAACCCGTACGAATTCCCGAGTTGTTAATCAAAATACATAAGTAATTAAGTCCGAAAGCATTATCATGATAATCACATATTTATCCTTGCCGCCAAAAAGGCAAAGGAATAATAGGATTTCATTTAATTAGTCACACAGGACAGTTAGATATCAAGCTTATCACAATTTACATCCACTCGTAGGAATGAAGGGTTATACTTTAAAATAAAATATGATGTCTTGATCAAGTGAGCTGTTTGTTGGGACCATCGCCATTTATTGTGCTGCCCAGTCATACAGGAGCACCGACAATTTTAAACTGAGACAGGTTCTTCAATTATTAGTGGTATTTGATTTAGTTCAATTTATATCTTGAAAGGGGACAGGAGTGACACAGTTTAAAGTAGCTTTCGGACTGACAGGTGTCAGCATGGCAAAACATTCTGGTTGCAAACCAAGATAGAAGAGGAATGTTGTAGTAATTTAACGGTCTGTGTAGGAGTACGACTAGCTCTCAACCATGATGAATCTGAAAGTTCAAGAGGAGGGGTTGAATTGTAACTCTTTCGCTCAGACAGTCGATTACCTGAACAAATTAGTCGACTATAAAGTAATGCAGGAATAAAAGTGCAGAATTTAAAGCCTTGACCGATATTTTATCTTGCCTTCGTATTCAATGTGAATCACTGGTCCAGTCTCTTTGGGTTCTGCAGGTGTTTTCATTTCTTTTGTAAATGGTTTTCGTACAATAGTTATTTGAATGGAGCTCCTACGTCTGCACTCAAACACTCGTAATCTTTTTGATACGATCACAAACTATACTATATCTCTCCTTTCTTTTTTGTTTACACTTTTTTTTTTTTAAAGTCACCATAAAAGGTGGAAATTTATTAAAAAATCAAACTGTACAAGCAAGGAAAGAAGAAAAAGAAAAATCTAAGAAAATAGAAATGCCAAAACTATGCTAATCCTAATAACACCACAAGAAGAAAACCAACTAGTTCCAAGGCCTTGTCTTGCATCCATTTTTCACATCTACAAGTCTCACAGATGGAATGAATCAAGAACTCATGAAGTAGAACTTCAGGCTTTTGGTTATAATAAGCCTCTTCCAGTAGAGTTTTTATAGGACTTGCACAAACACCACCATATAAACCAAGCTCACGGATCGATGCAATTCCGCACAGACCGCCGAAAATTCCTCCTGCATACTGATGCATCAAGATGATTGCACCTTGTCTAGTGATACACCTTCTGTGTAGCACTTTTTGTATCCATTGTAGTAGTACTTGTCACGACCCAACCCCGTAGGCCGTGACTAGTGCCCGAGCCGGGCACTCGTCACGGCCTACGGGGCTGGGTCGTGACAAAAATGCCTCAATGTCTATGTGCCGCAGTCTAGTAGTCCTCACATCGTGTGTCGTGCACCACATCTATAAACAAGAGGTCACAAGACATTTAGGATGTTACCTTTCCTTCTCGATCTTAGACTAGGATCGGCGGACAGAGCGGTATTATCAGATGACTCCCCCAATCTAACTCGTTATGTTTTCATTGAGCGGCCTCCGAGAAAGGCGGCCACCGCCTGTATGCGGCTCACCGTGTTAGAGAGAGACCCGCCGGCCCCGAGAGTTACCAGGCCCATGCTCAATGCCGAGTCGGAAGTCGTGCCCCTACGCTTCCGCCACCTCATCACCTTCGTAGGGGCACAGTGAGTACAGCAGCTTGCTGTGGAGTCAGAGGTGGCGGGCTCACCGCCCGTCCCCGAGGCTGAGTGCCCGAGCCTCCGCCTCTCGGCCTGGGGCGGAGGACAGGCTGGCTGAGACGCCGTCCCGCCTGCTTACCAGTCGGTGGGCAGGCGGTGTCTGCAGACACGGAAGAGGGATGACCGCGCGTACGGACGTGACACAGTGGCCTATTTCGAATCCGCCGTAAGCGGTCAAAGCTCCGTGAGGACCCTCAGAGTTCATTGCATCGTAATGCGCACGCTGCGGCTTGTTAGGCATCCGAGACCGAGTCGGCAGTTCGTCATATCGGTCGCACGACATAGCACGAATTGGTATGAGTCGTGAGCTGTCCAGCGAGGCGCTCTGTACTGTGGACGGAAGCTGCAGTTTTCGGCCATTTTCTACCCCAGAGACTAGGCGAGCTGTGGTCCACCGGTTCTTTACGTCCGAGGCAGCCCTGCGGAGGTCCGGGAGTGTTAGCCTCGAGTTTGGATTCCCCGGCCGATACGCGCCCCATATCAGGCCGATATGGCTGACCGGTACATCAATATGTGATGTAATGGGCGTTACTTGATCGATAGTCAGAGCATGGTGGCTTCCCTAGTCATGGATATTGCCGCGCGCACATTCCTGTGGGCACGGAGGAGCCGAGACATCGAGGCGCTACCCCGATGGGGACTACGATGGGGGTCACCACGCAGGGCTAGATCGGCCGGTACTTCCGCTGAGAGTCCGAGGCGAAGTGCCTACCAGCGTACGGGGTATTCATTCAGCCAAGATTGTAGCACCTCGATTCCCCGGCAAAGAGGTTTGACAAAGACAGGTATTCGGAGCCGGTTTCGAGTTTCCGCAGCTTCGCTCGCTGGGCCGAGCAGGGGTCCGAGTCGACGAGGCCATCTATGCCTGCTGCCCCTGCAGGCGGCTGCCGTCCGGAGTGCTGCCGCGTCACGGGCGCTTGTTTTACTTGCGGCCGTTACGGCCATGTTAAGAGGGATCGCTCGTATAGGTGGTTCGGTGTGACGCAGCCTCACTTACCGGGCTCTAAGGTCGGGTTCGTCCCTCTTCAAAGAACATTGCCAGCTTTCCTACGGGGCAGTATGCTCACCAGCAGGCCGTGGCAGAGGCCGCGGTGGAGTTTTCGGCCCTAGCGGTCCTTCGAACCGCGGATGCCGGACGAAGAGGCGTGATCGTGAGGCACTACCAGAAGCAAGCATGTGTGCATACGAATCCTTACTAGAACTTATATTCTTATACGTGTGTATCTCGTCGTACGACATGTTTGATAGCGGCAGACGGAAATCCGAGGGTCGATAATCAAGTATTTATAAATAACGGTAATTAAGGTGTGTTCATTATCGTTACGGACCGGATAGTCTGGGATGGAAAGTAGTAATACCCATAGGTGATAAGTGAATATATAGAGTCGCGAGAGGTAAAATGGTAATTGTGTACGAAAGCGCTCGGAAACTCACAAAACTTTATCTTACTCCGAATTACATGGCGAAGGTCCTGTGGTGAGCAGAACGCGATTATGCTAGCGTTAAAGCACCGTATCTCATCGAAGTCCCGGGTTAAGCGTCTTTAGAGCGAGGGAAATTCCGATGAGTGACCACACTTCGGAAGTTTCTAAAAGTTTTACAACTTCAAATTTGGCCGCTTAGTCAATGGAAGCTAAGAGTGGTCTAAAGGAATGAGAATATATCTTTGGTGTGAAAGTCTTAAGAGGACTCGTAGGCGGACGACTAGATCGCGTAAAGAAAAAGAAGAAGAAGTATCAAGACTAGAGTTAGAGTCGACAGAGGTGTTTAGGGAGATTTTTGTGAGTGAGATGTTGGCAAATATATATATATGTGTGTGCAAAAGGTGATACCTGCATGGTTATATTTAGCGGATATACGTATTTAGACAACTAATGTAACGGTATACGGAAGGTATTAGTTGGACAGATAGCTAAGTTGCGAAAAATAGTAAAAAGTGGCGAATACCATAAGGCAATTTGATATCGTTTTTGCTATAGGTAGATTGGCAGGGGCACTGCGTAAGGATGTCGGAAAAGAAAGGAAGTGAACGGATAAATAGTAAAGGAATCGGAGTTTTGAAACAAAAGTACAGTCTGGCCGAGAATAAAAATGTAGGCGTAAGGCGAATATAATCAGGTAACAATAGAGTACACCCCTAAAGGGGGAAGCGGATGCGAGGAACGCAAGTGCAAGATAAAGACAATTAATACCACAACGTATTTGATACGGATGCTCAGCATATTAGTAAGGCTCCTTATCGAGACAAGTTAGTAAGACCCAAAAGCCAGGAGAAAGGATAAGAGTTAGGATAGGAATTGAGATCGTGCTGGGAGTAAGTGTGGAGGTCCTGAACGATTCGACACTGGAAGCTGGGGGTTAGAGGAAAATAAGACAAGAGTCTGATAACGAATAAATTGCAGAGACATTGCGAGTAGTTAATGAGAAAAGTTGGGATTCGGTAGTAACAGTACGGCGATAATGATTTAGGTGCATTAAGGAAAGGTGAAAAAAATGATTTGAACTAGGTTACCGAGGTAGAATTTGCACCAAGAACAAATAGGATATAGTTATGGTTGGACCAAAGATCTGTTCCGATACCGGACGTAAGGAAAGGAAGACGTAGACAAGTGAGACAGACATAGGGATTAACGAAGCTGTGCTAAGGCACTTCGGATTAAGTTGAGCACCTTCGCTTAGTTTTTGTAAAGATTGCGACATAATGTGCGACCTGAAAGTTAAAAGCAAGATCTGAGCAAAGGACAACAAAAGGGGCTGAGTTAAGGATAAAGGGATAACCCGAGGTAATGCATTTAGGTTATTGCAAGTTGGGTATAAGATGGTTTGAACAACATGATCGGAGCTAGTTGGCTACCAAAAGAGGGCGAAGTTATGTGTCCCACGAAAGGTGGAATAAAATTCCCAAGGCGAGGAGGAGTCTAATTTGAGATATGACTCGGACCTTGTTATATTGTTGTAAGGCAAGAATGTTGCGTATTGAAGGCACGGCTGGTGTTAAGATATTGTGACAAAGTAATAACAGAAAGGAGATGACTTGAGGAGCTGAAAAGAAAAATGAAAAAGAAATATAATCGGAGATGGAGATCGCATGTTATAGTGATAAAGGAAGCCCCCGAGATCCCTATAAGACCCTACGAGACTAGTTGAACATTCGAGGACGAATGTTCTAAAGGGGGGGAAGGATGTTATATCCCGTATTTCGTACGTCGGGATAATCCGAGTCAACCACGACAAGTTAAGGACAAGACTATTCCGAGATATGGAGTAGAGACTTTTATTTGTGTAAAAGTATAAGTTGTGTATGATTTTAGTGGCGTGGAAACAATACGGAAACATTTGGGGGTCAAAAGGTATTTTTGGAGAATATTTTATTTCATGAAATGGAAACAAAAAAAAAAAATATATATATATATATAGAGACCATGTGGCCGGCCACCTTGGGTGTGGGCCAAGGCCACATGGATGATAAATATATGTATATAAGATGACTAATAAGTCATCTTATTGTCTACTTCATTCTCTAGAAATTTCAAGAAACAAAAGTGGAGAGGAAAAGCAATAGGCCATTCGGCCATAGCATGCCAAGAAGGAGAAAGGAGAACTTGATCAAGAAATTATTTTCTTTAAGCATTTCAATTCATTAGTGAGGAACAACATAGAGTGCTTGTTGGAGTGGAAAAAACAATAATTGGTTCAAGGCACAAAGTGTAGCTAAGTGAGAAGACAAGTGCTAAGGTAAGATTTAATCCCTTTTTCATGTGTTATGAATGATTTGTGCATGATATAGTATGTGGAAATGAATGAAATTGTGGAAAATATGGATGTTGGAGGTGTGGCCGCTTTAGTCAAGGTGTGATGGCCGAATGGGTGGGTGTGGGGGTAATGAATTAAGTGTATTTAGCATGTTTGTGTGTTGTTGTAATGTGTGGAACATGAATGAAAATCATGAAATTGGTATGAGGGTGTTGGCCGTAGGTATGGATTTGTATATGTAATAGAATGAATTGATGTTATTAAGTGTTTTGGTTGTTGTTGTTATGTGGATTCCATGTTGATAATGAAAGTTTAATGAATCAATTTGAAGTTGTGATGATTGTGGGCTGATTT
This sequence comes from Lycium ferocissimum, assembly GCF_029784015.1. NCBI lineage: Eukaryota > Viridiplantae > Streptophyta > Magnoliopsida > Solanales > Solanaceae > Lycium > Lycium ferocissimum. The sequence continues at coordinate 47,779,811 of NC_081342.1, read as the reverse complement.
GGAAGGCAATGTAACCCTTATGTAATTTTTGTATTTATGGTAATGACATTGTTAACATATAGATTGTTGATGTAGTTTATGAGTTTTGAAGAAAGGAAGTATGTTGGTGTTGTTCTCGGGTTTGGGGAGGATTTCGGGTGAATTGGAGTGTTGGATGGATTGTTGGCAATATTGTGTGTATTGTTTAAAGTATTCTTGAATATTATTTGAATGGTTTTGGATTGGTAATCGAATGAATAAACGTTGATATTGATTTGAATGTAAGTAGTTGAATGGAAAATAATGAATGTTGTTGAATTATATAAAGAAGTGTATTTAATGTTAGAATGCGTCGGAATTGAATGTTAATATTGCTAGTGTGGTTGTTGGTGTTGTTGTTGATGAATTTGGCCGAGTTGAAATCTCGGGGTTGGTGTATTATAGGGAAATGTCACAAATTTCTGTAGAATTTAATGTTCATTTGGAATGGAATGCCTAAATGCTTATGGTTAATGTTTGGTATGTCGGCGTCATGTAGATCTTGGAGCGCCCGAGACTTGAGGCTTGACTTAGCTCGAGAGCGGACGAGGTATGTAAGGCGTCACTTTCTTTTCTTTGGCATGTCTTAGTACTAGTAGGCTATGACCCGAGCTCGGGGGTAATTCCACACTCTGATCCGAGCTTAGATACGTACCTTATTCGTTCCTAAAGGCTTACTCCTCAATGTAACCAAAACTAAAGTTCTTGTGTTTTCAAATAATTGAATTTCAAAAGTCTTATAAAGAATTTTGCTATTAACTGGTCACGAACTTCAAACGCTCGTAACTTTTGCATACGAGCTCCATCGCCCCAAAAACCTAATAGATAACTTCATAAGATATAACATTCCCCTAACTCTCGTAGTCGGGCTTGGATGGGGTCAGTACCCGTCCGTGGGGCCCGCGGCTTTGCTATGACTATCCTTAATGACCTTTAAGAAAGATTTAGTACTATTTTCATCTTGACTTCCGAGTATGGGTTCCCTACTTATTTGATAAGTTAGGATTATGATTTTATGCATTCTTAACGAGGATTGTTACGCATATGACTTCGATATGTAATTATGATTTCTAAGTCCGGTTTGACATGTTTCGAATAATGTCCGAAAGGTATTTGATATGACTATGGTTCCGATTTTCAAACGATGGTTCGCTTAACTTATCTCATCGAGTCTTTGAAATGATTTATGTGCATATGGTTTCTCACTACTCGCTCGTGCGAGCTGTTATTACATCTTTCATCATCGCGTCCCCGGCCAGGGCATGTATTCGTGCAATTCCACCGCATTATTCACCGCGTCCCTTACTAGAGGGTGGGCACGTTATATATATATATATATATATATATATATATATATATATATATATATATATATATATATACATATACATATGATGATGATGTGATGACGGAGGTGGCTCAGATGGCATATGATGATTCCATTCATCGCGTCCCTCACTAGAGGGCCGGGCACGTTACATGCATTTAGATATGATGATTTTATTTACCGCGTCCCTCATTAGAGGGCCGGCATGTTATGCATACATATGTTCGTGATGATTTCTCTATTTATGTTACTCAGTCCATTAATGATTTTGAAAAGCATGATTTACGTTCGAGGTAAGCTTTACAAGATCCGGTTACTGTACTACTTGTCTGTCCTCTTTATTTCCGTATGATTCCGTTACTGTGTTTACTGCTTTACATACTCAGTACATATTCCGTACTGACCCCCTTTTTTTGGGGTCGCGCGTTTCATGCCGCGTGTGTACGTACACTCGTTTGGGTGAGCCGCGCCTTAGGATCCCTACTCGCCTACTTTGGAGAGCTCCCTTGTCCCGAGCTCCGCATTTTGGTACGTACTATTTATTATACATGTATATATTTATTCGTGCACGGCGGGGCCCTGTCCCGTCATATGGTTCTGTTATTACTGTTAGAGGCCTGTAGACATAAACGTGGGTTGTGGGTAGCACTGTTCGGTCGTGTTTATGTTCTGTATATCTCCAGACTGTATAAGTGATATATTTATATATGTGTGCGGTGTCATGCCTTTATGTACGTATAAGTTTCCATTTTGTTGCTATGATTTGATTACGATTAACAAAGGGTACGAGTGCCCAAATTTCAGCACTAGTCACGGCTTACGTGGCCGGGTCGTGACAAGATTATCCAAATTTTCAACTCCAAATCAATCCAATATCGTATAATAAACAACCAAATAGATATAGTACATCCTTCAGCAGATTGAACATAACATTAATACCACATAATAATCGAAGACCGCACCATATTCGCTTATTCCCTCCCTAAGTTTTCAAAACTGATCCTTTGTTCTTATTCTAATGTTTGGAGTTTGAGTTTTTTCCATGTTGATTATCTTTCTACCTGTTCTTATTCTAATGTTTGGATTTTGAGCTTTTCCATGTTGATTATCTTTCTACCTGTTGATGGAACTTCCGGGAAATTATGAAACTGCATGGTACCTGCAAAATCAAAAACAAGGTTAGTGAAAAAATCTGCCATGTTGTTTCCTTCTCTTAGCACATGATCCACACCAATCTGCTTTCCTTCTCTCAGCCTTTGAATTCTTTTAACTACCAATGATATCCTCCATGGCACTTCCATATTCCATCTAATATCTTCTGCATTGTTAAAGAATCAGTTTCTACTACCAAAGGTAATAGCTGATGCTCTACACAATATTGTATTCCATCTTCAATTGCAACTGCTTCAGCTATTACATTAGTAGTATCCTCCAATCTTTTCCCTGCTGCATACACTAAATCTCCATTATGATCTCTAATGCAGAAAGCTGCTGAACTTGGGCCTGGATTACCCCTTGAGGCACCATCAGTGTTGCACTTGTATTTCCCCCTTTCTGGTGGTAACCATATTACTTCCTTGTGAATAACTGTCATTCTCAGGTTCTCTAAATATTGCACAAAGAAAGGACACCTTTTTGGAAACTGCTTCATACCAGGAAATAGCCTTTGTGCCAATAACAATATACCTCTGTTGATCTCATAGATAACCTTGTTCACAGTAATAGTACCTCCATGCCTCCTTGTATTTCTACCCTTCCAAATTTGCCACAAAATGAAAGCTGGAACTGCTTGATATAAGGTCTTTAAATTAGCTTTAACAGGAGTGTTCCACCATTTCAGGATTGCATGTTTAACCTGAATTAGAGGTCCTGAAATTCCAGCTGCATCACAATAATATTTCCAAACTTTCATAGCAAATGGACTAGTTAAGAGTAAATGATCCATTGTTTCTTGATGATTATAACAACAACAACATCTTGAAGCTACAGAAATATGCATCCTTTGCAATACCTCATCAACGGGTAACTTGTAAAACCAAACTCTCCAAATGAGAAGAGATATTTTAAATGTCACGACCCAACCGGAGGGCCGCGACGGGCACCCAAAGGATAACCCACCTGGGCACCTCTTAACATACTTTCACATTACATCTAGGTGAGCCACATAACTAAATCATACTTTTCATTCATCATCATACTAATCCCATTGGGCGACAATTCATTTATATCATCATTTGCGACTATGCCCATATCATTGTACATAAGCCGACAAGGCTAACAAAATAATATCCCAAAATATAGGCCGACAAGGCCAAACACATCTAACCATATACACAGGTCTACGAGCCTCTAAGAAGAGTATGTCATATCATATAGGAGGGACAGGACCCCGCCGTGCCCATAATTATGTACACAGAAGAATAAGTACCAAAAGCTGAAGCTCCGAATGAAATGGAGCTCCGCTATGTAGTCCCTGAATAATGAAGCTATGGATCAAGTCTGTCTCCCCGGCCACCGGCGGCATGACGCAAATCCACAAACAAAAGGACGCCACGAAGAATGTACTGAGTATGTAAAGCATGATCAACATCAATAAGAAAGCATAATAGACAACATGTGAAATAGCATAGGATGGGAGATAATAGTATCATCATCATAACACTTACTTGCCTTTCATAGGGACATTCCATTTCTATTGCGTATCCGTGTACATACATCCATATCTATATCCGTATGCGAATCCGTACTCATTTACATTTCGTATCCAATCTCGTATTCGTAGTCATGTTTCCATTCGTACTCATATTCATATCATATACATAGCATTTACATAGCATACCCGACCACGAAGGTTCGGTGTTTCACATACCTGGCCCTACCAAGGCTCAAAGTTATCCGTACCCAACCGCAAAGGGTGCGCGCGTATTATATATATATATATATATATATATATATATATATATATATATATATATATATATATACTACCCGGCCATATAAGCTCAGGGTTTCATAGTAGCCATACATAGGCACATATACATAAAAGCTCATAGGCATCTTTAGCATCATTACTATCATCGTTCATTACATCTATCCCTTGAGGATTACTCATCATAAGGAACTTAGTACAATCGTAACATATCGAGAATCATGAGCTTAGTAGCTTTTTAGAGATAGAATCATTTGGAGGATATCATAGACTTATAGAAGAATAGATATTTGGCAAAAGAACCATGCCTTATGAAAGAAGGGTTAGCCTTACATACCTTTCCGTTCAACTATTCTATTACTTGCACGTTCTCCTTCGATGCTCACGCTTCTACCTCCATTAGAGTTATGCCATCATTAGGAAATCGATGACTTAACGTGCATGACTAAAGCTAGAGAAAATTGGACAGCATCTCCTTTATTTATACGACTTTCTCTAACTCATATATCAACTCCCAAACATCAATAATAACATTCACAACATCATAACCATAGCCTTTATTCACCTACATTATCCTTACTTTTCAATTCACTTCCAATCATCCACATTCATGGTCATAACACACGATTACGTTCATTCATATACAACGTCTATCCCATGTTCTCAATATCATTTATAACATGATTATAATCATAATGCATCAAGAATCATGACTCAATCCAAACATTTACTCAAAAGTGACACTATTCCCACATTCATGACCCGTTTCTATATCCTTTTGCAATCTAAGTGTTTCAACTTTCAAATACCTTAAACAACATGGAAATATCATAAAACTTACCTTAGATGGTGTAAGAATGAACCTTGGGTGCAAACACCTCACTTGAGCAAAACCTTAGTTTCACCTTCACTTGGATTCTTGTCTTGGATGAACTTTAATAGGTTTCTTATACTTGATTCACTTGGTTTGATGAAGTTGAACACTAATATCTCTTGAAATATTGTGGGAGAAATGTAGAGAGATGTTCTAGAGAGAAGTGGAGTGAAAGGGAAATGAAATAAAATGAGACTTGGTCCCTTATTAATAATCACCAAATCTGTCCCGACCAACTTCTACGGACCAACATACGGTCCGTAAAATTTATACTGACCGTATGTCTGGCCGTAAATTTGGTCCAGAGAGGGGTGTCATTCTGGGCTGATTATACGGCTGAACATACGGTCCGCATGTTTTATACGGCCAGTATGTTTGGCCGTATAATGCCCAGTCATTCCGAACTTGTTCTCGTCGACTCGTTTGATCTCCGATCCTTATGGAACCTTCTTGACACTTGTTTACCACCTCATTAAAAATCTAAGGGACATTATAACTCTTCTCCAAAGCATCAGTAAATCATTAACTTGTTACTCGTAAATCTCTTCTGATACTTATCGTATGCCTTGCCTTCTCTTGGCAACTTTCTCGTCTAACATCGAGTGTCTTTGAAATCTTACTTAAGGTCATCAAATATCATTCCTTACTTATTGCAATACTGTACACTTCGTGTCCTTTGTTAGTTTATTCACTGTGCATCAACGGAAAATTTTTCGAGGTGTAACATTCTTCCCCCTTAAGAACATTCGTCCTCGAATGTTAAGTACTCGGGAATTCTATAAAAATTTCGCCAGAGTTTCCCCTGTAATATGGCACTACCATCCTATCACAACAGCCAATAATAGCAATGCCTCACAGGGCCACAATATAATAGCAATAGAATTTGGTCACACACGACCCAAATGCTTAAAAAGAAAAACATACATACCTTATGATCTTGATGTCTCATCTTGGCCCTCTTCCGGGGGCTGAAATAAGTGTGGGTACTTGGATTTCATAATTTCTTCCGCTTCCCATGTCATTTTTCTCGGTCATTGTTTCTCCACAAAACCTTAACTGAGGCCACTTCTTTGTTTCTAAGCCTTCATACTTGCCTATCAAATATGGCAATGGGTACCTCTTCGTAAGTCAACTTTTCTGTCACTTGCACATCATTTATTGGCACGATCCTTGTAGGATCTCCAACACATTTACGAAGCATCGAAATATGAAAAACTGGGTGAACTGACTCCAAATCGGAGCGTAGATCTAATTCATAAGCCACTTTGCCTGCTTTTTCACAATCTCATAAGGCCCAATGTACTGGGGACTAAGCTTCCCCTTTTTGCCAAATCTCATTACACCTTCATTAGTGACACTTTTAAGAATACCCAATCTTTCACTTGGAACTCTAAGTCCCTTCGGCGATTATCTGCATAGGACTTTTGATAACTTTGGGCTGCTAATAACCGATCTTGTATGAGCTTAACTTTCTCTATGGCTTGCTGGACCAAGTCTGACCCTATCAATTTAGTCTCTCCTACTTAAAACCACCCAATTGGGGATCTACACTTACGCCCATATAAAGCCTTATACGGTGCCATTTCAATGCTAGAATGATAACTATTATTGTAGGCAAACTCAATGAGTGGTAAGTGATCATCCCAATTTTCTCCAAAATCTAACATACATGCCCGTAACATATCTTCAAGAGTCTGAATGGTACGTTCAGCTTGTCCGTCAGTCTGTGGATGAAATGTTGTGCTAAGGCTCACTTGAGTCCCCAAACCCTCTTGGAAGGACTTCTAAAAATTAGCTGTAAACTGAGTTCCTCTATCTGAGATAATAGATACTGGAACACCATGGAGCCGCACTATCTCCTTAACACAAAGCTTTGCATAATCTTCTGCCACATACGTAGTTCTGACTGGAAAGAAATGAGCTGACTTCGTGAGTCTATCCACAATCACCCATATGGAATCATACTTACGTCGAGAATGGGGTAAGCCTATAATGAAGTCCATGTTAATTACTTCCCACTTCCAAGTTGGGAATTCTATGGCTTGCAACAATCCGCCCGGCTTTTGGTGCTCGATTTTCACTTGTTGACACTTGGGACATTGAGCTACAAATTCTGTTATATCTTTCTTCATCCCATTCCACCAATATATAGACTTAAGATCACGATACATTTTCGTTGCTCCCGGGTGTACAGAATAACGGGAACAATGGGCTTCTCTCAGTATTTGGTGGCGTAAACCTGTCACATCAGGAACACATAATCTGCCTCTGCATCGGAGAACTCCGTCTCCTGCAATCTCAAATGATGACTCCTCCTTCTGAGGGAGAGTATCTCTGTAATGCATTAGCATGGGATCTTCGTATTGTCCCTCTTTCTCTTCCACTACTAGCGACGAAACTGCTGCATTCTGAATGGTAGTTCCCCCGCTACCTGAGTCCGCTACTCGAACTCCTAGGCTAGCTAACTGTTGGAGCTCACTGGCCATTTCTCTTTTCTCTGGTCGTACATCACACAAACTTCCCATAGATCTGCGGCTAAGAGCATCAGCCACAACATTTGCCTTTCCGGGATTGCCATGCCCTATTTTTAACGGATTAAAACTAGTTCACAACTTATAGGCTATGTTTCCTCTGGTTTTGCAAATTTTTCAGAGTCGCCACCTAATTTTAGGAATTATTAGGAAACCATTTGTAAAAAAGTAAACTCCATTTTTTTAGTCTTTGAAACCTGTGAGATTCTAGGTAAGGGTTTTATTTACCCCGAGGGGAAGGTGTTAAGCATCCCTCAGAGCCTATCCGAAGACAATCTTTAAACTTAGCTTAATTAATACTAGAGGGGGATTATTTAATCTATTTCTTATTCTTATTATTACCTATTTTTTAAAGAATTGCGGAAAAGAAACTACTCTACAAAAACTATTTATATAAAAAGGGGTATTTTTAAAGTAATTATAACTATGTGAGTGAATGCATATTTTATAAAGGAAGTAGTTAATGGTAACGCATGCATGAGGAAAATATGCATTGACATTTATTTTATATAAGAATAGTATGTATAGAATAAAGAGGGGTATATTTTTTATAAGAAAAATAATGTATATATGTTATATGTAAAAGACTTAGATAGTATATGTGATATATATGTATATGAAAATGGTACATGTGTATGATTATTATAGAGGCAGTAATTAGTATGCATGAGATGTAAACATATATATGTATATATATTCATGATGTATTTTTGTATACAATGGCATAAAACGAGAGTATTAGAAAAGCATATTTTTTAGAAAAAAATAATGTATATGTACGATATTTATATCCTATGACAAATGGTATATAATCGTTCAAAAATAGCTATTTTTGTTATATGGAAATAATATATACATATACGCATGATGAAAAGACGATTAAAGAAAATATTGAAAATAAAATAGTATATATATGTATGTGTGTATATAAAATGAAATATTTACCTTATAGCTTTCGTAAAATAGCTTGAGCCACTATACTCGGGCCCTAATATAATTTCCTCATTTAAACTTAATGAACCTAACCTGTTCAATATGTTAGCATAAAATATAAAACGATTATCCATAAAATATGCATCTTATCCTTTTGAAACCCCTATCTAAATCACTCGTTTTGTTAAAATAGATTTAAAAAGGGAACGTTAATCAACTTTAAAGAAGAGAAAAAGAAAAGAAAAAAAAATTCAGCCTTATCTATTAGTTAGAAAATGTTTGTAACCTGTGAAATACGCAAAGTTAAATGGAAACCAAGATTTATGTCCAAAGAAAGTGACCAACGACAAAGCTCGGGCGTTCACGAGTTCACAAATAAGCGAGAAGCAAAATACTACAAATACAAACTCATAAAAGATGTTAGTCAACGGGTCCATATGACATAGAATAATACAAAAGATATAAAATTTTAAGAGAAGAAGAGGGACGGAGACTCGAGACGAAGGTTAAGGAAGGCTAGACACGAGCAAATAAATTTGTTGCTGGCCGCTCTCTGGTATGGGCAGAATCCGGAGTTGCCTTAACTCCAAATGCTCCCAAGTGTTGCATGAAAAAAAGAAAAAAAAGAAGCAAAGGATTAGCAGCGATCTTAATCACAAGCATAAAACTAGTTGATAAGAATAATCACATAATCCGAAATGAAGCACGTGTCTGGCTTGGTTTCCAGAATTTACACAAGACATCTTATTTAATTTTAGAAAGGACTTGTTACAATTCATATATTTATCTTGTCTTTCAACCATTAACAATATAAGAGAACATTCGGGCAGTAAACTTATTAAAACAGTTCTTGATCAATGGTTGAAGTTAATAGAATTCAGAGTCCATATAGCATACAAATCTTTAGTAGCAAGTTCAATCAAATATATATCCAAGCATATAAATCCTAAAAGACTC
>NC_081342.1:47683887-47770142 GCF_029784015.1 Lycium ferocissimum | reverse complement strand
TTCTTGAATCTTGTATGAATGGTTTGGACTAGTACTTGAACTTGTGAGCGTTGATGTTAGCTTGAAAGTATGTAGTTGAATTGAATGTAATGGAATGTCGTCGAATCATATGGAAAAGAATTACTAATGTTAGAATGCGTTTGAATTACTCTTTGATGTTGTTAGTATGGTTGTTGGTATTGTTGTTGATGATTTGGCCGAGTTGAATTCTCGGGGTTGTTGAATTTATAGGGAAATGCTGCCCAAATTTACGTAGATAAAGTGCTAACTTGGAATCGGATTCCTAAGTGCTTATGACTAATGTTTGGTGTCTAACGACGTTATTGTAGATCTTGAGAAGCCGAGACTTAAGTTTGGATTAGCTTAGGAAGCGGACGAGGTATGTAAATCTTGCTCTTTCTTTCTTTTGGCATGTCCTAGTTGTAATTAGGCTATGACACGAGCCTCGAGGTAACTCCACTCTTAAGTTCCGGACATGTTTATGATTCATATTTGTTTCTTGATGTTGGCATCCTTAATATGGTCAAGCAATGGTCTTTATGTCCTTAATATGATTGGATTTAAAATATTGTGTACACGGTTTTGTTCCTTAAGGATCCTATGTCTAAAAATGTCTGTAACTTTCATAGATAGAACCGGATTGCTTTGAAACTTTCGTAGAAAGTTTTGTAACGTATAGTGACTTTAACTTTCATTGGCGGGCCCGGATTGGTTGATGCATATCCGTGGTCCCCGAGATTTTTCGTTATATAGTCCTAACGACTTATTTTTGAAAGAACTTAACATGATTTCTGTTTTAACTCTCGAGCGTCGACTGCTTATCTATCCATTGAGTCTATTATAATGCTTTATGTGCATATGGTTTCTCACTACTCTTGCTCGTGCAAAGCTCGAATATATCCTTCACCGAGTCCGGGCCGGGACACGCATTCGTGCACATTCCACTGCATTATTCACCGAGTCCCTCACTAGAGGGCCGGGACACGCTATATATATATATATATATATATATATATATATATATATATATATATATGATGTGATGATATGGGGATGGTGGCCGGGATGGCATATGATGATTATATTCACCGAGTCCCTCACTAGAGGGGGCCGGGACACGCTATATATATATATATATATATATATATATATATATATATATATATATATATATATATATATATATATATATATATATGATGACGTATGATTTTACTTACCGAGTCCCCACTAGAGGGCGGGACACGCTATATGTACACATGATGGCTTTATGATATCGTTATGCATATTATTTTTTTTTCAAAGGCAAGTCTATGATTTTTACGGTCGGTATACTTGTTTCGTAATTCCTATTTCGGTTATGATCCCGTTATTGTATTTCATGCTTTACATGCTCGGTACATATTCCGTCGACCCCTTTCTTCGGGGGCGCGTTTCATGCCTCGCGGTACTTACGGATGAGCCGAGGATATTAGCGAGAGGTGTTCCGGCGGGATTGGCGAGCTCCATTTCTCCGGAGTCTTTGCCGCCGAGTCAGAGTATATGTGGTTCATGGAATCTTGGGTTATGTAGAGACTTTGCAGACAGAGTCAAGTATATAGTATGTCAGTTTGTAAGCGGCTCTATAAGCCGATGTATTGTTATGCATTATATTGCAGATTTCATACGATTATAGACTCTATTTGATATGAAAGATGAAAAGCATGTTTGTTTTCGGAAAAACTTTCACTATGTATTCAAGTTATGATTTAAGGGCCCATTTGTGATTAGGAGTGTCACGAGAGTAAGCGGGTTCGCTCGGACCTAGGTAAGGGTCGAGTGCCCATCACACCCTATCGGATTAAGGGTGTGACAGGCGGTGACTGCCCGGCCATATAGGCGCGGTGTAATATCATCATATGCTCATAACAATATGCTCATTTTAATATGCTTATCATAACTCATCATAATGCATGTATAGAGACTCATAGATAATCATACTCTATCGGGGTGACATAAGGTCGTGGACCCCCGATTTCATTATTGAGCATTTATAAGCATTCTGCCTCACCTTGAAGGAACAAGCATAAGGTGAGTGTATATAATGATCAACATCAATGGGCTATGGATAGCTTCACTAGCCTTATGGGAACATAGTATCATAAACCATAGCATCTCAAGACTTACGCTTGTCATTATCATAATCATACTCGTAACATATCTCTTATCTCATTTGGCTATTCATGAACAAAGGCTTATAGTTTTCTTGAAGATGGAACATTCATAATAAAAGAGGAAATTCATGCCATAGGACTCATTCCTTAGAAGGAAAGGGTTAGCCTTACATACCTTTGTCATTTAACTATTCTATCGCTTGCTCGTTCTCCTTTAGTGCACCCGTTTATACCTTCAAGGGAATTCGTGTCGTCATTAGCTAAACAATTGTGAAAACGTACTTACTAAAGCTAGAGAAAATTGGGCAGCATCTCCTTTGTTTATACTACTTTCCTTCATATTCCATATCAACTCCCAACATTCATAACAACAATCACAATATCATAAACAATAAGCATCGTTTGATTACATTGCCCACAATTCGTAATTTCACTACAATTCTCCACAACTATGACCAAAGTCCATTATCACGTTCTTTCTCATACAATACTCATTCCATGTTCTAAATGTCATTTATAACGTATTTATAACTTCAACATACTCATTTTCATGATTCAATCTAACTACTACTCAACAATAACACTATTCACACATTTATGACCCATTTTCTATACTCTTCTACAATCCGAGTGTTTCAACCTACCAATACTTCAAACAACATGGAAAGGTCATGAAACTCACCTTAGATGATGGAGGAATAAGCCTTGAATGGTGATACACCCTTTGCACCAAAACCCTATTTCATCTCTCTTAGGATTTCTTGATTTGAATGGCTTTAATGTGTTTCTAACTCTTGATTCTTGTTGGTTTGATGAAGTTGATCATCAATTTCCTTTGAATTCTTGTGGTTGAAGTGTATGGAAATGTTCTAGAGGTTTCTTGAATGGTGGATATGAAAAATGAAATGAAAAGAAATGAAGGAGAGGTCCCTTATATAAATCTCAAATCTGTCCCGACCAAGATCTACGGACCAACATACGGTCCGTATGTTTTCTACTGGCCGTATGTTTGGCTGTAGATCTGGTCCAGTGAGATATTCTATACTGGGCTGGATCTACGGTTGGACATACGGTCCATACATTTTATACGGCCAGTATGTCTGGCTGTAGGTTTGTCCAGTTTTTCGAGACTTGTTCTCGTCGACTCGTTTGATCTTCGACCCTTGTGGAACCTTCTTAACACTTGTTTAATACCTCAATACCAATCTAAGGGATGTTATAAATCTTCCTCAAGGTACCATTAGAACGTTTTTAACTCAATACTCGAGATTCTTATCCGATACACAACATGTGACTCGCTTTTCTCAACAACTTTCTCCTCTTACCTCGAATGTCTTTGGAAATCTTAATTAGGACCCTCAAGTGCTATTTCTTGCTTATCAAAACATCGTATACTTTCTACCCTTTGATGGCCTATTCACTGTATGCTAACGGGGAATTTCCCAAGGTGTAACATTCCTCCCCCTTTTTGGAACATTCGTCCTCGAATGTTAAATTGTCGGGGATTCTAGAAAAATTTCGCCAGAGTTTCCCCTATAATATGGCACTACCATCCTGTCACAACAACCCATAATATCATTGCCTCACAGGGCCACAACACAATAGCAATATAAATTGGCCACACACGGCCCATATGCATAAAAGAAAAGCATACATACCTTATCATTTCGACGTCTCGTCATAGATTTCTTCTGGGGGCTGAAATAAATGCGGATATGTGGATTTCATCTTCTCTTATACTTCCCAAGTCATCTCTTCTCGATTGTTATTTCGCCACAAGACCTTAACTGAAGCTACTTCCTTGTTCCGAATTTTCCGTACTTGCCTGTCTAGTATGGCAACAGGCACTTCTTCATAGGTTAGCTTTTCTGTGATATGAACATCATCTATTGGTACAATCTTTGTGGGATCTCTAACACATTTGCGGAGTATTGAGACATGGAATACTGGATGAACTAATTCAAGCTCTGAAGGCAAGTCTAATTCATACGCCACTTGACCCACCTTGCGGATGATTTTGTAAGGTCCAATATATCGAGGACTCAACTTCCCTTTCTTACCAAATCTCATTACCCCTTTCATTGGTGATACTTTTAAGAACATCCAATCATCGACTTGAAATTCTAAAGCTCGCTGACGGTTATCTCCATAAGATTTTTGGCGACTTTGGGCTGTCAATAATCGATCTCGGATCATCTTGACTTTTTCTACAGCTTGTTAAATCAATTCGGGGCCTATTAATTGTACTTCTCCGATTTCAAACCATCCAACTGGGGATCTACACTTCCTTCCATACAAAGCTTCATACGGAGCCATTTGGATACTGGAATGATAGCCATTATTATATGCAAACTCGATTAGGGGTAAGTGGTCATCCCAACTACCACCAAAATCTAAAACACATGCCCTTAGCATATCCTCCAAGGTTTGTATAGTACGCTCGGCTTGTCCGTCAGTTTGCGGATGAAATGCCGTGCTAAGCCTTACTTGAGTACCTAGACCTTCTTGGAAAGATTTCCAGAATTTAGCTGTAAACTGTGATCCTCTGTCTGAAATAATAGATATCGGAATACCATGAAGTCTCACAATTTCCTTGATATACAACCTTGCATAATCTTCTGGAGTATGTGGTTACGGCGGGAGAAAATGAGCTGCTTTCGTCAATCTATCTACAATCACCCATATGGAATCATACTTGCCTCGGGAACGGGGCAATCCTACAATAAAGTCCATGTTGATCACTTCCCATTTCCAAGTAGGAATTTCCATTGCTTGCAATAATCTCCCTGGCTTTTGATGCTCTACCTTCACTTGCTGGCAATTTGGACATTGGGCTACAAATTCTGCTATGTCTCTTTTCATACCATCCCACCAGTACATCATTTTGAGATCATGATACATCTTCGTCGATCCTGAGTGGATAGAATACCGAGAATAATGAGCTTCTTCTAGAATTCGACGACGCAATTCTGCAACGTTTGGAACACATAACCTGCCTCGGTATCTGAGAATTCCATCTATAGAAGTTTCAAATGGGGACTTCTCTTTTGCACGACATATATCTCTATAATGGCTCAATTGGGGATCTTCATTTTACCGCTCTTTTACTTCCATATCCAAGGACGAAATTGTGGGATCATGAATACCAATCCCTGCGTCACCTGAGTCAATTAAACATACCCCAAGGTTAGCTAATTGGTGGAGTTCATGAATCATTTCTTTCTTCTCTGAGGACACTTCACATAAGCTACCCATTGATCGGTGACTAAGCGCATCCGCTACTACATTTGCTTTGCCGGGGTGGTATAAAATATTTACATCATAATCTTTTAATAATTCTAACCACCGCCGCTTTCGCAGATTCAACTCCTTTTGTTTGAAAATGTATTGGAGACTCTTGTGATCTGTATAGATATCAACATGTACACCATGCAAATAATGTCTCCACATTTTTAATGCATGAATAACTGCGGACAATTCAAGATCATGAGTTAGGTAGTTCTTTTCGTGTTTCCGCAGCTGTCTCGAAGCATAAGCAATAACTTTACCGTGCTGCATCAATACACATCCTAACCCAACGCCGAAGCATCACAATACACAACATAGCCATCGGCCCTTACGGAAGTGTTAAAAGCTGGGGCCGAGGTCAACTTTGTTCTTCAACTCTTGGAAGCTACGCTCACAAGCGTTATTCCCCGAAATTTATTGGCTTAAGGGTTAACTTCGTCAATGGGGCTGAAATAGATGAAAAGCCCTCTACGAATCTTCTATAATAACCTACTAGTCCCAGAAAACTACGAACTTCTGTAGGCGTCATAGGCCTTGGCCAAGTCGTCACAGCTTCAATTTTCTGAGTGTCGACTCTAATGCCATCATCTGAAATAACATGACCCAAGAATGTCACAGAATTCAACCAAAACTCGCACTTTAAAAATTTTGCATACAATTCCCGAGTTCGAAGAATTCCAAGAACAATACGTAAATGATCTGCATGTTCTGGTTCTGTGCGAGAGTACACCAGAATATCATCAATGAATACTACCACGAATAGGTCCAAAAGAGGCCTGAATACATTATTCATTAAATTCATGAACACTGCCGGAGCATTAGTTAGCCCAAACGACATCACTCGGAATTTATAATGGCCATATCTCGTTCTGAAAGCCGTTTTGGGAATATTTTCTTCTCTAACTCTAACTTGATGATAACCCGACCTCAGGTCTATTTTGAAAAACCACTTGGCACCTTGTAGCTAATCAAATAAATCATTAATTCTCAGAAGAGGATACCTGTTCTTTATCGTCACCCTATTCATCTGTTTATAATCAATACACATTCGCAGGGAGCCATCTTTCTTTTTCACAAATAAGACTGGCGCTCCCCACGGGGATGAACTGGGTCTAATAAGCCCCTTTTCAAGCAAATCTTATAACTGGGCCTTTAACTCTTTCAATTCTGTCGGAGCCATTCGGTAGGGAGGAATAAAAATAGGCTTAGTGTCTGGCAACACATCAATGGAGAAGTCAATTTCTCTTTCTGGAGGAAGGCCTGGAAGTTCATCTAGGAATACATCCGGAAACTCATTTACTACCAGAACGGATTGAAATGTTGGCGATGTTGCCTCGGTATCACGAACTCGGACCAAATGATAAATATAGCCCTTGGCTATCATCTTTCTTGCCTTAAGGTAGAAAATAAACATACCTCTCGAAGATGCTGTGTTACCTTTCCATTCAAGTACGGGCTCTCCCGGAAATTGAAATCGAACTAATTTCATTCGGCAATCAACATTAGCATAGCATGAGGCCAACCAATCCATACCCATAATAACATCAAAGTCTAGCATTTCTAGCTCAACTAAATCAGCTTTGGTTTGGCGATCACATATCATAATTATACAATTTTTATACACTTGTTTAGCTATTACGGGATCACCAATCGGAGTAGACACCTCAAAAGGCTTAATTGGCTCGAGTTTCACCCCAACACGATTAGCAACATATGGAGTAATGTAAGATAACGTAGATCCCGGATCTATCAGTGCATACACATCATGAGAAAACACAGTCAATGTACCTGTAACCACATCTGGGGAGGTCTCGAGATCCTGTCGCCCGGTTAAGGCATATAAGCGGGGCTGAGTAGCACACAGTAGATGTTCCCCCTCGGTCTCTACCTCGGCCTACTGGAATTTGAGAGTCTGTCCTATCGGACGCACTGATGAAGAACCAGCCCGGCCGATCTGTGGGGCGGACCCCGGTCTGCCGCTCATCGACGGGCAATCTCTAATCATATGTCCCTGCGACCACAAGCGTAACAAGCATCCGAACCCCCGCGGCACTTTGTCCGGAATATAACCTACCGCCGCGCATCGCGGCACTAGAGGTCTCCTTTGACTATAATCTCCCCCAAACTGTGAACCTGGGTCCCTCGAACTCTGGCCCTTTCCTGAATGGGAAGAGCGATCAAATCTTCGGCCTGTAAATCGGGGAGGTGCACTCATCACTGACTGACCTGAGTGCCTTGATCCCCCTCTATAATCACCGCCTGTGCCCATAGATCTAGCCCTTTTGCTTTGCCCACTATCAACATCACGATCACCCCTCTATGGAGGTTGTTGTCCTTCTAGATTCTAGGCATGGGCTTGGATGCGGGAAATATCCATCCCGTCTTGCAATGAAGCCGTTAAGCAATCCTTAAATAAATGTGGCCCTAAACCACTCACAAATCTATGCACCCTATCGCCCATGTCGGCCACCATAGTAGGAGCATATCTAGCCAAAGAATTAAATTGAAGGCTATACTCTCGGGCGCTCATGTTCCCTTGCTTCAAATTTAGAAATCTATCCGCTCTAGCTCGGCGGACCTCGGGTGGTAAGTAGTGACGAATGAAAGCATCAACAAATTCTTGCCACTCGGGAGGAGGCACATTCTCTTGCCTCGATGCTATCCAATTATTATACCATGAAACCGCCACATCCCGGAGTCTATATGATGCCAACTCCACGGATTCGGTCTTAGAAGCATGAATAATTCGCAACGTTCTCAACATTTCATCAATAAAACCTTGCGGGTCTTAATCCGGCTTTGACCCAAAAAATTTTAGAGGGTTTAAACTCATGAAGTCTCGGGCTCTAGTACTAGCTGATCGATCACTTGAGCCCACATTTTGCCGTTGTGCCTGAGCGGTAACTAACTGTGTCAATAAATGAATTGCCTCGATCACTTGTTGACCCGAAGTAGCCGGTGGAGGAACTGGAGGCATAGGAGTTGGAACTGAAGCCCCTTCTTGCTCTTCCGTATGAGGCGAAGTAGTGGAGGCATTAGATGGAGCCTCATTATGCGATTCATCCTCATATACATTCATAGGCGGCTCTCTTTCTGCCCGCCTTTTTGTCGTACTCTTGCCCTTCTTGGCGGCTTTAGCTTTTCCTTTTGGCGGCATTTCTGAAATCACAACAAACTATTAGGGAGGATAAAAGCTTATGCACGGCTCTATCGCACGATCTCATAAGAAGAAAGATGGTCATTTTTCCTAAATGCCCTGTAGCCTCCTGTTTATTAGTGTGGCGCGCAACACACCATAAACAAGACTCTACTAGACATGGCTCGTAGGCACTTCCTAGGACTGAACTGCTCTGATACCACTTTTGTCACGACCCGAACTACGGGCCATGACGGGTATCCGGGGCTAACCACCGAACACCGCTCATACTATTACTCATCTTCTCTCATCCCCACATACATTCATGATCATAGAAAACTATCATCATTTGAAACATAATTACTTTTATAAGCATAAGCCCTTTGGCTGTCAAAATAATATATATACATGCATATACATGAAAGACTGTGAGATCATGCTACCCACACTGCGTATCTACGAGCCTCTACTAGAGTATTAGACATATGGACGGGACAGGACCCCGTCGTGCCCAATCATGAATATATACGTATACATATGTACCAAAAGAATAATCAACGGCACCTCCGAAAAAGTGGAGTGCTCTCAATCAGCTAATGGCTCCTATGGATCTGGATCACCTCCCTACCTACCTATGGGCATGAACACAGCGTCCAAAGAAAAGGACGTCAGTACGAATATTGTACTGAGTATGTAAGGCATAAACAATAATAAGACATTGATGAAATAAGGAGGCATCAAATGAAGAGCAATCTGATCGATCGAATCATAAAGGAAGTAATACATGCTGACTTACTTTCATACTCATCATCATATCATATATGCATAAATGTATAAGCTGCCCGACCATATAGGTACGGTGTGATAATCAATAACATTAGCATTAGCATTAGCCTACGTCCAGGCCTCCCGCGTTCGGGGTACCATCTCATGCCGCCCACTAGTGGTGTCTGCCCATGCCATCTGGCCATGGTGTATAGCTGCGCGCCTTGGCGGTGGCTGCCCGCCTTGGCGGTGATTTGCCCGACCATATAGCGCGGTGTAATATCATCATATGCTCATCATATATGCTTATTTTAATATACTTATCATAACTCATCATAATGCATGCATAGAGACTCATAGATAATCATACTCTATCGGGGTGACATAAGGCCGTGGACCCCCGATTTCATTATTGAGCATTTATAAGCATTCTGCCTCACCTTGAAGGAACAAGCATAAGGTGAGTGTATATAATGATCAACATCAACAGGCTATGGATAGCTTCACTAGCCTTATGGGAACATAGTATCATAAACTATAGCATCTTTAGACTTACGCCTGTCATTATCATAATCATACTCGTAGCATATCTCTTATCTCATATGGCTATTCATGAACAAAGGCTTATAGTTTTCTTGAAGATGGAACATTCATAATAAAAGAGGAAATTCATGTCATAGGACTCATGCCTTAGAAGGAAAGGGTTAGCCTCACATACCTTTGTCGTTTAACTATTCTATCGCTTGCTCATTCTCCTTTAGTGCACCCGTTTATACCTTCAAGGGAATTCGTGTCGTCATTAGCTAAACAATCGTGAAAACGTACTTACTAAAGCTAGAGAAAATTGGGCAGCATCTCCTTTGTTTATACTACTTTCCTTCATATTCCATATCAACTCCCAACATTCATAACAACAATCACAATATCATAAACAATAAGCATCATTTGATTACATTGCCCACAATTCATAATTTCACTACAATTCTCCACAACCATGACCAAAGTCCATTATCGCGTTCTTTCTCATACAATACTCATTCCATGTTCTAAATGTCATTTATAACGTATTTATAACTTCAACATACTCATTTTCATGATTCAATCCAACTACTACTCAACAATAACACTATTCACACATTTATGACCCATTTTCTATACTCTTCTACAATCTAAGTGTTTCAACCTACCAATACTTCAAACAACATGGAAAGATCATGAAACTCACCTTAGATGATGGAGGAATAAGCCTTGAATGGTGATACACCCTTTGCACCAAAACCCTATTTCATCTCTCTTGGGATTTCTTGATTTGAATGGCTTTAATGTGTTTCTAACTCTTGATTCTTGTTGGTTTGATGAAGTTGATCATTAATTTCCTTTGAATTCTTGTGGTTGAAGTGTATGAAAATGTTCTAGAGGTTTCTTGAATGGTGGAGATGAAAAATGAAATGAAAAGAAATGAAGGAGAGGTCCCTTATATAAATCTCAAATCTGTCCCGACCAAGATCTACGGACCAACATACGGTCCGTATGTTTTCTACTGGCCGTATGTTTGGCTGTAGATCTAGTCCAGTGAGATATGGTATACTGGGCGGGATCGACGGTTGGACATACGGTCCATACATTTTATACGGCCAGACATACTGGCCGTAGGTTTGTCCAGTTTTCCGAGACTTGTTCTCGTCGACTCGTTTGATCTCCGATCCTTGTGGAACTTTCTTAACACTTGTTTAATACCTCAATATCAATCTAAGGGATGTTATAACTCTTCCTCAAGGTACCATTAGAATGTTGTTAACTCAATACTCGAGATTCTTATCCGATACACAACATGTGACTCGCTTTTCTCAACAACTTTCTCCTCTTACCTCGAATGTCTTTGGAAATCTTAATTAGGACCCTCAAGTGCTATTTCTTGCTTATCAAAACATCGTATAATTTCTACCCTTCGATGGCCTATTCACTGTACGCTAATGGGGAATTTCCCAAGGTGTAACATCTAGTAGGACCAACAAGGTCCATATGTGAAAGCTGCAAGGGTTTAGAGGTAGATACAATATCTTTGGAATTGAAGGAACTTCTTGTTTTCTTACCTTTCTGACAAGCATCACATATATGATCTTTTGAATAGTTGATTTTAGGCAAGCCTAAAACCAGATCATGTTTAGCCAATTTCTTAATTAGTCGCATGCTAGCATGCCCAAGTCTCTTGTGCCAAACCCAAGGATCTTCTCCTATTGAAGCCAAACAAATGTGTCCAGGTGAACTTTTAATAGAGTCTAGCACATACACATTCTTTGTTCTGCTACCAGGAAGGACTTCTTTTCTAGTCTCGTCTTCTATGACACAGCCTGTCTTTCTAAACCTCACCTCTAGATCAGAGTCACATAGTTGACTGA
This sequence comes from Lycium ferocissimum, assembly GCF_029784015.1. Taxonomy (NCBI): domain Eukaryota; kingdom Viridiplantae; phylum Streptophyta; class Magnoliopsida; order Solanales; family Solanaceae; genus Lycium; species Lycium ferocissimum. Next base: position 47,758,401 of record NC_081342.1, on the reverse strand, counting down.
TACTTAGGAGGTTATATTTGAGTCCTTTAACAAGATAAACGTTAGTGATATCACCAGAATTATTAAAAGAAATAGTTCATGTACCAATTATTGTTCTTGTTGAGTTGTCGCCAAAAGTTACTAGTCCTCCGTCAAAATCTGCGACTGATTTGAACAAACATGTGACTGGAACACGCACTATCAAGATACCATTTCCCTTTTTATTTCTTCTTATGGTGTTCCTGCAAAACAGAGTAGTTACTTTCTTTTAGGTACCCAAGCTTCCTTGGGTCCTTGAGGGTTAGTGGTTTGATGATTGGTTTTGGGTTTCCATATCCAACTTGGAGATTATGTGTAATGAAATCTACATTGAACAAATTTGTGACCCATTTTTCCACAACAATTTTTTTTTTTTTAAAGAGTGTTCTTCAGTGATTGACTGAGTAGTCGACTTATTTGCGGAATGAGTGTTTCTTTGAGACTTCCTTTCAGTTGTTTGAAAAGTTTTAGTAGACTGATTTGTCTCCTCATAATAGGTCGACATACCCTTAGATTTTCCAGAGGTATCACTATCACTGATAGGCCTTTTCCCAGTTGACTTGTTGTTACGAGTTGACTGGTTGGATCTGACTGAGCTATGACTGGTGGACTTACGCAACCCGTTTAGTTGCAATTTCAAGTCCTCAACTTCTTATTGAAGAAGATCCCTTTCTATTTCAACTACTTCTAGTTTAAGCTTCCAATCTCTTTTTTCTCTTTTAAGTTTCCTATATTCATTAAACACTCTATTTAAATCTTCTAGAGTTTGATCAAGCAGTTCTTGAGTTTCACTATAGTTAGAACAGTGATAGGGTCCTAACTCACTTGTCTCGCCAATTGCCATGAAGCAAATGTTCTCCATTCCTTCTTCATCATCTTCAGAGGCCTTATCTTCACTCCAATTGGTGAAAGCTTTTTTGCTTTTGATAGTTTTTAGATGGTTTTCTTTTTGCCATAGGACATTCAGATGCAATATGTCTATATTTTCCGCATTCGTAGCATTTTCCATCATTTCTTCGAACAGTAGAAGTTTTACCTTTTATGAAATTTGAACTTCATTTTCTACTGTTTCTTGATCTTCTCATAGCTTCAATCACATACCTAGAGATCATGGCCACTTCTTCTTCTTTGAACTCATCATCAGATTCTTCAGCTTGAGATTTGAAAGCAACCACTTTTTTCTTTTCATCCTTCTGATATCTTTGAATATGATTCTTTTCAAAAGCCATCAGATTTCCTCTTAGTTCGTCATAGGTGAAATTGTGCAGATTTCCATCTTCCAAAACAATTGCCTCGGTTTCGTAAGTCTTCGATAAACTTCTGACAAGTTTTCTCACCTGTTGAGAGTTGGTATAAGTTACTCCAAGAGATTTGAGTTCACCAATGATCTTGCTGAATTTAGTGAACATTGATTCAATGTTCTCATCATCCTTCATATTAAAAGCATCATAATCATGCCTTAGTGCATCAATTTTGGTTTCCCTTACTTTTGATGTTCCTTCATAGGTGACTTCAAGTTTATCCCACATTTCTTTTGCAGTTTCACAGTTGGATATTTTTGCATACTCTTCTCCACTAACTGCCCAGTACAACAGAGCTATTGCTCTAGCATTTGTTGTCAGTGTTTCCTGTTGTTCTTCAGTCATATCATGTGACTCCAAATCAATATTTGTATTAGTATCCTTTGCATCCACATTTGGAGTAGGCTTAGGTCCTGGCTTGATCGCGATCCATGCTTGATAGTCTGTTGACTGTACAAAGATCTTGAACCTTTCCTTCCAGTGACAGTAGTGTTCACCATTAAAGTATGGTGGTCTTGTTGTGGAGTGCCCATCTTGCATGATTTCTCCATGAATTTGATATCCAACCATTTGATCTTTTCTCACTTGCGGTTAAGCAATGAAATGTGAGACCTTGCTTTGATACCAATTGAAAGTGAAAGAGGGGGTGAATTATTACATTTTCCCTCAGAGAGTCGACTACCTGAACAAACTAATCGACTATAAAGTAATGCAGGAATAAAAGTGTAGAATTTAAACGACACCAGATATTTTATACTGGTTCAGATTCAATGTGAATCTTAGTCCAGTCCCCTTGGGTTGCAAGGGTATTCTCTGCAGCTCTTTGTAATTGGTTTTGGTACAATAGTTGTTTGAATGAAGCTCCTATGTCTACACTTAAACACTTGTAATCTTTTTGATACAATACCTCACAAACTATACTATATCTCTTCTTTCTTTTTTGTTTACACTATATCACTCAGGAATACAATGTTTATGAAAAGTAAAGCAGAGAGCTTGAGAGTATGAGACAAATGTATGTCTTGTCTTCGTCTCTAGAGTCTTGAATTTATAGTCCTTAAATTGAGTAGTCGTTAGACTCTTTTTAGCAGAGATGTCAACCCAAGAGAATTGATCCTTGTAAATTAGGAATATTGAGGATCCTAATTTCCAAGAATAAAGAAAGAGCTTATTAATTTTGTACCGCTTCTTTCCTTCTGTAGCATCATCCTTATTTAATTGATACTTGTTTCCTTGTGTATGTTGATAGCTATTCAATGTTGTACAGCTGCTTTCCTTATGTGGTATTAATCTTGTTTGAATGGTACTTGTTTCCTTGTATATGCTGATTTGGTTCAATCCTGGAATCTTTATGATTTGCGCTGATTAATTTGAGTATAATCTGATCCTTTTTCCAAAAATAAGCATGGGATTATTTTCTTTGTTCTTCATGATATTCTCACTTTGCAGCCGACTGAGCTTCACTTGGGCTATTATTCCTTTGTAGCCGACTAAACTCTTCTTGTCCATTGGGCTTTTGTATGTCCAATGGGCTTGGTGGACCTTTGAGTTCCTTTGAGTATAGTACCTACAAAAATAATTTGTCATCATTAAAATCATAGCACTAACAAAATCGACCCAGTAACTATTTTTTTTTTTTTTCTAAATATATTTTCAACTTTTTTGTGTGTGGTTTTGATGGTTCAAAATAAATGAAATAATTGAGTATAAGAATACCCAATTATCCCAAAGTTCTGATACCAATCTGATATGAATTAAATACACTGACAACAACAAATTAAAGATAGCAAGATAAATTAAAGATAGATTGAAATAGTGCTTTAAGAGGAGGAGGCGCAGCATAAGCGCCGAGATACTCGTAGGTCCCATGGATCTACAAGGTTTCTATTCCATGTATCTTCAATTTTATAATTTTATTACTAAAAAATAAGTAAAATTAAAATTTTCATTTAAATTCTGCAAATAAATTCAAACAAGTCACCAATAATATAAAAAGAATTACTATAATTATTATTTGATAAAGGTAGCAACACAAAAAATGATAATAGTTTAGATAATCTTTAAAATGAAATGTTCATTCACTTCATCATCAATCTCCAGATCTATTAGTCCTTTCCACCCTCAACTAATATTTGCATTGATTTTTATTTATATATTCAAAGAAGGAGAAGGGCAAAAAGTGTAAGAGCAATGACAAAAAAATGGATAAAGTTGCTTCAAGGAACATAGTGCTGTGAAATTTCTATCATATCAATTTCAGATATAATCATTTAAGAAAGCTATTTATAGCAGTGTTATTTTCTGTAAGGGTTGCTTTCTTTATTTATATATTTTAGGAAAAATCACTACAACATGATAACATAAAGTATGAATATCATTACACCAATAATAAAAAATCATAATCTAGACCAAAAAATTAAAACAATAAAAATCAAATTTAACGCTCAGACCATACGCCTTTAGGCCCAGTGCTTAAGCTTTTGCGCTTGGGACGTACGCCCCAAATTCTAGGGCGTACGCTCTATGGATCTACGCCTTCCATTTGTGCCTCGAGCATTTTTAGTATGCCCTGCCCCAGGGCTCGCCCAGAAAACACTGGATGGAACAAAGAAATTAAAGTTAAAAAACACAATTAAAGAAATCTATTGTAAGAATAAATTGTGAGGCGAGAACAACAATCACGTACCTGTTAACAACGCAGCAGAAGAATTGTTAAACTCACCACCAAAAAGTTACCCCAAGTCTAATTTCAATTCACTTAGAAACGGAGTTTAATCTATGAACTAAATGTCGTCTTTTCTCTATGTGTGTTTTCCCAGGAGAAAATAATCAGAGAAATATCTTCTCTATTGAAGAGAAAACATGGCATTGAAAGAGAAGAATAAGTTTTAAGAGAAGAAGTCGTCACAAAAAACTGACCCTTCTATCTCCTTTTATCACGTTAATAGCCATGGAAGTTTCTTTTGTCATAATTAACTTCTTGTAAATTCTTTTATCACTATCTCTTCTAATCGGGGCGGGTTAGTCCACATGGGATCCGCTACCCAAGTCTAATATCTAGCATCTCCCACTTTGCACAGGGTATGTTACACCTGGACATTTCGTGTTGTTGTGCGGTGAATAGACTAACACAAGTTTAAGATGAACATGAAGTCCATATGATCCCGGGGGGGGTATTTGGTGGTTTAAAGGTGTATACTACAAGGTTTTTGAAGTAATACGAATCGGAGAAATTAAGTTCGTCGAAGGAAATGAAGTATAAGTTGTGTTTGGGGAGGTTTAGCAATTATCGAATTGATAATTATTTAGTAATGTTTTGAGGCAGAGGTATAGGGCTCCTTAGATGGTCAATGAATTGTTATATAAGTGCCTAGAAGGTTCCACAAGGATTGGAAGTCAAACGAATCGTCGAGAGAAGTTTTCAGAAAACTGTGGGTTATACGACCACTTATATGGATTGTATAAGTTACACGGCCCGTTTAAATGGTCCATATAACCATGGCAGAGAAGTGTGTTTCCATGGTGGGATTATACAGTCCATTTATACGAACCGTATACGTTATACGGACCGTATAGTGGTCCGTATAATCGGGTCGGGCCAGCTTTTAAAATTTTATATATGGACGACCCTAGTTCATTTGATTCATTTCCAACATTTCCCCAAATCTTAAAAGCCCTAGAACCCTCTTAAAAGCCCTAGAACCCTCTCTCAAACTTATTCTCCACAAACCTAAGGGAGATTAGAGATTAAATAGCAAGAATCAAAGGATCCAAGTGTTGGAAGGCTCAATAGGGTTTGTAGAACTCAAGATTTTCCTTGGTACTGAAGCTAGGGTTTTCATACAAGTTTGTAATTTGATCCAAAGCTCATTCCTACGATATAAAAGGTTAGTTTCTATGACTATTCCATATTTCTAAGAATGTTTGGTTGTTGGATAACTTGGATGAGGGAAGATAGTAGAAGATGAAGTTCAAATGTAGAATTCATGATATTTTGAGTAGCAACTTACCTTGGGTTATCCTTGTTAGAATGTTATGATTAAAATCTCGTTATGAAGGGTAATACCGATGACAAAAAAGTGTTGTGTACGATTGTGAAAAGGGTTGACGTGAAGTTATTGGTATAAGTTGAATGTGAGAATGAATTGTGAAACTTAATGAAATGTGACTACTTGGTTATTATATTGTGGATGTTATTATAGTTGTTGGGAGTTTTTTTGCAATATGATGGAAATCAATAAAATAGAGGAAATGCTGTCCAATTTTCTCTAGCTCATGAATTATTCTAGTATGGACTTAAGAGTGTCTTTAAGACCTAACCTTAGTATGATCCTTTTAATGTAGATCTTGTGAACGTGGAAGGAGAACGTTAAACGATTAAGGCGACGTTAAGGTATGCTAAGGCTATTCCTTCTTCTTTTGGCATGATCCTATGTTATGAGCCAACAAGCGATCAAATGAGCTTCCATATTACTCCACTCTTAGAAGCATTAGGTGTATGTCGGTCTTTGATGCTCCTATACTCCGTATGATTGTTCCTTCTGTTCATGGGTCTTGAGATTTCTTATATTGATGATGTTAGCTCAAAAGATGTTCATCGGAGATAGTATGATCATGTGTCACTCTGAGAGTTTTATGTACTCAGTTTATACATACATTGCATTCATATATTCATATGCATATTGACCCGTGACCAGAAGGCGTTATATATGCGTCTATTATATGTACATGGGATATGAGAAAATAGGTAGGCGTTATATACGCATTACCACCTGATCAGCTGGTGCACCTTGATGATGATATATGGATCGGGCCGTACATTCCTCGGCATTATTATATGATATATGGATCGGGTCGTACGTTCCTCGGCACTATTATATGATATGGATCGGGCTGAACGTTCCTCAGCACTATGACCTATATTTATATACATGAGCATGATTATCATTGAGAGTATGCAGATTATGTGCCCACAGAGGCATTGTCAGTTATATAGATACTTGTTCATACAAATCTATGCAGACAGCCAGTTTATCTTTGAGTTTCAGATTTCGTTCATGATTCTCATGTTTATACTTATGTTGCTCTTATGCCTTACATACTCAGTACATTATCCATACTGACTCCTCTATTGCTCGGGGGGCTGCGTTCATGCCCGCAGGTTCAGGTAGACAGACAGGTGGTCCAGCTCCATAGGCCCTTCACTCAGCAGTAGTTGGTGCGCTCCATTTGATCCGGAGCTGCAGTCTATTTTGGTATGCCATTCTTTTGGATATGTATATGCACATGGGTATGACGGGGCCCTGTCCCGTCCTTTCTACAGTTTTCTATTCCACTAGAGGTCTGTAGACAGATGTATGTGTATGTCAGATGATGTAGCCTTGTCGGCTCCTATTCTTTTGTGTACAGTATATGTAGCGGCCTAGTTGGCTTGCACTGTTCTTTCAGCTTGTATATATGTAAATGTACAGAGTTCATGATGTCGCCCCTTCAGCAGGCAGTATGTGATCAGTGTAAGTTTCTTATAGGCCCTTCATGTTCAGTATGATTCAGTTATGAGTACAGAGGTGTTTGGTCAGTAGAGGTCAGACACTCGACTCACGACTCATCGGGTTGGGTCGTGACAGGGTAGACTAGCCTCAAACCAATATCATATCAATAACACATAATTCATACAGATGAATAGTTCGTGCGACCTGCGATCATCAAGAGCTATACCTATTAAGCTTTTATAAGAGCTCCACGTAGGAATTCAATCACATATGAAAAAATTCACTACCAGCATGAGTATCTTATTACTCGCAATATCCAGACATCAATTGCTACACTAATAGCCATTTATCCGATCCCTTATCCTCATAAGAGGTGAACTCGAGTTCATGTAAAACTTTATTAACAATTACACTTGTTACCCTTATGGCAAGTGTAATGGTCCACCTGTGAATACAAGTTAAATTATTAATCTTAGTTGTCTTTCTTTTTACTCGAAACTATCCATCCCAGATCAATTAATTTCCTAGACATGCACTGCATTCTTGGAGTCACTCATAGCTATTAGTGACATGCTAAAGTAGCAACACTGATCGGTATTTCAAGAGACAGTAAAAGGTTAAAGGGTATTACAATGAAAAGTTTCATGTAACTTTCAGGGTCTGACACAATGAAGAAGCAGTGGTCCATTCTTTCATTAACCCATTAGTCGTTAAGCACACGTGATATGAAACATGTGCTACGGTGTTCACCTTATATTGGTGTGTGTGTCTCATTCTGCTACTCATTCAACACCATACTGATATTAGTCTAGACTTCTCCTGGTGTCTAACTCGAACTTCTCTCTTCGATGATCCTCAAATTCATTTTCTTAGAGAAGCTCACATTTAGCTTACAAAACAAATCATATCATGGTGGTGGAATTCATCTCGTCATGCTCCTCAACGTAAGAGGTGATTCCTCGTGTGAGAGAGCCAATCAAGACTTGTTCGATACACTTATATCCTTCTCTAGGATATCATTTCATGCATATATAATATCAACATAATCTCAATTGTAATTCATTGATGAGTACACTATTATAACCAAAATAATTTATAATACATAAATATTAACATATCCTTCACAACCTAGATCCACAACATGTTTCTCAAACATGTCTCTAGATATTGATTTTGCAAGAGGATCACTATTAACTTTGCGTAGGTATGTACTGTAATGATATTTCTCCACTTGCCATGATGTCTTCCGAAGTTATATGTACTTGATATCAATTTATTTGGTCTTACTATGATAATTAGGATCCTTTTATATTCAATAGTCCCTTAACTATCACAATATAAACTCATGGAACCTTCAAAATTCTTTGCAATATCCAAATACTAAAAGAATCATTTCTATCAAATAACTTCTTGTACTGCAGATGCTCAAGCCACAAACTCAGCTTGCATAATCGAAAGGGCCGTGAAATTTTGTTTCTTACTTTTCCATAATATAACTTCACCATTAAGAAACAAAGCATAACCAAAAATTTATTTTCTATCATTCTGGTCACCAGCCCAATCAACAGTTGTATAACCTTTGAGGATTAAATCAGATCCACTATAACATAGTGAATAATCTACAGTTCCTTTCAAGTATCGACTCTGCAGTTCTGTTCAAGTATCAAAAAATTCTCTTCACAACTTCCCAATGATTTCTTTTAGGATTGGATTGATACCTGATAACCAGACCTACGGCATGACAAATGTCTGGATAAGTACACATCATAGCGTATATAAAGCTCTTGACAGCACTTGAATATGGAACTCGAGACATGTCTTCTTTTTATTTTTCAGTCTTTAGACACAGTTCAAAGATCAAAGTTCACCTTTTATTACAGGAGTATCCACGGGTTTACAATTATTCATACTGAAACATTCCAAAATTTTCTTTATCTATGTTTCTTGACAAAAACTCAAAAACCTTTTGGAACGATTTCTGTTGATCTTAAAACCCAATATATAGTCTGCTTCACTCATTTCTTTCATCTCAAGTAATTCTGAAAGCCATCATTTTATAGATTTCACATACTCCAAATCATTTCGGCTAATAAAATACTGTCCGCGTGAAAGAAAGTATTACAAATATTTTATTGGACTTTTTCACATAGATTCAATGGTATTTATTGATCCTGGTGAAATCATATGAGATCTCCTCCTTGTGAAATATCAAAACCACTACCTTGGAAGACGCTTCAGGTAATAAATAAATCTTTTTAATTTAAAGAATTTCTTTTGTTGGCCTTTAACGATAAACCAACAGGTTGTTCCAGATTTCCTCGTTTTGTTCTCCATTTAGGAAACCTGTCTTCACATCCATTTGTTTCAATTCCAGATCCAAACGTGCAACAATAGCCAAAAAGTAATTGAATCGAGGTAAACTTCACAACAGGTGAAAATATTTCCTTATAATTTATTCTAGCTTGTTGGGTTGCACAACCTACTTCCTATCCTATGTCGTATCCAATTTTCTCCTATAGGATGGAACACGTTACTCAACCTGTTCTATGCTAGCGTCTTGCAGAATATAAACAACAGGTAAGTAAATAACACAGTGATTTTTACGTGAAAACCACTCGGCTCATAAGGGCGATAAAAATCACGACCTACACCTCTGTCAGATTTTCTGCAAACTCCACTACAACGTTGAGCCTCTAAAAATTCAAGTTACAACCTCTGTAACGTAGGAACTAACCTCTAATGCCTATCTTACTAATCAACCTCTGACTAGCAACCAACCTTCAAGTTGACCTCCAACTTGAAGTTGAATTTAGAACGTTTTGTATCTAACTGTATGCTTCTAATAAAGAGGATAAAGATACGACATGATAAACAACCTAATACAAGTTCTCTAGACTCAAGAACTGTAAGATATAAACTCTATTTGATAGCTTCTTCAATCATCTTCTCGTACTAGGGACGCACACCTAGATTCTTAATATTCTTGATATCTCCCTGTTCGCTCAATATTCTGAAATCTCTCTTTGTGGGTGCACAAACCTTCCTCTTGGTAAGACTTGGATATTTATAACATTAAGTGCAAAATAGGCCGGCAAACACAAAACCCTCTTCGAGTAGGCCCATGAGATGAAATAGGGTTTGTGTTGTATTTTGTTTCTGGCCTTGTTGAGTCCTCTTCTTGTAAGTGTAGAAGTCTTACTAATCCCAACAAATATGGTAAGAAAATCTGCATACTTGACTGCCAAGTCTTTACCATAAAACTGTAAATCCTAGTTGTTGTGGGACTTGCGTTGGAAGATGTTCACGAACCTGTTTCATCACACAGTTCTTGATCTCTCTGCAACATGTGCGAGATGGAATAAGTTCATGAACCTGTTTTATCATCCCCTTCTCATTCATTCCTGCGACTCTATCTTATCTTGAGCCTGCTTTTGTGATGGATGATGGAACATGTTGAAAGACCTGTTTCATTAATCATGCATTCCTCTGTGTCTGTATTTCTTCACCCGTCTCCTTTTGATAGAGCATTCTAGGAACCTGGTTCATTTACCACGTGTGCGTATTTTGTTAATCATCAAAACTTTAAGCATGCCAACAAATTTTCCCTTTTTGATGATGACAAACTTCATGTCTTCAGACCATTGTGTATAATAATATGAACACTAAGATTTGAACCAGGTTAGCACAGTAGGGTCATAAGCACTACATAGGATACATTTTTCCCCCTTTTGGCATCAAGTAAAAGTTGCTTCAGTTCAGTTAAGCATCAAATGAATATAGCAATATTAAACTCATGGCCAAAGGGCTATCACATGTGCTTATGATAGGATCGCTTTCTCAATATTATATCTATTTAGAGTATTCATATCTCACACAATTCCACGGATTGAATAAGCAAGAAATTTTATTAGCACCTTGAAATACATATTTAACCATTGATCACAGAAGACAGTACATGCCAGTTAGACATGACAAGGAGGACACAGAGGGAGGATCAGTTATATCTGACTGGAGTGATGGGGGGGGGGGGGGCGGGGGTTGGAATCATTCAGTTCTACGAACAGTAACTCAAAAGGGACTTAGATTCAACATACTTTGGTCTTCTATGCAGTTTCATCCACCCCCCCTTCTTCGGTTGGCTGAATCCACTCGTGTTTTTTTCTTCAGATGGGTAGGTGCATTTTCTGCAGCTAGTGGTCCTGCTTTGAATAATTTCGTACTTTTCCTCATGCCTTCACTGTTCTTTGTATCCTTGGATTCTTCCAACTTTTCCCCCTGAAGGGTCGACTCCTCCTTTTCATTTTGCAGTGCCACAACAAATGACTCCAAGCCTTCCAGAGGATCTCCATGTTCGACAATTGGGTTAGTGTTCGTTGAACCCTCAGTCCTTAGAAAATAAATTAGTACTAGTGGGAAGGGAGGGCTGTGGACCACTAAAATATACAATCTTTCGTTTGACTCGTCATTATCCCTCATTGATAAGAAAGGATTATTAGGGAAAGAGAATGAATCTAACATTTGGAGTAGGATTTTGTGAAGGAGGAGTTATGCTTGCGCTAAACTGTTGAATACTTTATGTGAGAAAGGGTTTTAGCTACAACTTGTTGGGAAGAGACAGATTTTATAGTGGTAGGTGGCCAAGACAAAGCTATTTAATGAAGATGAGTTTTTCAAGATTGACTGGTGTGTGTTAGTCCCCTTTTTGTTGTGACCACCAGTTCTCAATAGCTGGCTTATACTATGGTAGTTGGAACATTTGAACAACATGTTTTATAGCCTGAGTGTACTAATAATAATCAAGGACTGAATATACAGCTGAATTACCAATGTAGAATTCGATGCATTTGCTAATTCTTGGTTGCTGTGACTGAATCGTTCTTTAGACATTATGAGGTCATGACCTTATCATGGAACATGAAGTATAACTAAATGTACAATATTGAGTAGAATATTATTCAATTTTAGGCTCATTAATTTTGAAGCAATTATTCTAACCAATCATTGAGGGGTACCTAAGCAATCTTAATCATCCCTAGTTCCAACCTGTTTCGCTCATAATGTTCTCTTCTTAAGATTTTTGTGAAGATGTCTGCAATTTGTTTTTTAGAGGCACAGATCTAGGTTAAAATAAGACCCTTCTCAACATTGTCACGCAAAAAGTGGTGTCTTATGTCAATGTGTTTGGTTCTCTTATGCTGAACGGGATTTTTTGCAATGTTGATAGCACTAGTATTATCACAGAATATGGGGACACAGTCAATTTCCGTACCAAAATCTTTTAATTGTTGCTTAATCCATAGTAGTTGAGCACAACATGATGCAGCAACCACCAAAATCTTTTAATTGTTGCTTATTTTGCCTCAGGTGTAGATAGTTCCACAAAATTTTGTTTCTTTGTTGCCCAGGAGACCAAACATTATCCAAGAAAGTGTGCGATACCTGTAGTGCTCTTCCTATCTACTAATTATCTTGCGTAGTCAGCGTAAGCATATCCAACTAAGTTAAAGTTGCTACCTCTAGGATACCATCGCCCCAACTCGCTCTCTCCTTTCAAATATCTCAAGATTCTTTTCACAGCTTTTAGATGAGACTCTTTAGGATTTTCTTGAAATCTTGCACATAATCACACACTGAATACAATGTCAGGTCAACTAGAAGTAAGATACAGAAGGGAGCAAATCATACCTCTGTATAGTTTCTGCTCAACTGCTGGACCAGGTTCATCCAGGGTGAGCTTTGTGGCTGTTGCAATAGGAGTATCACTTTCCTTTGTATCTTTCATTTTAAAATTCTTAAGCAGTTCCTTAACATACTTCTATTGATGGATCATGGTGTCAATTGTTGTTTTCTTGATTTGTAGTCCTAAGAAGAAGTTTAGTCCTCCCATCATGCTCATCTCAAATTCAATTCCTATTAATTCAACAAATTCTTTAGTCATTGACTCATCTGTAGCTCCAAAGATAATGCCATCCACATAAACTTGCATAACCAGCAGGTTTTTTCCTTTGACCTTCAAGAACACTATGTTGTCTACTTTTCCTTTAGTGTGGCCATGTGCTAGGAGAAATCGTGATAGCCTTTCATAATATACCAAGCTCTTAGAGCTTGCTTGAGTCCGTAGAGCACTTTGTCGAGCTTGTAGACATACTCAGGTAGTTCAACATCTTCAAAGCCCGGAGGCTGCTTGACAGACTGTCATAACCCAAATCTGGATAGGCGTGGCCAGCACCCAGTGCCACACTCAGCCCGAGCGAACCACTCAGAACCTATCACTATGGAGGAGTAACCCTCAACTTAGGCCAATAGGGCCTACCTGCAAGCATACGATACCAACAAAGCTGACAAGGCCACACTCTGTGTATATATAAGGGTTGGCTATCTCATCTGACTGAGCAAGCCGACAAGGCTTCTAGGAACGTACACAACTAACAATATCACAATAGACATATACAAAAGTCCGGAAAGGCCACAAAAATGACATACTTTATACATGACCTGTCTATAAGCCTCTAAGGAAAACATAACTGTATCATGGTCGGCACAAGGCCCCGGCCTACCCATTAGGTCTATAAACACAAAAAGGAAGACCCCAATAGACCTGGAGACTCCGAACAAAGGGAGCTCACTAATCGGCTGATATCTAGTCCCGCCTACTGGGGAAGTCTGTCAGTCAGTATATTAGTACCTCCAGGCATGAATCCAGTAACCCCGACAAAAGAGACGTCAGTACGAAATAATGTACCAAGTATGCAAGGTAATAGAACAACTGAAGCTGAAAGTTAGAATAACTTAAGCTGAAAGCATAATAAACTGGAGGCCAAAGAATGCCCTGGAATAACTCATCTGATCTGTCTCATATCAAAATACAATGCCATAACAATATAAATCTCGCTGACCAAGTGGCCAGGCAACTGTAAAATCTCATTAACCGTACAGCCAGATAATAATGTCTAACTGACCCGTCGGCCAGGCAATAATGTCTAACTGACCCGTAGGCCAAGCATTAATGTCTCACTAACCAATAGGCCAGGCAATAATGTCTCACTGACCAAACGGCCAGGAAATATTGTCTCACTGACCAAGTGGCCAGGCTAAAGAAAACATAAGTATATGAAGCATGTTGTATATCATGTATATGTTGAAAGATATAAAACTCTGACATGTCTCTCTACCTGTACTAATATCAAGAGTATAAGGAGGGGGACAAGAATCCCTCAAAAAGTACAATACAACACTCGGAAGCTGTATATCAGTAAGGCAAGCTCTGTTCGTCAAGTTTCTTGTCATAAGACTCATTAAGCTCTTACTATATATGGAATCATGCTAAGGAAAGAAAGGAAATCCTTTACATACCTTGATTTGCCAATTTAATTTGACAACGAACTCGTCATAGCTAATACGTCAACCCTATAACAAAGGAATGCATACAAACTTAGATGATACTAGTATATCACGTATATCAATTAACAATTCCGTTCTAAAATGAGATAGACAACGTTTCCCCTATTTTTCAATAACTACAACTCAATCAACAAACCCATATCAATAACCACAACCTCTGTAACACCTTTTTAACTCAAACCATTCACACTAAGGATATACATCAAACAACCCGATATACGCTTCGTATATGATACCTTATACTCTTTCTCCCTCCATCTTCATGAGGTAAAAGAACAAAAACATGATAACAATGTCAACCCTTATCTATACACAAGAAAATGACCTCAATAACACACCAACATCATAGTCAGAACAGTCCATAAGCTCAACATAAACTCTAGCTCAAGTTTGAGCTTTCCCTCACACTTTCTTCCTTCAATCAAGTTGTGTAAACACCTAATATATATATATATATATATATATATATATATATATATATATATATATATATATATATAAAGCTAGGCATAGACAATGTGATGTAGCACCTTTCTATGGCCTGGAATTCCGTTTATCATTTTTCTCCTTTTTTTGGCCTTTTCTCTAATTATAAAATGAAAAACTCTAATTATCTTTTAGTTATTGCGCTCAATAAAATAGTTTATTCCTTTGAAACTTCACACTTCTAATGCCTTTTCTGTTATATCCCGTATTTTGAACAACGGGACAAGGTGAGTGAATTACGATAAGTTGGGGACAAGACCATTCCGAGATACGAAGTAGAGATTTTTGTTTGCTTTAAGAGCATAAGTTGTGTATGACTTTATTGGCATGAAAATATTAAGGGAAAAATTTGGGGTCAAAGTTCTATTTTTGGAAAGTATTTATTTCATGAAAAACAAAAAAAAAAAAAAATTTGGGGGTCATGTGGCCGGCCATGTGGTATGTGGGACATGGCCACATGGAGCCTAATATATGGGAATTAAAAGATGACTTAGTCATCTTGTTTATCACTTCCATTTCTAGAGAAATCAAGAAAACTTGGAGAGGAAAAAAGGCCATAGTATTCGGCCACAACTAGAAATTTCAAGGTCAAGATTTGGCCATCAAAAAATTGGTTTCTTCGAGCAAAACAACTAATTGAAGG
Organism: Lycium ferocissimum; assembly: GCF_029784015.1. Taxonomy (NCBI): domain Eukaryota; kingdom Viridiplantae; phylum Streptophyta; class Magnoliopsida; order Solanales; family Solanaceae; genus Lycium; species Lycium ferocissimum. Next base: position 47,743,060 of record NC_081342.1, on the reverse strand, counting down.
GTGCTTGTTAACGTGGAAGCGTTGTTGGAAGCGTTAGATTGCTCGTTTTCATCCTTGGCCAACTTTGGGCAAGTTGAGAGATTGTGAAGGAAGGTGAGTTTAATCTTGTGTTTCATGTGTTATGAATGGTTTATATGTGTTTTTGTATGCTAAAATGAATGAAATTGTGGAAATATTGCATGTTGGAGTGAAACGTGCATATGTGGTATTAGTAGTGTGGGTGTAGTGTTGTGTAGGAGCAATGAATTAAGTGTATTTAGCATGTTTGTGTGTTGTTGTAATGTGTGGAAAATGAATAAAAAACATGAAATGGGCATGGAGGGTGTTGGCCGTATGTAGGGAGTTGTATATGGCTAGGAATGAATTGATGTTATTAAGCGTTTTGGTTGTTGTTGTTATGTGGATTCTATGTTGATAATGAAAGTTTAATGAATCAATTTGGAGTTGTGATGGTTGTGGGCTGATTTGGAAGGCAATGTAACCCTTATGTAATTTTTGGTATTTATGGTAATGACATTGTTAGCATATAGATTGTTGATGTAGTTTATGAGTTTTGGAGGAAGGAAGTACGTTGGTGTTGTTCTCGGGTTTAGGGAGAATTTCGGGTGAATTGGAGTGTTGGATGGATTGTTGGAAATATTGTGTGCATTGTTTAAAGCATTCTTGGATATTATTTGAATGGTTTTGGATTAGTAATCGAATGTATAAATGTTGATATTGGTTGGAATGTAAGTAGTTGGATGGAAAATAATGAATGTTGTTGAATTATATAAAGAAGTATATTTAATGTGAGAATGCGTTGGAATTGAATATTAATGTTGCTAGCCTGGTTGTTGGTGTTGTTGTTGATGAATTTGGCCGAGTTGAAATCTCGGGGTTGGTGTATTTACAAGAGAAATGCTGCCCAATTTTCTGTAGAATTTGGTATCCGTTTGGAATCTGATTCCAAAATGCTCTTAGCTAATGTTTGGTACTTAATGGCATATTGTAGAGCTTGGGAAGTTCGCGACGTAAGCTTGGATTAGCTTCGGGAATAAACGAGGTATGTAAAGCTTGTCTTTCCGTTCTTTTGGCATGTCTTAGATCCAAGTAGGATATGAAATGATTCCGATGTGACTCTATTCTCACGATCCGAGCATAATTACGATTCTTAACCCTTCCTTGATATTCATATGTTTGATATAGATGAACTATGGTTCCTATGTTCCTTGTACGGATGGATCTTTAGAATGTTGCATAAGAAGGATGTTTGTGTAAAGGATTTTTGCTTTTAAAAATGTTCCGTAACTACGAACAACCGTAACTTTCGCAGACGAGCTCGGATCGCCCCGAAACCTTCGTAGAAGGTTCCATAACAAGTAATAATCCTAATCTTCATAAGCGGGCCCGGATGGGTTTGATATTCGTCCGTGGGCCCCAAGACCTTTCTATGCTCGGTTGTAATGGTTTTCTTTGAAAGCACTTACTCGAATTGTTATCCAAACCCACGAACGTCTATTATTTGACTATCTACCGAGTCTGTAACGACGATTATGATCTTGATTCCTATAACATACTTCAAATGATTAAAAATTCCTATTTGATATGATCTAGAAGCGACATTTGGAGGAAACGTGATCGACTATGGCTTGGCCTTGAAAATGAAAGTTCGTTTGATTATTCCGTCGAGTCGATAATGATGTTCTTTATGCATGTGGTTTTGCACTACTCCGCTCGTGCATGTTATGGTTACATCATTCACCGAGTCCGGGCGGTATGTATTCGTGCAGTACTTTTGGGTATTATTCACCGAGTCCCACATTAGAGAGCGGGGTACGGTATGTCTATGATATTTCACGAGTCCCTCACTAGAGGGGCCGGGTACGGCATGTGTGTAATATTTCACCGAGTCCCGAAAGGGATGCAACTGACCGAGTCCCTCATATAGGGCCGGGTACGGTATGCATATGATATTTCACCGAGTCCCTCACTAGAGGGCCGGGTACGGTATATATATGTATATATATATATATGATTACATGATGGCTACGTATGAGGATCATATGATTTCACTCACCGAGTCCCTCATCAGAGGGCCGGGTACTGTATGCATATATGACAACATTATGATATGACACGGACATACATGATATATGATTTATAGGCAAGTATTCTGATTTTTAACGTCTTTCGATTTTTCTGGTTACTATATTTGTTCTGTGAGCCCCAGTTCAGTTATGATTTTGTATATTGTATTCCATGCTTTACATACTCAGTACATATTCCGTACTGACCCCCTTCCTTCGGGGGCTGCGTTTCATGCCCGTGTGTGCGGACGACTATTTCGGTGAGCCGCCGGTTTAGGACCTCGTTCGCATGTTGGAGTGCTCCCTTGTCCGGAGCCCACGTTTTGGTACGGACTTTTACTTTATGTATATATATATGTTTATTCGGGGGTACGGCGGGGCCCTGTCCCGTCATATGATTCTGTTATTACTCTTAGAGGTCTGTAGACATGTCTGTGGGTTGTGGGTAGCATAGACAGTTACGTTTGCGTTCTGTACATTCCAGTTATTTGTATGGTATGTATATATGTGTATGCTTCACCGTGCCTATCGGTATGCATAAGTTCTTAGTATGTTTGCTATGAGTTGATTATGATTGGCAGAGGGTACGAGTGCCTAGTTCGGGCACTAGTCACGGCCTACGGGGTTGGGTCGTGACAAAAGTGGTATCAGAGCGGTTCGTCCTCGGAATGTCTACAGACCGTGTCTAGTAGAGTCCTGTTTATCGGTGTGTTGTGCACCACATCTATAAACGGATGCTACGGAACATTTAGGATACTACCCTTCTTTTCGATCTTAGATCGTGCGATGTAGCCGTGTTATCGGGATGATCCCCTTACAACGAATTGTTATGTTTTCGGCGATGCCCCCGAGAAAGGCGGCAATACCCAAAGGGCAAGTCCACGGCGACGGGAGAGACTGGCCGGGCCCGGATGATGGCGGGGCCCGTGCCCGGCCTGAGCGGAGGTTGTACCCCCGTCGGTCGATTCGCCGCCGTCGCCATCGAGAGGGCATAGAGCGGCGGTAGGCGCGGGGACGGGAGGCGGCCCCGCCCCCCGGCCCGAGCCTCCGGCTTCCCGGAAGTAGGGGCGGAGGATAGGGCCATGCGAGACGCGGTCCGGTTGATGACTAGGATTGTGGCGGGGCGGCTCGCGAGTACGGTTTGGGGGTGATTATGTGAGACGGACGCGGCGGTCATAGGGCCCGCTATTTCTTGACCCGTAATCCGCGAGTTTTCGGGTCAAAGCCGAGGAGGACCCCCGGGGAGTTCATTAGACGGATGCGGCGTACGTTGCGATTGGTTAAGGCTTCCGAGGCTGAGTCGGTCGAGTTTGCGTCGTATCGGTTGTATGATGTAGGCTGTGGCGAGTACGAGTCACCGGGAGTTATCGAGGGGCGTGGATGCTCCTCCCGGCGGTATGGGATGAGTTTGTGGAGGCCTTTCTTGCCCACTTTCGCCGCCGAGACGAGGCGAGCCCGAGTTCATAGATTTCTACATTTGAAGCGAACGGCGGAGCGTTCGGGAATATAGCCTCGAGTTTAATTCTTTGGCTAGATATGCGCCTACCATTGTGGCTAATATGGCCGACGAGGGGTACATCGGTATGTGATGGGATTGGATGAGTATTTGATTGATAGGCGGTGTTTGGCGATGGCGGCCCCGGCCGGGGATGGATATCGTACGGGTCCAGGCATATGCTCAGGGTATGGAGGACCGGCACGGGGGACGTCGGCCGGCGAGAGAGGGTGTGATAGGGGCCGGCCCCGAAGGGGCTAGATCAGGTAGGTTATTCGGGGGGAGTTCGAGGCGGGCGGCCGCGACAAGTCTGCCCCAGGTCTTCTTCTCGGCCCGCGCGAGAGCGCCCCCGCGGTTCCCGGGTAGGAGGTTTGACAGCACCGGGTATTCAGGAGTCGGACAGAGCTCCAGGGCTTCAGGTTCACAGATGCGCCAGAGTTCGGGCCAGTCGAGGCCGCCTTTGCCTCGGTGTTCTCGTTGTGGTAAGCCTCATTTCGGGGAATGCCGTTTTGCCACTGATGCTTGTTATTCCTGCGGCCGTCCAGGCCATATTATGCGGGAGTGTCCGTTCAGAGGTGGTTCAGGTGGTGCGGCCCGGCCCTCGGGTCGGTCGGCCGGTTCGTCTCCTTCAGTAGCCATGCGCCCTATGGGGCGGGATATGCCGGCGTCAGCAGGCCGCGGCGGAGCTCCCAGCGCTAGCGGTCCTTCGAACCACCTATATGCTTTGGCTAGAAGGCAGGATTTGGAAGCGGCACCGGATACGGATACAGGTACATGAGCCTTTATTGTAATATTTTTATGTATGTGTATTTACTGTATGCATGTTATTTAATAGCGGCAACTAGAAATCCAAAGGCCGATAACCCAGTATTTACCAATAATGGCGATTAGGGTGTGTTCGTTGCCACTGAGGATCTGGGAATTTGGGACGGGAAGTAGTGGTACCCATAGGTGAAAAATGAGTATTAAGGATCGGGAAAGGGGTAAAATAGTAATTGTGTTATGAAGGCGTTCGAAAACCTGTCAAGACTTTATTTTACTCCAAATAACGTGACGGAGGTCCTGTGGTGAGCTGAACGCGATTATATCAGCGTTAGAGCATCGTATTTCATCGAAGTTCCGAAGTTAAGCGTGCTAGAGTGAGGGAAATTTCAGGATGGGTGACCCCCTGGGAAGTTTCTGAAAGTCTTACAACTTCAGCCATAAGAAGCAAATGGGAAGCTAAAGTGGTTTAAAGGGACTGAGAACATACTGAGCAAGTGGAAATCTTAAGAGGTCTCGTAGGCCGGAGCGGACTAGATCGGGTGAAGAAAAAGAAGGTGCATCGCGGCACTAGAGTTAAGGTCAGTTTGAGTAATGTTTGGGGGATCTTTTGTGAATGAGATACTGGCAATTATATATGCGTGCAGGTAAGCGTGTGATGCCTCGTGCATGGCTATATTGGCGGGTATACGTATTCTGGCCACTAATGTGACGGTATACGGAAGACATTAACCGGACAGAACAACGAAGTTCAAGCAAAAAGGAAAAATGAGTGGCATGAATGCCATAAGGCAGGTTAATATCGTTTTTGATATAGGGTAGATTTGGGAAGTACTACCATAATAGTGTTGGAAAGAGAAAGAAAGTGAGCAGACAAATAGTAAGGGGAAATCGGAATGTCGAAACAAAGGTGCAGCCTGATCAAGAGTGGAAAATGCAGACGGGAAGTAAATATAATCGGGTAATAAAATAAGTGCACCCCTTAAAGGGGGGAAGCGGGTATGAGAAATATAATTTGGGTACGGATATTCGAGCTACAGGTAGGATTCCTTGCCGAGACCAGTCAATGAAAACCCAAAGAGCCAACAAAAAGGGGTAGAAGCTAGGACGGCAATTGGGATGGTGCCGAGAATTAATTGTGGTAATCTTGAACGATATGATATTAGAAAGTGGAGCTTTATAGGAAAGAATATGACAGAAAAAGGATAACGGGTAACTTATAGTGACGTCGTGAAAGAAAATACGACTGTGCTGGATTAAAGGCCGAGGTGTGGGCAATAGAGTTATTCGTTAGTAATGCTATGTTTTATAAAGAGTAAGAGGGAAAAATAGAAAAACCTTCAATGGTAGGAGGCGAGCATAGTAAATGAATGAGTAAAGGAAGAAAAGAGAGTTCAAAAAGGGGTAGGCCGTAAGTGAATACCAGGACGGAAGGAATAGGAGGAACAGGGTGAATCAGGAGAGGAAAAGATCGTGACCGAGGTTAAATGTATTTTATACAAGTTGTACCAGAATAGCTAATGAGAAAGGTCCAGGTTTGATAATAACAATTCGGTGATAATAGTTTAGGTGTATTAAGGAAAGGTGTAAAAATGAATTGAACTAGGCTACCGAGATAGAATCTGTACTAAGGACAAGTAGGATATGGTTATGGGTTGACCAAAGCGTCTATTTCGATACCGGGTGTGAGATAAGAAGGCGACTAAATAAGGCGTAAGGATTAGGGAAGCCGTGCTAAGTATTTTGGGCTAAATTGAGTACCTCTGCATATCCTTGTAAAGATTGCCACATAATGCGTGGTCGGAATGGGAGCAAGACCTGAGTAAAGGGGAAGCTAGAGAGGAGATAAAGAAGGAATATGGTCGGTAGATGACGTTGAATACTATGGCAATAAAGTGAACCCCCGAGATCTTTATATGACTTTATAAGACTAGTTGAACATTCGAGGACGAATGTTCTAAAGGGGGGAAGGATGTTATATCCCGTGTTTTGAACAACGGGACAAGGTGAGTGAATTACGATAAGTTGGGGACAAGACCATTCCGAGATACGAAGTAGAGATTTTTGTTTGCTTTAAGAGCATAAGTTGTGTATGACTTTATTGGCATGGAAATATTAAGGGAAAAATTTGGGGTCAAAGTTCTATTTTTGGAAAGTATTTATTTCATGAAAAAAAAAAAATTGGGGGTCATGTGGCCGGCCATGTGGTATGTGGGCCATGGACACATGGAGCCTAATATATGGGAATTAAAAGATGACTTAGTCATCTTGTTTATCACTTCCATTTCTAGAGAAATCAAGAAAACTTGGAGAGGAAAAAAGGCCATAGTATTCGGCCACAACTAGAAATTTCAAGGTCAAGATTTGGCCATCAAAAAATTGGTTTCTTCTAGCAAAACAACTAATTGAAGGGTGCTTGTTAACGTGGAAGCGTTGTTGGAAGCGTTAGATTGCTCGTTTTCATCCTTGGCCAACTTTGGGCAAGTTAAGAAGTTGTGAAGGAAGGTGAGTTTAATCTTGTGTATCATGTGTTATGAATGGTTTATATGTGTTGTTGTATGCTAAAATGAATGAAATTGTGGAAATATTGCATGTTGGAGTGAAACCGTGCATATGTGGTATTGGCCGTGTAGGTGTAGTGTTGTGTAGGAGCAATGAATTAAGTGTATTTAGCATGTTTGTGTGTTGTTGTAATGTGTGGAAAATGAATAAAAATCATGAAATGGGCATGGAGGGTGTTGGCTGTATGTAGGGAGATGTATATGGCTAGGAATGAATTGATGTTATTAAGCGTTTTGGTTGTTGTTGTTATGTGGATTCTATGTTGATAATGAAAGTTTAATGAATCAATTTGGAGTTGTGATGGTTGTGGGCTGATTTGGAAGGCAATGTAACCCTTATGTAATTTTTGGTATTTATGGTAATGACATTGTTAGCATATAGATTGTTGATGTAGTTTATGAGTTTTGGAGGAAGGAAGTACGTTGGTGTTGTTCTCGGGTTTAGGGAGAATTTCGGGTGAATTGGAGTGTTGGATGGATTGTTGGAAATATTATGTGCATTGTTTAAAGCATTCTTGAATATTATTTGAATGGTTTTGGATTAGTAATCGAATGTATAAATGTTGATATTGATTTGAATGTAAGTAGTTGAATGGAAAATAATGAATGTTGTTGAATTATATAAAGAAGTGTATTTAATGTTAGAATGTGTCGGAATTGAATATTAATGTTGCTAGCCTGGTTGTTGGTGTTGTTGTTGATGAATTTGGCCGAGTTGAAATCTCGGGGTTGGTGTATTTACAAGAGAAATGCTGCCCAATTTTCTGTAGAATTTGGTATTCGTTTGGAATCGGGTTCCAAAATGCTCTTAGCTAATGTTTGGTACTTAATGGCATATTGTAGAGCTTGGGAAGTTCGCGACGTAAGCTTGGATTAGCTTCGGGAATAAACGAGGTATGTAAATCTTGTCTTTCCGTTCTTTTGGCATGTCTTAGATCCAAGTAGGATATGAAATGATTCCGAGGTGACTCTATTCTCACGATCCGAGCATAATTACGATTCTTAACCCTTCCTTGATATTCATATGTTTGATATAGATGAACTATGGTTCCTATGTTCCTTGAACGGATGGATCTTTAGTATGTTGCATAAGAAGGATGTTTGTGTAAAGGATTTTTGCTTTTAAAAATGTTCCGTAACTACGAACAACCGTAACTTTCGCAGACGAGTTCGGATCGCCCCGAAACCTTCGTAGAAGTTTCCATAACAAGTAATAATCCTAATCTTCATAAGCGGGCCCGGATGGGTTTGATATTCGTCCGTGGACCCAAGACCTTTCTATGCTCGGTTATAATGGTTTTCTTTGAAAGCACTTACTCGAATTGTTGACCGAACCCACGAACGTCTATTATTTGACTATCTACCGAGTCTGTAACGACGATTATGATCTTGATTCCTATAACTTACTTCAAATGATTCCAAATTCCTATTTGATATGATCCCGAGCGACATTTGGAGGAAACGTGATCTGACTATGGCTTGGCCTTGAAAATGAAAGTTCGTTTGATTATTCCGTCGAGTCGATAATGATGTTCTTTATGCATGTGGTTTTGCACTACTCCGCTCGTGCATGTTATGGTTACATCATTCACCGAGTCCCGGGCCGGGTATGTATTCGTGCACAGACTTTTGGGTATTATTCACCGAGTCCCACATTAGAGGGCCGGGTACGGTATGTATATGATATTTCACCGAGTCCCTCACTAGAGGGCCGGGTACGGCATGTGTGTAATATTTCACCGAGTCCCGAAAGGGCCGGGTACGACCGAGTCCCTCATATAGGGCCGGGTACGGTATGCATATGACATTTCACCGAGTCCCTCACTAGAGGGCCGGGTACGGTATATATATGTATATATATATGATTACATGATGGCTACGTATGAGGATCATATGATTTCACTCACCGAGTCCCTCATCAGAGGGCCGGGTACGGTATGCATATATGACAACATTATGATATGACACGGACATACATGATATATGATTTAAAGGCAAGTATTCTGATTTTTACGTCTTTCGATTTTTAAGCGGTTACTATATTTGTTCTGTGAGCCCCAGTTCAGTTATGATTTTGTATATTGTATTCCATGCTTTACATACTCAGTACATATTCCGTACTGACCCCCTTCCTTCGGGGGCTGCGTTTCATGCCCGCAGGTACAGACGACTATTTCGGTGAGCCGCCGGTTTAGAACCTCGATACTGCTTTGTTGGAGTGCTCCCTTGTCCGGAGCCCGCGTTTTGGTACGGACTTTTACGCTATGTATATATATATGTTTATTCGGGGGTACGGCGGGGCCCCGTCCCGTCATATGATTATTTATTACTCTTAGAGGTACGTAGACATGTACGTAGGTTGTGGGTAGCATAGAAAGTTACGTTTGCGTTCTGTACATTCCAGTTATTTGTATGGTATGTATATATGTGTATGCTTCACCGTGCCTATCGGTATGCATAAGTTCTTAGTATGTTTGCTATGAGTTGATTATGATTGGCAGAGGGTACGAGTGCCTAGTTCGGGCACTAGTCACGGCCTACGGGGTTGGGTCGTGACATTTTCACTATCCAAAATGTGGGCTATATTAATTGTCTATTCAAACTTTATCTTTTCCTCTCCAACACACCTCCTATTCAATTATTTATTTGTTTTAATGACAGACTTAATTTATCTTAGGTTTCATCCTATTCAATCTTTTCCAATTCTCAATTTCAGTTTTGGCCATCAAATTGAATGTCATATAGAGGGAAAAAAAAATAAAGGCATAATGCCCTCCTCTCACAGTAAAAAATATGAGCAGATGGATGAGCAATACGCTTTCTCACAAACTCCCATTTGGTATTATGGGGAGAGCACATTCCATTCAACAGTTTGAACAACTTCAAAACTAAAAAAATGGCGATATGGCTACGAAGGTGGCAAAAATGATGGCGGTGAAAGGAGAAGCGGTAAACCTGAATTCTCCAGCACAAATTTTTGGGTATGTGCTTAGTATTATTACATGTAAATCGTAATAAATTTTATACTTGATAAGAAAATCGAAGTCTCGCAAAAAAATTTCTATCCATAATATCATATTATACTCTCTTTTTCTTTTGTTGAATTTTGAGTCGTGCTGCCCTTATTTTTTTAGTGTATGTTATATGCAAGAAAATGGTGAAAAGTTTTGATTGGTAAAGATGACTTTTTTTTTTAGATATTGGCGTATTAGAAGGTGATGTTTTATATTAGTGTGATTTTTGGAGGAAAATTAATTTTGTTAATGTTTATAGCAATGATTTTATTTGTTTTGTATGTGCCAAGTCAATGGCAGAAAGATGAAAGGAAGTTGAAAAAGAATTAGGAAGAAAAACAAGGCAAGAAATTGATTAATGTGTTTTTGGTCACTTTTATGTTGAGTTTTGAAAGGGATATATGACACAAAGCAAATTTTGAGTTTTGAAAGGGATATTATAATACGAAAATATAAACTTATGCCGAGAGAAATCTAAATTTGACAATAGATTTATTTTATAATTCTGTGTGCTCTAATGTTTTATTTTAAATTTAATTACATATAATTGAGAGTCAAATTAACCTTAACAACATTTATCTGTGTGTAATAAAGAGAAAAGTAACTTATGTATTAAAAATAAAGGGTGATCGCTTTCAACTATTTTATCTCTTCTTTTATGAAGTTGTATTTTCCTTCCTGACAGGGCACACCCAATCCAAAAAGATCATTATCCTTCCTTCTGATCAATTTTTTGTGGCGTTTCAACTTATTTTGATGATTCTTTTCTTTTTTTTGGATATCATTTGTTAATAAGGGAAAAGTAGTTCGGGTCTAAGTAACACAAATTATCTCATTTATCTCGACTTACTTTGCAAAAGATCATCCGCGCGAAGTGCGGACAAATTCACTAGTAACTTCATAATCATAGAAATACAATGAAACCTTACCTCAAGAACTCAAGAATGCTCCAACACAGAGGTTACTTCACCATGAAGAACCTTCCAAAACTTCCACAAGAAGAGGAACTAAGATTCCACAAGCAATCCGGGAACTTTAGCACTTAAATCTCACTTTTAATCCTTGATTTCACTTTGGAATAACTTGGATGTGTTAGAGAGGGTTTTCAGGAGTGTTGAGGGTTTGGAAAGGGATAGAGAATGAAAAAAAATGGAAAGGGGTCGAGATATATAACAATTAAAACATCCACCGCCTTGGATATACGGTCCAATATACTGATTGTATATTATGGTCCGTATAAATGGACCGTAAATCCACCACAGAATACCACCCCACTGTTATCAATTTACGGAGGGGTTTCATCAAATATACGGTCTGTATTCCCTTATACGGTTCCATATATCACCCCTGCAACTTCAATTTTCGTCGGAACGTATTCTCGTCGATTCGTTTAACCTTCAACCCTTCCAATACTTATTATACATGAACTTAAACTCTTCTATACTTAATGTTAATATGGTTAAACACTTGCAATCTCAAACACAAACCCAATTCCCAATCTACGCAAGCCAAACTTACTGCGAAACTTTACGCGCAAAAATACGAGGTGTAACATTCTTTCCCTCTTAGGAACATTCATCCTTGAATGTTAAGCTCTCAAAAGTCTAAAGAAATTCTGGCAGAGTCTCCCCTGTAATTATACTACTACCAGCCCGCCATATAGCCCAACAACATAACACGATGCCGCACAAGGCTACAATAATCACAATAATAATAGCCTCACACGGCCAACGAAAGTAACTGGTAACCTAGTACTCACGTGAAGACGATGGTGTCATGGCCTGAACCTGCTCTGAGATCAGAAATAGATGGAGGTATCTAGTTTTTATATCTTCCTCAGCATCCCAAGTCATCTCCTCAATGTTGTTATTCCTCGAGAGTACTTTTACGGAGGCTACATCATTTATCCGTAACCTACAAACCTGGCGGTCTAGAATCACAACAGAAACTTCCTTATACTATAGCTACTCTGTAACCTGAACATTATCTACTGGTAAAACTCTGAAAAGATCTCCGATATACGTAGGAGCATAGATACATGGAAGACTGGATATACAGACTCCAAGTTTAAGGGTAAGTATAACTCATAGGCTACTGGCCTACTCAATGCACAATCCTATAAGGGCTCATGTATCTAGTTCTGAGCTTGCCCTCCTTACCGAACCTCATGACGCCCTTCATTGGCGACACTTTCAAGAACACTTAGTCATATACCTGAAACTCCAAGTCTTGTCGACGATTATCTATATATAACTTCTGACGACTCAGAGCTACTAATATCTCCTAAATGAGCTTAACTTTCTCTACCACCTGCTGAACCAAGTTAGGGCCTAATAGTCTGGATTCTCCAACCTCGAACCATCTGATAAGAGATCTATACTTTCGTCCATAAAAGGCCTCATAAGGGGTCATCTGACTGCTAGAGTGACATATGTTATTATATATGACCTAGTAAGCGGTAAAGGATCATCCCAATGTAACAACCCATTTGGTCGTTATAACCTTTCAGTACTTTTGACCCTTTCTCAAGCTGGTTTAGCTCACATTTGACCTGAGGGGACTGTTGACACACTTCCCGATGTTTTTGAATATGATTTGGGTGACTTTGTGGGGAATTTAGGCTTAAGGAGAAAAATAGTTGACCCAAAGTTGACTTTTGGGTAAACAGACCTTTTTCTGGAATTCACCGATTCCAAGAGGTCCGGATGGTCTTTTAGAACTTGTGTGTATATTCGGTTCGGTTCCCAATACACTCGGTGTATTTTGGGACTTGGGTTGGGAAGATGGTTTTGAGGTATCGGGGTTGGACTCGATCAAAGAGACCTCCGTTGGAAATTCTAAGGCCACGAGTGCGTTCGTAGCGTGTTTTTATGTATGTTTACATATATGGTATTTGAGCAGATGCCCTCGGGTGAGAGTCAGGATTTCAGGTGGAATTTCTGAAACTTGAGAGTTTCTGGTGTCTGGTGCCTGCTATGGCGGCACCAGGACAGCAGCAGCGGTACCGTAGAAGCGGTGGCCCTACCGCTATAGCGGCCATGTGTATTTTGGACAAGACTGCGGAAGCGGGATCGCTGAAGTGTTGAAGGGGACGCGAAAGTGGGTGACGGACAGTTAGATTCATTAAATGAGTGTTAAAAGCCCTAAGTGTTTCATTCAATACCATTCCGACTTTAGAGCTTTCTAGGAGCATTCAAGGCTATTCTTTATAGAAGATCATTGTGGTAAGTTCCTTCACCTTCCTTTTCATTCCATGTTACATTATTCATCTTAGGAATCCATTAAGCATGCTAGTTTCTTTAAGAAATGGTGGATTGAAAGAGAGTTTTGTGGGTTCTACATTCTAGGCTATTAAATCTTTATTTATTGATTGGGTTAGCTTCATTAAGCATGGAATTGATGATTAGAATATATTATTTCATGATTCCTTCCTAATTAGAGGCTAATTTATGAAATTGGAAGTTAGGGTTTATACCCAAATTTGGGGGTTTCGCCTAGAATCCAGATTTAAGTAATTTGTTAGTTCTTCAAGCTTATAATTGATGAAAATTGATTACCTAGAATGTTAATTTCATGTTAAGACCTATAGATTCCTTATTCCATCTTTCTAGTTCATAAATCTTGTTCCATAGGTTGGGATTTGGGTCTTGAATAGAAGTAAGGCTTGAATGATGTTTTTTCTTGATGCTAATTTTATAATTTGGATATTATTAGACTTCCATTATCTCGAGGCTCAAAGGAAGGGAAAGGCTAAGGTTTGATCAAGCGTTGGAGACTTTGCTGTTCGGCTCTCCAGGTAGGTTACGATTTAGCATATGGTGAGACTTCAATTAGCGAAGCGTATGTAACGGTTCGCATTTTTGCAGGCGGGGTTAGCGCTCGAAAAAGCTACTTGGAACTCATTGGTGCTCTTTCGGACTTTGTTTTAAAAGAGTCGCCACCTAATTTTTAGGAAATTAGGAAAACCAGTTTTGAAGGGCTTATTCATACACTGTGAAAAATTCTTCTTAATCCAAAGTTCTAGGTAAGGGTTCTGGTGATTCCCTAGGAAAGGTGTTAGGCACCCTGGTATTAAGGATCGTACTATACGGTTGACCTTCGAATTCCAATGTGTGAGTATTTACATGAACTGTTTATTTGGTGTTTATTTCCCGTAAAAATCTTGTCATTCTTTTTGCATATTATTTTGAAAAGAGTTGAATAGATTCCCTTTACATATAGGGTATTTAGATTTGGATTTATAATATCCGGATATAACTAGTTCCTTTTATATATAAGGATATTAGTTTTATGAAAGATAGAGAATTTATTTATTTTATAATCTGGGGTGAATGGGCTTTGTTCATGCTTGACTCACACATGGACCGGGTTAATCCGTTTAATACATTTTCAGAACATCCTTATCTAAAACTTCATAATTATGGGTGTATAAAATTTGACCGTTTAGTTTACCAAAAAAAGAGGTTTTTCATAATTTTAAACATATTGAGCATTATTCTTTGAAAAGGAATTGAGTTTTATGGCAAAAACGAGTTATATATCTTTTGAAAAGATGCTCGTCATTTTTCTGGGTAAAGTCCCAGATTTATTTAAGAAAAAATTCTATTTGAAGTTCATTTGTTTTGTTTAATCGTTTATGGCTCAAATACCTCATTCAGTCATTTCTAAAACGTGGGCCTTGTCCCAAAATTTCTTAACCATGAACTTATACAAGAAAGAGTCAAGTGGGCTCTAGCCCAAAAAATAATTTATATTTGTTTTGCCAAAAAACAAAGATATATGGGCTTTGGCCCAAGAATATTTTGACCATCTAGTTTTTCTTAAAAGAAACTTAGGCGGACTCTGGCCCAAACTACCATATTTTTTGCCAACTAAAAAAAACCAGAAAACGTGTTATCATTGAAAAGGATTTTGTCCAATTTACTTGTCCTCTTTTTTTTTAATGCTATATTATACTATTTTGACCTTGAAAAACTCTTAGTCTTATTATTATTAAAAACAGACGCGGTTTGTTTCCCATTTAAGTTTCAAAATCAGTACGCGTTTTTTCCAAATTTTCAAAAGAAATTGTTTTAAGGATCTAGAGTCATCTAAACGGCATATGCCCCGTTTGCCTAAGGTGCCTAATTCGAAACATAAACAATTCCAACAATACTGTGGGTTTTTACAAGTATGAATACAATACCGAAAAACGTTTCAAGAAAGCAGAAATGGCATAAATAATATAAGAAGGATAGACTAGGGGTGTACCAAACCCCTAGTAACCATTTTCACCCATGGTTGGGCCTTCGTGTCATTTTTACCCATGATTGGGCCTTCAATATATTAGCTTCCCTTCTTTCTTTTCTTCCTAGACTCAACGAATTCGAAGGAATTTCCCTATTGGGCCTTTGACCCAATAGGGTGGCTGGACCTCGGCCCAAATGGCCATGCAGTGAAGAAGGAAAGAAACAAAGACCCCGGTTAGTTTATATTTACTAATCTTATCATAGGTATGGCTATACACACATACATACGCAGTGTCCTACTCATTTACAAATCCTATCATACACACAAATACACCCACATACAAGCAAAATATCCTATTTATTCACAAGCTCATATAATGTGCATATGTATTTCCATGTCCTTAAACTCATCTCAAAACCTGGATGGTGGGGAGACAAAGTCATCACCCCCCTTATTCTTGATGCCGCACAAGTTCCAAGATGTTTTATGAACCTCCGGCATAGTGGGTCACCAGGGGGAGGTTCAAATCTCTCCCCCCCCCCCCCCTAAACTGCCTCTCTCAACCAACACGTCCATAGAGGACACAGATTCACATATCCACATACATGGCTTGGAATAAACAGGACAGGTCTAATATACACAGTTGTAGAACAAATCATAAATTAATGAGAACAGAGATGAGAACATGAAGAGAAGAGATGGATAGTCTCAGTAGATATATTACTCTTATGAATCAAGGCCAAGGCCAAGATAACTAAATATGACTTAGACAGAGGAAGAAGTGACATATTTGGACATAATCTGTCCAAAACTAGGCTGAATCAAACAATCACACATGAACAGTAATATAAAGGTGGCAAAATCCCAAGCAGCATTGGATCAAATTGGTGCGGCAAAGCAAATAAAGGCACATAGGCATAGGGTAAGCAAACCTCAATACTGGTACAATGCAATAGAGATGAGCAGCAGATTCGTCATTTCACTAAAAAGCATATAAAGTTACTCATACAAAACCTTCAACAAGACTATGTGTCCTATGCACAACCCAAGCAAATGTCCTTACCATTTTTTATGGATCATATTTTAAAGTCTAGGTGATTCTCACACATGATGCAGGAAATAAACAAGAGAACAAAGTCTGCAATCCTAATAGACATGATATAGACAAACTTAAGTGGGTGAAATCAAAGTCCTCTTATTGAGACAGTCTTTTACCAGTATGCAGCAAACAAGGGAAGTAACTGATCCCTAATTACTATGACATCAACAAAAATAGAGCACAGGCAGATCTAACTATGCCAAGGAAGTATAGTAAGGGTCATTGCTTTACTAGCTTTAATAAACTCAAGTGGGATGCTACATTGCCCTCAAGGTCATTCGGTTAAAGGTCAAGACAAAAACAACTAGAATTTAGGCCAAGGTCAGTTGTAGGCAATGCCAAGAGACTCTAAGTCCTAGTGATTCCAGGTAAAGTATATAGTTTAAGTATAGCAACTACATTTTCACCCACACTTTAAGCAAATAGAAAGACCAAGAGTCCCAAGGATACACAGAAGATTTAATATTTCAAAGTTCAGAGTTTTGAAATCCCTTTTTAGACCTTTTCCCCTAATCCTATTCCATTGTAGAAAGAAACAGGTTGATTTCATAAGAAGATGCACATGATTTAAACATATTCACAATTAGTGGCCTGCTCTTAGCTTTCTTAGTTTTAACTGAACAGTATTCCTACCTCACCTGAGATTATTTCTAAGTTCACTTGTTGTTAGTATACCTTTAGCTGGTGTTTAATACTGCACTAAGGGGAAGCACCCCTATTCAAACAGGACCAAGTTCCTTTATTATCCTCTAACTGGATTTAAACTAATAAACTCAAGGATACTCCTCAGGGTTAAAGACATGATATATTATCTAGAGTACTATAAAGAAAGACTCAAGCATACCCCTAAGACATTATGATGCCATCCTAAATTAATGTAAGCCAACCCTCTTTTCCCTTTTAAATATTCTAGTGTTTTTTAGAAAAAAGGAAAACAAATCATTTTTAAACACAGATGAAACCAAACCAAAGCACATAGAACTCCTATGTAAATCTTAACTTTGAACTACGTCTAACTAGATATTAGAGGGTCTTTACACCTTATGGTATTGTCCAAATAAAACATTTTTTGCCCTATTTTCCAGGAACCAGTATTCCTACTTGAAGTCTTTTCTTCTTTCCAATTTTAAGCAATAACTGTAATCTTCAAACTACTGTGTATTATCTAGTCTAGTCCACCAATCCCTTAAAGCATACTTGAGTAGATCAGCAAGTTTATTTGAATCTAAGAATCAAACGTTAAGACTAGGTTTGGTAATCTAAGTGAATAGTTATTAGTGCAAAAGAAGTTCATTTTTTAGGATCCATCTAACTCAGCAAAGTGGAAAAAGAAAACATCAAGTGTGCAAATGTAGCAAGTTACACCCTATAGACTTGTGGGACATGCCATGACAATCTCTTATTTGGGAAGAAAGGTACTGTAGATCAAGTGGTACCTGACCCTTTCTCAATCTTCTTGTAACGACCCGTTTGGTCGTTATAGTCCTTTCGACAATTCTGCCCTTATTCGAGCTTGGTTTTCCCACTTTTGACCCGAGGTGATCGTTGACACACTTTTCAAGGTTTCTAGATTTGATTCAGGCAACTTTTTGTGAAATTTGGGCTTTAAGTGAAAAAGAGTTGACTCAAAGTTGACTTTTGGGTAAACAGACCTTTTTCAAAAATTCATCGATTCTGAGAGGTCTGAATGGTCGTTTAGAACTTGTGTGTATATCTGGTTTGGTTCCCAATGCACTTGGATGCACTTTGGGACTTGGGTTGGCAAATTAGAAATGAGGTATCGGGGGTTGACTCGATCAGCGAGACCTCCGTTGGAAATTCCGAGGCCACGAGTGCGTTCATAGCATGTTTTTATGTAGGTCTGTGTATGTCATTTGTGAGCAGATGGCCTCGGAAGTTGGTCAGGATTTCGGTTAAGACTTAGAAAATTACTTGGGTTTCTGACCTGGTGTCCGCCAAAGCGGCACCAGTGCCGTCCCGGTGGCACAGCCGTGGCATTGGAACGACCGCTGGGGTGGCCAAGCATAATTTAGCCCAGACTGTCCCGACGATCTGTGAGGACACCGGGGAGGTGGCGCCGTGGCGGCCCCGATGCCGCCGTGGCGGGATCGGGCATGTTATTTCATTAAGAGTGTATTAAAAAGCCCTTAGTCTATCATTTATTAACATTACGAAAATTGAGCTCTTGGGGACTGTTCTAGAAGATTCTTGGGGAAAACTGTTGGCGGTAAGTCTTGCTAATCTCCTTACTAATTCCTTATTCCTAATCATCATAGAATTGCTCTTCCCTTATTAGATCCTTAGTAATGGTAGATAAAAGTGGATTTAATGAATATTCTACCTAGGCTTTTAAATGATGAACTGATTAGGTTTATGCTAGATGATGTATCTAAGGTTGTTAATCATATATCTTTCATTATTAGTGTTGAATCCTTGAATCAAAGAGTTAGGGTTTATACCCAAAATTGGGGGTTTTGTTTGAAGTTCGAAATTGGGTGAATTTTTGAGTTAATTTAGCAATTAGTTGATGGGTTTTGATCACCTAGTATTTAATTTGATATTTTACCCCCGAGTTTCCCATTTTGGCCTTGGGAAACCCATTTTCCCAAATTCTAGGGTTGGTTTTGACCTAATTTGAATGATAGCAATATAGGTTTTAATCTTCATGATTTCTAATCTAGATTTCGAATATGCCTAGACTTCTTTAATCTTGAGGCTCAGCGGAAGAGTAAGGCTAAAAAGTGATTGTTGGTGTTTGCTGTTTGGCCATCCAGGTAGGTTATAGCTTACCCTTGGTGAGACTTCGTGTAGCGAAGCATATATTTAGATTATATTATCGGAGAAAGCATGTAAACCTTCGGGTATGAAGCTGGGTTAGATATTGCCTTATGTTGGGCCCTATTGTGTAATTGGGGCTAGCCACCCTGTTGTGTTGTGACTTGATTGTTCTATTGTGTTAGCTTGATGCCACGTGTTGTCCGTAGATATTGGGAATTGTAGTTACATCTTGATTATGATATGGTAGTACATTACTTGTTGACGTTGATATGAGGATAGAGTTTCGTATGACTTGTGTAGTCTTTCATGATATTGTTGGCGTACCCATGTTGGTACTTGTGATATTGATCCGATTGTTAATGTGATACTTACACACATTCTCATCCTTCATGATATACTATTGATACACTGTGATAAGCTGGGCTAGGTTTTTAAATAAGAGTGGCGTGAGAGTCCGATATGCGATGTTAGTCCCAAAATCGTGGATTGAGTGAGCGCATGGACTCCACGGGTCACCCAAGGTGGTGCCAGTGAGAACTCTCCGTGGGAAAAGATTCGAAGTCTCACTTGTATGTTGGGAAAAGATCCGAGATGAGTGGCACTTAGACTTCGCGAGTCACCTTGGGTTGTGCTATCGAGACGTGGAGGTATTCCGTCTGGAGTACATGTGTACACAGCACTACATGGCATTAAATTTACATTCATACATTATTGCATTACATTGCATCATGGCTTATATTGAGATGGTTTATGTTATATCCCGTATTTTTGTACATTAGGATATTTTAAGCTAATCGCGATAAGTTAAGGACAAGACTATTTTGGGATACGAGGTAGAGACTTTTAACCTCCGATTTTGTTTTAATGCGCAAGTTACTTATAAATTTTATTTGGTATAGAAATATTAATAGAGATTAGGGATTAATTAACCATGATTAGATCATTAAGTGGGGATTAAGAGTTAATTATTCACTAATTAGGCATTAGTGGCCGTGTGGGCCCCACCCGTGACATGGCCAAGTTTAATTGCCTCAAGCTTTGGGTGGGCCACGTGTCCAGCCCACAAGCTTCCTATAAATAGTCATTTGATGACTAATGTAGACTAACCTAATTCATTTTCACATTTTCAACTTAAGAAACCTTAGAGATAGAAAGAGAGGCTCTCGGCCATGGCTGGCCGAGATTGAAGCCTTTGAGTGTTGATCAAAAATTGATTTTCTTCTAGTATTCCAACCAATTGGAAGGTCCCTAGTAACGTGAAGTAGCCATTGGAGCAATCAAAATATTCATTCTTGCAATTCACAAATTCTAGCCAAGTTGAGAAGTCAAGTGTTAAGGTAAGGTTTAATCTTTTTTTACATATATTATGGGTGGTTTGAGTGTGTTGTAATGTGTAGATATGGATGAAATTCATGGAATTATGTATGTTGGTGTTGAAGCCGTGTAAGGGCTGTTTTGTGTAGAAGAGGATGAACTAATTTTACTTAGTATTTTGGTTGTTGTTGTTATGGATTTTATGATGAGAATGAAGGATTTAATGGTTCAAGTTGGAGTTGTAATTGTTTGTGGGCTGTTGTAGAAGTTAGTATGTTGTTAGTATAGTTCTTGCATTTAAACGAATAATGTTGTAACGTGTAGTTGTTGGTATAGCTCATGAATTTGGATGAAAAGAATGTGTTGTTGTTGTTCTTGTTGAGCTTGGAAGATTATATGTTGTATTATGTGGTTGGTTGGAATACAAGGGAAACCTCGTCTAATTATCTATAAAGGAGTTACTAACGTTAGAATACATTTTGAATCTCCCCGTAGCTTAACCATAGTTCTTGACGTCTTAATATAGGTTGAGGTACTATTGGGCAGCGTATACGTATTGTGTTGCGAGTAAACGCTAAAGGTATGTAAAGCCTATCCCTTCTTTCTTTTGGCATGTCCTAGATGTAAGTAAGATAAGATATGAGCTTTGGGGTAATTTTATTCATAAGTTCCGAGCATGTTTTATGATTCTTATTCACTTCTTGATATTAGAATTCTTAAAGTAGTCGAGCTACTGCCCTCGAGCTTTCTATATGATCGGATAGTAAATGATACATGAAAGTTCTTATTCCTGAAAAACTCTATAATGACATTCAAAGAATATGTAATATGACTATCGTCTTGATACTTGAGTGTTAGTTAATCTACTTATAGATTGAGTCTCTGATGGTGATTTAATTATATATGGTTACTTACTACTCTGCTCGTGCGTATGGTTGTTACACCTTTCACCGAGTCCCGGGCCGGGTATGTTATCACGCACATTTTACTATATTATCCACCGAGTCCCTCACTAGAGGGCCGGGTACGCTATATGATGATATGATGATATATGATGTAATGATATGATGATACGATGATATGATATGGCACCGAGTCCCATGATGGGTCAGGTACGGTATACGTGTACACGACTTTATTCACCGAGTCCCATAATGGGCCGGGTACGGTATATGATAATGATATGCATGATTTCATTCGTAAGTATAGGTACAGTGACTTCTTGACTATTATACTTGTCTCCTGGAATCCCTACTTCAGTTATGATCTTTCTTATTATATTTCATGTTTTATATACTCAGTACATATCTCGTACTGACCCCCTTTCTTCGGGGGCTGCGTTTCATGCCCGTAGGTACAGACGCTCGCTTTGGTGATCCGCCTGCTTAGGATATCTATTCTGCTATCTTGGAGTGCTCCCTTGTCCCGGAGCCTAGATTTTGGTACAGATTCTCTTGTTGTATATATGTGTTTATCCAGGGGTACGGCGGGGCCCTGTCCCGTCATATGATACTGTTGTTACTCTTAGAGGTCTGTAGATATATGTGTGGGTTGTATATAGTTGATGTTCAGTTGTGTCTGTATGACTTATGTTTTGGGACATTCCCATTCGTAGTGGCAGCCTTGTCGGCTTGCGTATATATATGTTTTGGAATGTTGCGTGTAGTGGAATATTATATTGCGTATATATATATATATATATATTTGTGTGTGTGTGTGTGTGTGTGTCGGGACGTTCCCCTATATATGATAGCCTTGCCGGCTATGTGCGATATTATATAAAGTTGTAACTCCTATACAGGTTGCATGATATATATATATATGCGACAAATTTGAGACGACGTCTTGCCTTTTTATATATAAGTTCTTATCATGCTAGTTGTATATTATATAACGAGCGTGTGTATACGAGTGTCCGGCTATATATACTAGTCACTATACGAGGTTAGGTCGTGACAAAAGTGGTATATGCGATTCATCCTCGGATATGTCTACGAGACCGTGTCTAGTAGAGTCTTGTTTATCGGTGTGTTGTGCACCACATCTATAACGAAACTACGGGACATTTAGGATGTTATCTTTCCTTCTTACTCTAGATCGTGCGATAGAGGCTGTATTATCGGGATAATTCCTCCCTAACGGATTATTATGTTTACGGCGATGTCTCCAAAAAAGCGACGACTGCCCGGAAGGGCAATCGAGGCGGAGAGACCATGCCAGAGAAGAGTTACTAGGGCCGTGCCCGGCCAGGCTGCGAGGTTGTGCTCCCATCAGTGAGCTCAGCTACACCGCCACTACTAGAGGAGCTTGGAGCAGCAGTAGCTGCAGATCAGGGGGCGACTCCACCGCCAGCTCCAGAGGTTCCATTACCCGAGCCTCCAGCTCCTCAGCTAGCGGTGGAGGATAGGGCTATGAGAGATGCGGTTCGATTCTTGACCGGACTAGTGCGGGGCGGAGCTCGCGAGCACGGATTAGGAGGTGATTATGCGGACAGACATGATAGTTTAAGGGCTCTTGATTTCTTGACTTGTAATCCCCCAGAGTTCTATGAGTCAAAGCCCGGGGAGGATCTGCAGGAGTTTATTCGATAAATGCGGCGCACGGCGAGGATAATTAGAGCTTCTCGAGATGCAGTACGTCGAGTTGGCTTCTTATCGGTTGCGCGATGTAACTGTTAATTGGTATGAGTCCTGGGAATTGTCTAGAGACGAGGGTGCTCCTCCAGCGGTGTGGGATGAGTTTATAGAGGCCTTTCTTGGCCACTTTCTACCTCCGGAGATGAGACGAGCCAGAGTTGATAGATTCTTGCATTTGAGGCAGAACGGCAGGAGTGTTCGAGACTATAGCCTTGAGTTTGATTCTTTGGCTACACATGCGCCTACTATTGTGGGGCGATATGGCTGATAGGTTGCATCATTATGTGATGGGGCTGGATCGTTACTTGATTGATAGTTGTATGATAATGGCTTCTCAGCCCGGTATGGATATTGCTCGGGTGCAGGCATATGCACAGGGGGTAGAGGACCGACATAGAGGACGTCAGCCTGATAGAGATCATGACAGGGGTCAGCATAAGAGAGCTAGATCAGCTGGGTATTCTGGTGAGTTTCGAGGCGGGCAGCCTCAGCAGTATAGTAGATATCCTTCTCAGCCAGCCGGAGTGCACCCCCACAGATCACTTTGGGTAGAGATTTGATAGCACGGGGTATTCGGGGAGCCGGTCGAGCTCCGTGGCTTTCGAGGTTCGTAGATGCACGGGAGTTCGGGTCAGTCGAGGCCACCTTTGCCTCGGTGTTCTCGTTGTGGTAGGCCTCATTTCGGGGAATGCCATTTCGCTACAGGTGCTTGCTTTACCTGCGGCCGTCAAGGCCATATTATAAGGGAGTGTCCATTTGGGGGTAGTCCAGGTGGTGCGGCTCGACCCTCTTTGGGTCGATTCTTTGGTTCATCTTCTTCGTAGCTATGCGCCCTATGGGGCGAGGTATGCGATACCGGCGGTAGTGGCCTTGGTAGAGGCCGTGGCGGAGCTTTCAGCTCTAGCGGTCCTTCGAACCACATATATGCTTTGGCTAGTAGACCAGATCAGGAGGCGTCACCAAATGTGGTTACAGGTATATTATCGATTTTCTCTCGAGATGTATATGTATTGATAGATCCAAGCTCCACTTTATCATACATATCTCCCTTTGTTGCTAGTAGAATCGGGATAAAACCTGAATCGATTGAACCATTTGAGGTAGCTACACCGGTAGGAGATTCATTATAGCAAAAGGTATATAAAAAGTGTTCGGTGAATATATATAGTCGTCATACTTTGGCATTTGATAGAGTTAGATATGACTGAGTTTGATGTTATTATGGGTATGGATTGGTTAGCTTCTTGTTATGCTAACATTGATTGTAGAAACAAGATAGTTCGGTTTCAGTTCCCAAGGGAGCCAACTATAGAATGGCTAGGGAATACGGCATTGCCGAGGGGTAAGTTTATTTTATACCTCAAGGCAAGGAAGATGGTTAGAAAGGGGTATATTTATCACCTGGTTCGTGTGCATGACTTGAAAGCAGAGGCACCGACTCTTCAGTCAGACCCGGTAGTCAATGAATTTCCAGATGAACTTTCAGGTCTTCCTCCTGAGCGGGAGATACAGTTCACTATAGATGTGTTGCCGGATACTCGGCCCATATCTATTCCTCCACGAATGGCACGCAGAGCGAAAGAATTGAAGGAGCAAATTGAGGATTTGTTAGAGAAGAGGGCTTCGTTAGGCCCGGCCACATCACCTTGGGGAGCACCCGATCTATTCGTGAGAAAGAAAGATGGGTCGGCTAACGGATGTGTATTGATTATAGGCGGTGAACAAGGTGACCATAAAGAATAAATATCCTCCCAGGATTGATGATTTATTTGACCAGTTGCAGGGTGCTAAGTGTTTCTCGAAGATAGACCTGCGATCAGGCTATCATCAGGTACGGGTAAGAGAGGCAGATATTCCAAAGACTGTATTCAGGACCCGATACGGGCACTATGAGTTTAGGGTGATGTCTTTTGGGCTGACTAATGCTCCAGCAGTGTTTATGGATCTGATGAACTGAGTATTCAAGCCGTTCCTAGATATGTTCGTGATTGTATTTATTGATGATATTCTGGTCTATTCTCAATTAGAAGAGGAGCATGCAGATCATCTGAGGACGGTACTTGGGGTGCTCCAGCACCATAAATTGTATGCTAAGTTCTCTAAATGTGAATTCTAGTTAACTTTAGTAACATTCTTGGGGCATATTATTGGAGCTGATGGCATTCGGGTAGATACACAGAAGATTGATGCCGTAAAGACTTGGCCTAGACCTACGACACCTCTCTTGAGGTACGTAGTTTTAAATTGCTAGCGAGGATATTACGGGAGATTTGTGGAGAAGTTTCTTCAATTTCGGCGCCTTTAACGAGGCTAACTCGAGAAGGCGACTAAGTTCCGGTGGACCGATGCTTATGTGAAGCTTCCATTCTTTGAAAGATAAGTTGACTACAGCTCTAGTTTTAACTCTTCCTGAGGGACCAGATGGTTATGTTATTTATTGTGATGCTTCCGGTGTTAGGCTAGGTTGTGTATTAATGCAGCATAGCAGAGTTATAGCCTATGCCTCCCGGCAGCTCAGGAAACATGAAAAAAATTATCCCACTCATGATTTGGAATTAGCAGCGGTGATTCACGCTTTGAAGATATGGAGACATTATCTATATGGCGTGCATGTTGATATTTACACGGATCATAGAAGTCTTCAATATATCTTTAGCGAAGGAGGCT
Organism: Lycium ferocissimum; assembly: GCF_029784015.1. Classification (NCBI taxonomy): domain Eukaryota; kingdom Viridiplantae; phylum Streptophyta; class Magnoliopsida; order Solanales; family Solanaceae; genus Lycium; species Lycium ferocissimum. The sequence continues at coordinate 47,717,439 of NC_081342.1, read as the reverse complement.
GAATTTACGAGAGCGGAGGTGGCTAGAGTTCTTTGAAAGACTATGATGTTGATATTACATACCATCCGGGGAAGGCAAACGTTGTAGCGAGATGCACTTAGCCGTAAGTCGATGGGCGAGCCTAACGGACGTGCAACCGGAGAAAGGAAATAGTCCGTGAAATTTATCGGTAGCTAGTCTTGGAGTCCGTTTGGCTGATTCGGAGATACTAGGGTTTAAATCCGAAAAGTTGCTTTGAATCCTCTATTATGGAAGAGGTAAAGCGACGTCAGTACGAGGACCCTATTCTGGCACAGTACAGAGATGCAGCCCTTAAGAAGGAGGAGACCCCATTTGAGATTACACCTGACGGAGTGCTGCGATATAGGGGCAGATTATGTGTACTTGAGGTTGCAGGGATACGGCGACAGGTTATAGGGGAGGCGCACTATGCAATTTATTTTGTTCATCCGAGGTCAAAAAAGATGTATCATGACCTCAGATGCTTGTACTGGTGGGATGGTATGAAGAAGGACATAGCGGAGTTTGTTGCTCAGTGCCCAAATTGCCAATAGGTTATGATCGAGCATCAGAAGCCTGGTAGATTATTACAGGAGATGGAGATTCTGGCTTGGAAGTGGGAAGAAATTAATATGGACTTCATTACAGGTTTACCTCGCACTCCACCAAAGTATGATTCCATATGGGTTATTGTAGATAGGCTGACAAAATCAACCCATTTTCTTCTAGTTAAGACTACATATTCAGCTGAGGATTATGCAAAATTATATATTAAGGAGATAGTAAGACTTCACGGAGTTCCCGTATCTATTATTTCGGACGAGAGGAGCTCGGCTTACAGCTAACTTACGGAGATCATTCCGGGAAGGATTGGGGACACGGTGAGTCTTAGCACGGCATTCCACCCTCGGAGGCGACGAACGGGGGCGGGAACCGAGCGTACTATTCGGACGCTAGGAGATATGTTGCGGGTATGTCTTATTGATTTCGGCAGGTAGCCGGGATGATCATCTGCCACTTATTGAGTTTGCCTATAATAATAGCTACCATTCTAGCATCCGGATGGCACCGTATGAGGCTGCTGTACGGCAAAAAGTGCGGGTCACCTATTGGTTGGTTTGATGTTGGTGAAACTAAGTTAATTGGCCCGGATATGATTCGCAAGCCATTGATAAAGTAAAAACTTATTCGGGAAAAGGTTATTAGCGACTCGGAGAAACGAGAGTCATATGCGGATAATCGACGTCGACACTTAGAGTTTCGGTTGGCGATTGGGTATTCTTGAAGGTGTCACTCATGAAGGGTGTAATGAAGATTCGGCAAGAAAAGCTTAGGCCGAGGTATATTGGGCCTTACCGTATTGTCGTAAGGTAGGCAAGGTTGCCTGAATTAGACCTACCATCGATTTAGAAGCGATACATCCGATGTTTCGTGTGTCGATGCTTCGCAAATGTATTGGTGACCTCCAGAGTTATTCCCCGTGGATGATGTCCGGTAACGGAGGAGTTATCGTACGAGAGAACCTACCCTATAGCTATGGGATCGTCGAGGTGAGAGGTTGCGTACTAAAGACATGGCTTCCGTTAAGGTATTGTGGCGGAACAATAACGGGGAGGAGATGAAGAATAAGTATCCTAAGTATCTTGTTTCCCCATGCCTACGGCAATCTAAACTCCTAAATTGATTATGTTGATTGATAAATGAACCGTATGTGATAGCCATAAAGAGAGCTCCCGAAGTCCCTATAAGACCTTGTGAGACTAGTTTAACATTCGAGGACGAATGTTCTAAAGGGGGGAAAGATGTTATATCCCGTATTTTTGTACATTGGGATATTTTAAGCTAATCGTGATAAGTTAAGGACAAGACTATTTTGGGATACGAGGTAGAGACTTTTAACCTCCAATTTTGTTTTAATGCACAAGTTGCTTATAAATTTTATTTGGTATAGAAATATTAATGGAGATTAGGGATTAATTAACCATGATTAGATCATTAAGTGGGGATTAAGAGTTAATTATTCATTAATTAGGTATTAGTGGCCGTGTGGGCCCCACCGTGACATGGCCAAGTTTAATTGCCTCAAGCTTTGGGTGGGCCACGTGTCCAGCCCACAAGCTTCCTATAAATAGTCATTTGATGACTAATGTAGACTAACCTAATTCATTTTCACATTTTCAACTTAAGAAACCTTAGAGATAGAAAGAGAGGCTCTCGGCCATGGCTGGCCGAGATTGAAGCCTTTGAGTGTTGATCAAAAATTGATTTTCTTCTAGTATTCCAACCAATTGGAAGGTCCCTAGTAACGTGAAGTAGCCATTGGAGCAATCAAAATATTCATTCTTGCAATTCACAAATTCTAGCCAAGTTGAGAAGTCAAGTGTTAAGGTAAGGTTTAATCTTCTTTTACATGTATTATGGGTGGTTTGAGTGTGTTGTAATGTGTAGATATGGATGAAATTCATGGAATTATGTATGTTGGTGTTGAAGCCGTGTAGGGGCTGTTTTGTGTAGAAGAGGATGAACTAATTTTACTTAGTATTTTGGTTGTTGTTGTTATGGATTTTATGATGAGAATGAAGGATTTAATGGTTCAAGTTGGAGTTGTAATTGTTTGTGGGCTGTTGTAGAAGTTAGTATGTTGTTAGTATAGTTCTTGCATTTAAATGAATAATGTTGTAACGTGTAGTTGTTGGTATAGTTCATGAATTTGGATGAAAAGAATGTGTTGTTATTGTTCTTGTTGAGCTTGGAAGATTATATGTTGTATTATGTGTTGGTTGGGCTGTTTGGAATATTGTGCGGGTTGTCCGGAATGTTCTCGAGTCTTGTTTGAATAGTCTCGGGTTGATACTTGAATGTATGATTAGTGATGTTGGCTTGGTTGTATGTGGTTGGTTGGAATACAAGGGAAACGTCATCTAATTATCTATAAAGGAGTTACTAACGTTAGAAGACGTTTTGAATCTCCCCGTAGCTTAACCATAGTTCTTGACGTCTTAATATAGGTTGAGGTACTATTGGGCAGCGTATACGTATTGTGTTGCGAGTAAACGCTAAAGGTATGTAAATCATATCCCTTCTTTCTTTTGGCATGTCCTAGATGTAAGTAAGATAAGATATGAGCTTTGGGGTAATTCTATTCATAAGTTCCAAGCATGTTTTATGATTCTTATTCACTTCTTGATATTAGAATTCTTAAAGTAATCGAGCTACTGCCCTTGAGCTTTCTATATGATCGGATAGTAAATGATACATCAAAGTTCCTACTCCTGAAAACAAACCTCTATAATGACATTCAAAGAATATGTAATATGACTATCGTCTTGATACTTGAGTGTTAGTTAATCTACTTATCGATTGAGTCTCGATGGTGATTTAATTATATATGGTTACTTACTATTTGTTACATCTCGTGCATATGGTTGTTACACTTTCACCGAGTCCGGGCCGGGTATGTTATCACACACATTTTACTATATTATCCACCGAGTCCCTCGCTAGAGGGCCGTACGCTATATGATGATATGATGATATATGATGTAATGATATGATGATACGATGATATGATATGGAGTCCCGATGGGCGGTACGGTATACGTGTACACGACTTTATTCGCCAAGTCCCATAATGGGCCGGGTACGGTATATGATAATGATATACATGATTTCATTCGTAAGGTACAGGTCGTTGACTTCTTGACTATTATACTTGTCTCACGGAATCCCTACTTCGATTATGATGTTTAACATTGTATTTATTGTTTATATACTCGGTACGTATCTAGTCGACCCTTTCTTCGAGTGCTGCGTTTCATGCCGTGGTACGACGCTCGCTTTGGTGATCCGCCCGACTTAGGATATGTATTGCGCTGTCTTGGAGTGCTCCCTTGTCCGGAGCCTAGATTCTTGGTCTGATTCTTGTTGTATATATGTGTTTATCCGGGGGGTACGGCGGGGCCTGTCCGTCATATGATCTTGTGTTACTCTTAAGGGTGTAGACATATGTGTGGGTTGTATATAGTTGCTATTCAGTTGTGTCTGTATGACTTATGTTTTGGGACGTTCCCATTCGTAGTGGCAGCCTTGTCGGCTTGCGTATATATATGTTTTGGGATGTTGCGTGTAGTGGCAGCCTTGTCGGCTTGCGTATATATATATGATTTGGAATTTGTGTGTTATGGTAGCCTTGTCGGCTCGTGTGTGGCTGGGACGTTCCCCTATATTATGATAGCCTTGTAAACTTGTGCGATGTTATACGTTGAAAATTGTAACTCCTCGGGGAGACGGAGTTCTTGTGATATGTATATATATGCGACGATTTGAGACGACGACTTGCCTTTTTGTATATAAGTTCTTATCATGCTAGTTGTGGACTGATTATAGCTAACGGGTGTGTATACGAGTGTCCAGCTCGGGCACTAGTCACGGCCTACGGGGTTGGGTCGTGACAGTTTGGTGCTTTACTTATGATGTTGGTTTCGGATTGGACATATTTAAACTTGGCACATTTGGGTTTAGACGCTCTATTTAGGCGATAACGTGTATTTGGTTCCAATTATGTTTGACTTATACTTGTTGATTTATCTGCCTATCTTGCTTTATTGTGCATTATGTTAGCTATACTTGAGTCGGCCTATGATTACCTACCCATTTCTTGTGATTTTGTCTTGATACCGCACTATACGTTCTTTTTATGAATACGAATACCGGAGTTGGGTCTTGTCTCCCCATGGTGATAGTCTCTATCGGGGCTTCGAGTCTATAGGGTGAGCACGAGACATTCGCTGCCTTGAAGACTCCTCTTATTATGTCTTACTTTTCTATTCTGAGACATAGAGAGATTTAACGTATATTTGTATTCCAGACTTGTATATTCTCACTTAGAAGCTCTTGTATAGCTTAGACCAGACCCTGAGGGTACTTTCTTATTACCGCACTATTTCTATTATATATTATTATAAGACGTACGTGATTATTCTCCACCGCTTGATTGATTTATTTATTATGTCTTTATTTCCGTTGGGTTGAGGGTTCGCTTATTTGAAGTGGGAAGGTAGCGCATCCCGGCTTAGCCCAAATTGGGTCGTGACAAGTTGGTATCAGAGCCTTAGGTTACCCGGTCTATAATACAAGAGCGTGTCTAGTAGAGTCTCATGGATTAGTACGATGAGCTCCGTATTTATCTGCGAGAGGCTACAAGGCATTTAATAAATCTCACTTTGTTTCATCCTTTCGTGCTACTTTATTCTAACTGGTATCTAGAATAATCAAATTGGTATCTGACTCTTATCTCTTCTCTCGCAGATGGTGAGGACTTGAGCTACTACGGCCGAGGTCGGTGCCGAGCACTACGGCTACGGGCGCGCCGGAGAGGGCGACGACGGCCAAGGACGCGACGAGCTAGAGGCCACGGGGCGCGGCCCGGCGGGGCTCTGTGGTAGGACATCGACTCGAGAGATCTCCATCTACAGAGCCTTAGTATCAGCAGGATCGAGACCAGGCCGCAGAGGGTGGTGTGGCCCAGCACGGACACAGCCTGATGTTACTTCTCATCAGGCCATGCAGGATACTATGGCTAGGGTTTTACTTCATCTAGATGGCTAGCAGGCTGCCGCTTGTGTTACTACTCCTGTCGGAGGTTCACAGACCAGAGTTGGGCCATAGACCCCTGAGAAGCAACATACTCCGGTAGCACACCCCGCTACAGCTATGGCTCCCCGTATTGATACAATACCCACTCTTGGTGATGATCTTAGGCCCATGAAGGGCGCTGTTATGATAGTCTCTCATTAGGATCTTGTTGGGAGGTTCAGGATGTCACGACCCAACCCCGTAAGCCGCGACTAGTGCCCGGCGGGCACCGTACACGCCCGTGTCGAAATAGCATGCGAATAACTTATACGGTACACAAATAACATATACGTACGGAAAAAGTGGAACGTCACCCAAAAGCCTGTGTCAAATATACATATACATATAAATACATACCTTCCGACGGATAATGTCACATATAAGCGGTAAGGCTATCATTGTGTAGGGGGACGTCCAAATCACAAATCACACGGACACGGCCCGAACGGTGAATACCCGTATCACACATATGTGTCTCTACGGACCTCTCGAATAATAACGAGAATCATATGACGGGACGGGGCCCGCCGTACTCGTGATTAAACATATACATGTATGCAATAACGGAATCAGGGTAAGTATAGGCTCCGGAACAAGGGAGCGCTCCAAGACAGCTGAACAGGAATCCTAAGCTGGTGGATCATCCAAATAAGTATACGTACACGCGGCATGAAACGCGACCCCGAAGAAAGGGGTCGATGCGGAATATGTCTTGAGTATCACCGAAAGCATGAAATATAGTAAACAAGATCATAGTCAAAACCGAGTACGGAAAGTAAATGCAATATTCAAAATATCAAAATGCTTACTCATAAAAATACAAATCATGCATAGGGCTCTTAGAACGGTGGTCGCGCGTCGTTGGCGCGCACCACATCATCACGAAGGTTTCATATCTATCCGTCCACACATCACAACACATCACGCAACATAACATCATATGCAATAACACCAAATATACACGGTACCCGACCCTCCCAACGAGGGCAAGCGAGGCCGGACACATCTCACTCGGAATATCACATAGTACGCACGATAGTAACCGGCCGGGACTCGGTGAAGGAGGTAATGACGGAAGGCACGAGCAAAGTCGTGAGCAACTATATACAATTTAAAACATTTTCAAAAACTCGATAGATTAATCAAAATGAACCATCATTTAAAAATCGAGGCGATAGTCAAATCAAGTTTCCTCGGAAGTTAGATTCGAAAGTATATCAAATGAACTTTGGACTCATAAATACGTATTAAACTGTATGAGTAACTTATGGAACTTAGGGCGTAATCGTCGTTATAAACTCGTTAGAGAAATAAGTAATCGCCGCTCGAGGGTTAAGGCGATCGTTACACTAAATCCTTTCAAAAGTCGTTAGTACCACACAAAGGAGAGTCTCGGGGCCACGGACGAGTGTCGAACCAATCCGGGTCCATTTATGAAAGTTGGAGACCTTATCCGTTATAGAATCTCCAGTGAACGTTTCGAAGCGATCCGAGCTGCGTCTATGAAAGTTACGATTGTTCGTAGTTACGAAACCTTTTTGGAATAAAAATCTTTATAAAATCTTTGAAACCAAATCATGTAAAAACATAAGGATCATGGTTCGTGCATTAGGAGAGCCAACGTTAAAAATGAATAGAAATCACGCACAAGCTCGGACCTTAAGAATGGAGTTACCCGAGACTCGTATCACAATCTACTTACGACTAAGACATGCCTCGAAAAAAGGGTAAGCTTGCATGCCTCGATGCGCTGCCTACGTAAATACGAACTTAGGCCTCGGCCTCAAAATCTACAACAACATCATTAAAATATCAAACATTAGCCATAGATTCTTAAAACTCCAATTTCGACTAGCACTTAATTTTATAGAAATTTGGGCTGCATTTACCACTGTAAATTCAACATCCCAGAGATTTCAACTCATTTGAATCTTCAGCAACAATACCAACAACCATTCTAGCAACATCAACAATTAATTTAAAGGCATTCTAACGTTAATAACTCTTTTCTACATATTTCGACAACATTCCATTTACGTTCAAATTAACCACATATGATCAAGCCAACATCAATGCTTACATACATTCAAGTACCAATCCGAAACCATTCAAACAAAATTCAAGAACACTTCAAGCAATCCAAAAATGATTACACGGCCCAACCAATGGGCGACACCACCCGAAACTCGCCAATTGCCATAGGAACAACAACAACACATTTCTTTCTTCCAAATCCATAAACTACACCAATAATCCACATATTCACAACATTAACCTTAACAATACAAGAAACTACGCTAAATTCACATTATCTTCAAAACACCCATAAACGTTCTCTACTTCAACTTGGACCATTAAATCATTTTCACCATAGAATCCATACAACAACAACCAAAACATACTAAATAAAATTAGTTCATCATATTCTACAAACAACACATATGCACGGCCATATACCAACTTCCATATTTCCATGAATTTCATCCATTTCCACTTACTACAACATGCACAAACCCTTCATAACACATGAAAAGAGGATTAAAACTTACCTTCTCCACTTAATTCTTCAACATGGCTTGAGTTGAGAATTGTAAAAATGAATGGTTTTCTTGCTCTAATAATTACTCCATGTTGTTTAGGACCTTCCAATGAGTTGAAAACCTAGAAGAATCAATTTTTTTTATGGCTATTTTTGGGCCTCCATTTTTCTCATTTATGGCCGAATATGGCCTCTTTATTTTCTCCATGGTTCTTCAATTTTCTAGAGAATGAAATATGATGAAGATGACTTAGCTTGTCATCTTTTATCTCCATATAAATTAACACATGTGGCCCTATGGCCCACATGTCTTGGCCGGCCACCTTAGGCCCCCTCAAGACTTGTTTTTGTCACTTCTAGTCCCTACAATTGCAATATAATCACATGCACCCTTCATAGCTTGGACTTAGTCAAATTTGGCCAACCAAGGGTGGGTCCCACACCATGCCACACGGCCAAACTTGGCCATTTCATGAAAATTTAATAACTTTTCATAATTCACTTTTAACCCCAAATTTTCCTTAATATTCCATGCCCGTGAAATCACAAGCAACTTATGCCTTAAAATACAATCGAAGGTCAAAAATCTCAAACTCGCATCCCGGAGTAGCCTTGTCCTTAACTTTTCATGGTTAACCCGGAATGTCCCAACGTACAAAATACGGGATATAACACAGGAAGTTATAGCCAGTGAGGTTTTCAGGTACTTCTTCTGAGGACGCTTATGAGTTCATCCTAGAAATGCATGAGCTACTACATAGGATGGGGATCGTGGAGACCCATGGAGTTGACTATGTGTCCTACCCATTTTGCGGCGATGCGAAGACTTGGTGGAGGTATTTTGTTACTTGCAGACCTTGGGGTTCGCCTCCCCTAACTTGGACTCAATTCTACCGGGCCTTCCTTGAGAAGTATGTGCCCCGGTCTTTGAGAGAGGCGCGTTCGGAGGAGTTTCTACATCTACAGCATAGGGGTATGACTGTGGAGGCCTATGTGACTCTTTATCTGTATTTGGCCCGTTACTCCACCCCTTTGATCCCTACTGAGCCTGAAAGGATTAGGCGTTTTGTTAGTGGGTTGCTTGGTCCTCTTTAGATTCCTTGCCTTCAGATGGAGGCCATGGGGGCTTCCTTCCATTCCATCGTCGAGCATGCTTCTTTAATTGAGGCCGCTAAGGCTCGTGCATTTAGAGATGGTGGTGACAAGAGACCGCCATCATGATCGGGTATGCTATGTATGTGAAACACCGAACCTTCATGATCGGGTATGCTATGTATATGATATGTATATGACATGTATATGATATGAATATGTAAGTGAATACGAGTATGAATGGAAATATGACTACGAATACGAATATGGATATGGAATGTAAATGAGTACGGATATGAATATGGATACGGATATGGATGTACGTACACAATCACGCATTAGAAATGGGAAGTCCCTATGAAAATTAAGTAAGTGTTTATGACGATGATACTATTATCTCCCATCCTATGCTATTTCTTATGTTGTCTATTATGCTCTCATAATGATGTTGATCATGCTTTACATACTCAGTATATTCTTCGTACTGACGTCCTTTTGTTTGTGGACGCTGCGTCATGCCCGCAGGTGGCCAGGGAGACAGGCTTGATCCATAGCTTTATTACTCAAGGACTACATAGCGGAGCTCCATTTCATTCGGAGCTACAGCTTTTGGTACTTATTCTTTTGTGTATATATTTATGGGCATGGCGGAGTCCTGTCCCGCCTATATGATATGACATACTCTCCTTAGAGGCTCGTAGACATGTGTATATGGTTAGATGTGTTTGGCTTTGTCGGCTTATATTTTGGATATCGTTTTGTTAGCCTCGTCGGCTTATGTACATCTATATGGGCATTGTTATTAATGATAATATATATGTATTGTTGCCCAATGGAAGTAGTATGAATAATGGATGGAAAGTATGATTTAGCTATGTGGCTCACCTAGATGTAAATGTGAAAGTATGATAAGAGGTGCCCGGGTGGGTTAGCACCGAGTGCCCGTCGCGGCCCTCCGGTTGGGTCGTGACACTTTTATTCTTTGGCATGATCCTTATCATATGAATGAACGAAGTAAGCGAGCGAGTTCCAAAGACTCTACTCCTAGATGGTACAGGATTCACGGTATCCTTGATTTCATATGTTTCATATCTATAGCTTCCAGAGATCTTATGTTGCTAGAGGAGTCTAGAATATCCTTTTTCGAGTCTTTCATGAATTTATATATATGCATAGCTATTTTCTTACACCGCGCCGTGCTATAGTCGGCCGGGCAGGCCCATAGATGTGCACACTACTGCAGTGGGTAGATTATAAGGTTACCCCGGACGCAGGATGACATGATATATGGATCAGGCTATACGTTCCACAAAGATCAGCAATTATACTATATATATATATGATTTTAAAAGAGAGCATGCATATCATACGCCGCAGAGGCACTTTCAGATATTGAGTTTAGCTTTCCTGTTCAGATTTCTTTTATGATTCTTATGTACATGTTGTTCTTATGCCTTACATACTCGGTACATTATTGTACTGACTCCCCTTTTGCTCGGGGGGATGTGTTCATGCCGTAGGTTCAGGTAGACAGATAAGCAGTCCAGCTCAGTAGGACTTCCACCCAGCAGTAGCCAGTGCACTCCACTTGATCCGGAGCTGCAATCTATTTTTGGTATGCCACTTTTGATATGTATATATATAGGTATGACGGAGCCCTGTCTCGTCCTTTCTACAGCTTTGTATTCCAGTAGAGGTCTATAGACAGTTGTATATAGTTGGGATGTTATGTAGTCTTGTTGGCTCTTATTTTATTGTACAACATATGTGGCGGCCTAATCGGCTTTCACTGTTATTTTCAGTATATATATATATACAGGTGTTTGTGAGTTCTTGATGCAGAGTTCATGGTGTTGTTCTTACAAGAGTCAGTATAGTTCAGTTATAAGTCATACATGGGCCACCCTGTTGTTCTGTGAGATTCAGGCATGAGTATAGGGGTGTCTGGTCAATAGAGGTCAGGCGCTCATTATGATTCATCGGTTTGGGTCGTGACATACGAGATAGGACTACATTTGACTAGTCGGATAACCGGTATTATTGTGGGAATAAGAGAACTGAAATAACTGGGAGTAGAGAGGTGAGTTCGTATCGGTATAATAATCTATATGGGAAGTCATGAGGGCTCCTGTTGACTCATCTGCTTATCTTATTAATTATATACGGTGTTGCGTAAACTAATATTAGTCGACCTATGATGCTTACCAGTACGTGTGGTGTACTGATATTACTCTTGCTACATCCTTTTTGGGTGTAGGTATATTGTAGGTTTAAGTTGAAGTTTCTTCTTGTGGATTACCAGACATCTTCCTACAGTCTCGTTCATCTCATTTCAAGCAGAGGCTGTGTCATTTATTTTGTTTATCCTTGTGTAATAGGAGCTCTTGTACCTGTCTAGACTAGATCTCAGGAATTGTTCAGCTTTCTTGTATCAATAATAGAGTCAATATGAGGATTTACTTTTAAATTTGTGATCATTAAGTATTTATTATTAATAAAATATGTTGAATATTGGGTTGATTGGTAAGGGTTCGCCTACTAGTTAGTAATATGGTAGGTGCCCGCATGGCCCGTAATTTGGGTCGTGACAGTTGGTATCAGAGCCTAGGTTACCAATCTCACAAGTACAAGAGCAAATGTCCAGTAGAGTCTTGTGGAATGGTACGATGACGTCCGTACCCATCCGCAAAAGGCTATAGGACATCTAGAAGTTTCCCCTTCATTCATTCTATCGTGCTACTTCCAATATGTCATCTCCTAGTTGAATCCAATTAGTGTCTGGGCGATTCCAATTGGTAGCTTAACGGGCTAATTGGTATCTGTCGATTCCAATTGGTGTCTCTTTATATTGACTCAAGGAAGATCTTCTAAGAGTAGGTACGTGTTAATTGTGTGAACAAACGTGAATTCCGCGCTAGTATTAAGTGTTATGAATTGTGTGCTTATTTTAGGAAGATTAGTAAGTCGATAGTGCAATCATACTCGTTAGGTGAAAACCGTGTTGGTAGGCGTTAAACAAACGAACGAGCGACTACGTGACACAATTGGAGGGCAATTTTTGCCTACTGACACTGTAGCACCGCTGCAGCGGTACGGAGATCGCTACAGCCAGCTCGCTATAGCGAATATCTCTCTGCTATAGCGGACCCAAGTTTTTGCACAATCCCGCTATAGCGAGGCTATCAACGCTATAGCGCAACCGCCGTAGCGGTACCGTAGACCAGTGACCCCCCTTATGTTCCCTATTTTCCCAACCTATTCATTTATCAACAAAAGTCAAGAAGAAGCCAATTTCAAAGCAAATACCTATATAAAAACATCTGCCCGACTAGGGCAATTGTCTTACGAGTGCCCTTAAACCGAGGCACAAAAGAAAAATATCCAAGCATTCCAAGCAAACCAAAAATAAGAAATTGTCTAAACAACAAGCCCTACAAGGGCAAGGGATAACCAAGCCAATGTAAATAAGGGGGGAAGAGTCTCTAAGCCACTCCCCTGCTGGTCGCCTTGTCACCACCGTCCTCCAAGTCACTAGAGTCCTCGCTGCCAAGCCCGGATGCACTCAGGAAGGAGAACTGGGGGACATCTTTGGTGGTCACCTTGGGGTGCTTCGCCTTCGGGACTAAAGTCTTCAAAAGGCTTTTGACGCCTTTACACATTATCACGAACAGCTTGTCCCTAGACCGGCTCTTCTTCTTCTCCCGTTCCAAGTCCTCCCGGAGATCCACATGGGCCTGGGCCAAAGATCCATAGGTGCCCTGCAAGGCATCCACAGCGTCCCCCATCTTGGTCTGGATATCCATATAACTCTTCATCTGATCAGGAGTGAAACAGCCCGCACCAGCGGCACCACTAGACGACCCGGCCTCTATGGAAGGCCGTACAAACCCCATTATAGCCGGCTTCACTGCATCCATATCTGCCTCCATGCACCCTAAGGTACCCGGGGCCTATGAATACCACTCCCGTCGCCGCCCTGTTTGCCATCACTATCCTCATCGTCGTCTGAGTCAACCCTCTTTCTTTTGCCCCTGCCCTGTGCTCCTTTCACATTTAATGGGTCAAAAGGGACATCACACTCAACATAGCGGTCGCCAGGCTCCAAGGGCACCCCCGCATTACGGCATAGGTGGGTAATCAGGGAGGGAAACATCAAGCTCGGGCCAGCCTTGGCCATAAAACTCCGCCACTCCTCAATCACCTGCATCCCCACATTCACGGGCACGCCATCCAAAATACAAGCAACCACAAGGGCCCGAGGGTAAGTGACATCAGTAGTATTGCTCGAAGGGCGAACCCGTCGGGCAATGAGGTTCAGCCATCTCCGAGCCTCTGGATTAAAGTGACGGCTTTTAATGGAAGAACGGGAAACACCCCAAGTAGCTTTCTTCCTCTTGGACTCCTTCACCAGCATCCTCACCAACCACGGCCCTTTCCCCTCGTGGTCCTTAGCCCTAAGCTCAGCCTGTGAAGGGTTGGGAACCCATGAACGGCGTTGATGGCCTCAACACTAGCCTTTATGTTGACCCTTCTAATAGTGATCTCCGGCTCTGGGGCAGGAAGTCTGAGTAAGCATCAGTTGCATTTTTCGGCCTATGGCCAAGTTGGGACAAATATGTGGTAACGCGTGACAATCGAGCATTGGATTTGATGTAAGGTTAAATATACTTACATATATAAAAAGGCACATTTGACCGGGGGTGAGGATGTGGCCTTGATTGTGACTCGGGTCTGAGGAGTGAATCCGGAATGAGTGATACATGGATACCATGGGTCCCCTGTAGGTCATGACTACTGAGCAATGAGATCAGTTAGCATGTATGTACAGCGTGATTTTTTCTTTGCATCGCATTTGTATTGCATTACATTTCATACTTCTATATCCTTACGATTTTGTGTTGTCAGTCTATTAAATTGCATTGTGCATCTCTTATAATTGTGTTGTGTTGTGTGAGGTGTTAACCAATATGAAGGTAAGTGTAAGAGCGAATTACTAAGGGGTAGAATTATGCTTGAGTATGCGGGACTTAGGGAGTCCCATGATAGGTGGATGTGTGGTGAGTATGTTCCGTGGATGCATCATATCTTAGTAAGTGAACTGGATAGAAGCTCTAAGTCTAAAATTGTGAATTAGACGTCAATGTAAATGAGGAGATAAGACTTAATTAACTGGCCTAAGGGAATACGAGATAGGACTACATTTGACTAGTCGGATAACCGGTATTACTATGGGAATAAGAGAACTGAAATAACTGGGAGCAAAGAGGTGAGTTCGTATTGGTGTAATAATCTATATGGGATGTCTTGAGGGCACCCGTTGACTTATCTTTTTATCTTATTGATTTTATATAGTGTTGCGTAAACTAATCATAGTTGACCTATGATGCTTACCAGTACGTGTGGTGTACTGATACTACTCTTCATACATCCTATTTTAGGTTTATGTATATTGCAAGTTTAAGTTGAAGTTTCTTCTTGTGGATTATCAGACATCTTCCTACAGTCTCGCTCATCTCATTTCAGGCAGTGGATGTGTCATTTATTTTATTTATCCTTGTGTAATAGGAGCTCTTGTACCTGTCTAGACAGATCCCGGGAATTGTGCAATTTTCTTGTATCAATAATAGAGTCAGTATGATGATTTACTTTTAAATTTATGATCATTAAGTATTTTTTATTAAAAAAAAAAAAAAAAAAAACTGGCTGAATATTGGGTTGATTGGTAAGGGTTCGCCTGCTAGTTAGTAATTTGGAAGGTGCCCGCACGGCCCGTAATTTGGGTCTTGACAGTGAATCGCTTATGATTTTTAGTACTCTTTATCTGTTCAAAACAATTTAGTATGGGTTGTTTGATTATGTGATTTGGCCTTAAGATGCATATGCGTTTTAGTTTTACATTCCTGTTTTCATTTGAATCTGTTCTCATCTTCAGTTGAATAGTTAACCTTTAGTTTTTCTTTTGTAGCTTAAAAGGTGTATTTCTACCGAAATTTTGTAGTTATGTAGGCTGGTTTAAATATTTTCCTTTTGTTTTTAATCCAAAATGAAGATTAAGTCCATATTCTTCACAATTAGCCTTTTTCTTGTTTGAACTTAAGATAGCTTGAGGGCTAGTGTTTCATTATTATTCCCTTTATTGTTGTTTTCCTCCCTTTTTTGTCAAAGACATGTGATTTGTATATAAATTGTATGCCTCTCTTTTAAGTCATTTGTTTGTCTCAAGTATTCTGAACCTGTGATCAGTATGAGGATTTTCCTGCGCTTAAATTATTGTTTCAATGCTTATGGCCTCAGTTTTTCCATAAGCTCATCATTCCTTAACACATCATGGATCCTTAAGTGCTAATGTAGAATTTGTTAGTATAAGTTATGTTCCTTGAGCATGAGTTTTAGTTCCAGTTAAAAGTTCCAACACTTGTCTTCATTTTTCTAGCAACTAGTTAAATACCTCAAAGAAACAAAACTATGGCTAATAAATAAACACACACATGTTTTAAGTGTAAACTTTTTATTTAACATATTTCAAGAAAACAAGTGGTTCCAGTACCCTTTTCTTCTATTTAAATATTAGAAACCTTATTTTACTTATAAACCAAGTAGAATTCTTGGGAACCATCTCATCTATGGATTACTATTAGCCTTGTTTGAAATGGTATGCCCATTATTGGTTATTCCCTTTACAACAGGTGTATAGGTAGCATGATTAAGACTTTATATGTTCTCCGGATCAAGGATCTGTGTGTTTGCTTAAGTGGTTGATTGTTCTTTTCTTGTTTAATTGAGCCAAATATCGAATGTCTACTTTTATGTGCTACTGAATATGTAAAGATCACTATGTGTAGTAGGTTTAAAACTGTTTAATGTTGTTTGTGCCTTGGCTTTGGAAATTCATGGTAATATGGTAGTTGGTATAATTTGTTTGACTGTTTGCAAATGATATAATTTCACTCGACTTAGGATTACTTGGAGCATAACTGTATGTTATTTGAGTCACTAAGTGTTTAGATTGAATAGTGATGCTTCCATATTTAGATTCTAATCTTTACTTCCCTTCCTATTTCTACGCATGAACAACCGCAAGTCCAATTGGACTCATGCATTGTCCACATTATGTGTTGGGCACAAGGGTCCAACACAATACTCTTAGTCGTCGAGTCGGCCCGAAGAATACAAACGAAGCGACAACGGCGGCGAAAGAAAATAATTAGGCTACAACCCACTAAAGTAGCAGCAGCCCAATTCACAGAAAGAAAAAGAGCGGAATAGACGCAATAAAGGTTCAAGAAGGCGAGGAGATAGGATTAGCAAATCTAACCTTTCTCCACCTTCCCCTTCTCTCTCCCTCTCTTTATTTATCTTTTGCAATTTGTATACATGTATATACTTGCAAATACAAGTATTATTGAAACCCCTTTGGTTGGAACCTAGTTGAAAATTAGGCAAAACGATGGGTATATCGTTTAGAACGGATAGGAACACAACACATTTTCAAAACTCGGACCCAACGGAAGATAAAGAATATCATTCTATGAAAAGAATTAAAGAAAAAAAATATTTTTTTTTCCTTATGCAAAAGCCGGAAACTGAATGTAGTAGAGTACATGTTTTGAGGAAACTAACTTGTCTTAGATTTGGACAAAAATATGAAACTGAACAGTGGGTATTTGTTGAGAAATTCAATTTTCTTAATTTTCAGAAATCACAAAAAGGTTAATAGAAATTCTGATTTCAAAAAGTAGAGAAGAATTTCAAAATTAGCTGAGGGACTCAATTGACTTTTTTTTTTTTTAATTCTTGGGGCCAAGCCCACTCTAATTGGAATAAACAAAGGAAATTTCATTTGAATTTTAAATTTGAGGAAAGGATTCAAGAAGGGGTATATTTGGACATTGATTTTGAGAAAATATGGCTTTGGTTAGAATATGGTTGACCCAATTGAGCTAAAAAGTGAAAAATATAATAAGCAAAAGTCCCTTTACTTATACATAAAAACCCTATTCTATTTTGCAAGGGAGATATACTTTATTTATATTTTCTATATATATATATATATATATATATATATATAAGGATTAAATCACGACATTGGACCAAATTTGTAGAAACTCTACCTAAGAGAAATCTTGAGTGGGTTTTGATCCGAAAATGAAGTGAATATAAACCCTTATAAATATTTTTCCAAAAAGAAAATCAACTCTTTTTTCTTTAAAGAATATTTTGCCAAAAAAATTGAAGTTTGATGATAAGCATGACAAGTTTTGCAAGAAAGAGATATTTTTAGCAAATAAGTACATTAATCACACATTGAAGCTCGTAGGTCAACCGTATTCTACTGATCGTTAATACTAGGGTGCTTAAAACCTTCCCTAAGGGATCACCAGAACCCTTACCTCAAACTCTGGTTTTAAAGAATTTTTCTCTTGTTTGAATAAACCGTTTAACTCGGTTTTCCTAATTTCCTTTATAAAATTAGGTGGCGACTCTAAAAAAAATATAAAATCTGAATTAGAGTACCAATAACCTCTTAGTAGCTTTTATGTACCTACAAAAAAGTGAACCGTAACAGATGGCGGCTCCGCTGGGAATTTTTTAGGTTCTAACCATAAGGGTTTCAATATAATGTGATTTAATTGTGATTATTTGCTTATTTGTTTATTTTTCTTGAAAATATAAATTTTCATGCATTCATATCATAAACTCCGTCACCTCTGGCAAAAAGTATGGTTTCAAAGGGGACGCGGGCTCGCAGTCTAGCCTTCACTAAAAAACCCAAAACACCCTTTCTTTGAAACACGTTGAACGTTAAGTTGGTGTGCGGTCACCCAACGGTTCGCCCTGAATAGTCTGCTTGGGTACAAGGTCAATTCGAAAAAGCCCCCTCTAGCATTTAACTTGGATATAGTCAAGCCAAATCCTACCGGACTAGCGCATGATGACCTAGACGATTTTTGGATATTTTAGACGTATCAAAAAGCCGTTAAGGAGACTACCTTGTGTCAAGACGGTCTATGACCCGAAGATACCGCATCCAACTATGTGAAAAATTGAAGGTTGTACATACCATTACACGAACCGTTTGGGGTTGGAATTTTTCTTTTACTATTTAGACTTCATTCGAGAGGAGCTGGAAAATCCAAAAGACGATGAAGAACCGCCATGGTGGCTTTAGTTTAGAATTTGCACCCCTGCGTAGGACTCACATTTGTATACCTCGTTCCCTTACTATGTATCCCTATTCAGTATATTCATAAATTTGTATAAATCTTGGGGCAGACAGAACATTTTTACAGCATCTACATCCTTCAAATCAAATAGGCTTACCTTTGGCTTAGAAAGGTCACACGCATGATTAGGACGCGATATATATTGTTTATCTACTACGTACTATGCAATGTGCGTTTTATGCCTATTTGATTCATGTGCTTAAATACATCTATTTTGCATTGAACATGAACGGTCCATTATTCGATTACAAGTCTTAGAATATCATTAAGCACACAAAACCTCAAAGTCGAACTTTTCAAAGTCCACCTAAAATCACCCGAACTCTTGAAACCCTAAATAAAAGTCCAAATGTACCAAATATTCCAAGAAAATACCACCCGGTCATCGCCAATTATCGTTAACCACGTCGTTCCTACAAATCACCTTACTACATCCCAATGGTTGTTAGAGTCGCACCCCAAGTCTCCGAAACCTTGTGTAAAAGTCCAAACATTCCAAGTTTTTCAGAAAAAACCATTCGGTCATCGTCCAATCATCGTTGACCATGTCATCCCTATAAATCACTTTATTGCATCCAATGATCGTCAAAGTTACACCCTTACGCTCTCAAAGTCCTACATGCCAAGTTTTCCAGAAAAAACCACCCGGTCATCGCCAATTATCGTTAACCACGTCGTTCCTAAAATTCACCTTTTCCACCCGATAAATTGCCAAAGTTGCACCCGTCATCAATTTATTTTAGTGAACTCAATCAATTTAGAGTCAATCACAGCCCGTATTTTGTTACTCAAAAAAAGCTTTCCAAATAAAGACCCATGCTCGAGTACGAACGCTCGAACCTTACCGTTTCTATTTCGTTAGTCTCAATATCATTCAAATGACCAAAATCCTATACATTCAGTTAGCTCCTTAGGTCATCTTTTAAAGTCTTCCATTTTGACCGGATTATGGACTATTCTGTTTCAGGCAAAACAAATGTTACTTGCTTTACTTATTATGACCAATGGACTAATGTTGTTACCTTTTGAGTTTTTCTTTCTTTATGATTTGACTCTAGGGGACCTGTCACGACCCAGCCCCGTAGGCCGTGACTAGTGCCCGAGCTGGGCACCCATACGCACTCTTTAACCAGATTCGGCATACAGATGACTTATACATCTATAAATGTCAAACGTGGCTCCAAACGGACGCATACAAACACATATACTGTACAGAAGCCGGTAAGGCTGTCATAATATACATAACATGTCAAAGCATATATACACGCAGCCGACAAGGCTGCCACGGCGGATGGGCCACCCAAACACAACTCACACGTCGCATCCGAACAAAGCGTACATAACCCACATCTATGTCTATAGACCTCTAATAAACAACGGGGATCGGATGACGGGACGGGGCCCCGCCGTGCCCGAACAAACATAAACATATACACCGAGAGAGTATATACCCAAAATATCGGCTCCCGAACAAAGGAGCACTCCAAACGATAATGGAAATCCTACGCCGGTGGATCACCAAAACGTGTGTACGTACTGCGGGCATGAAACGCGACCCCCCGAAGAAAGGGGTCGATGCGAATATGTACGAGTATGCAAAGCGAAGATATAGTAACAAATCCGAGTCATGATCGAACGAGAGGTATAAAAATAAACATAATAACCAGAATCTCAAAATGCGAGTCATCCGACACGCAAGTCATGCAACAGAGGAACAGAAAACAATTATAATAATCAGAACACCAACACGCTTACTCTTGAAATATAGATTATACATATACATACCGAAGCACATCATAACATCATACCTTATCATATGAGCTGACATTAACCGATGTGGGATTTGCCTAAACCAATGTGGAATTTTTTTGCGTCATCATTGGGTTTGCCCCACCATTGGGTTTGCCCCACCACTGGGTTTGCCCCACCATTGGGTTTGCCCCATTGGGTTTGCCCCACCACCGGATCTGAAATCAACTGATCATATTTCCGAATCCATATACATAACATACAACATAGCATACATACACAGTACCCGACCGAAAGGGGCTCGGCGTACCGGTCATATCATAACACCAGAATATATACGCATCGGTAAATCAGACCATCATATCATGTTTCGGAATGCACATCATATTTCAGAATACAACATAGTGCGTGCGAAAACATAACCGGCCCGGGACTTGGCGAAAAATGTAACCACAGAATATACGAACAGAATCGTGAGTAACCAAAGACAGTTCAAAACGATTTCAAAGACTTAATATGTTAATCACAACGAACCGTCATTTATAAGCCAAAACAGAAATTCAATCAGATTTTCTTTCGAATATCACTCGGGAACATCTCACACCAGATTTCATAAATCATAATTACGTACCAAAATCATTTGCATAAGATCATTGTCATAAATCCAAAATATAAGTAACATAGTCATATTTGAAATCGGAATAATAATTACAACATTCTCTTTCAAAAGTTGTCGAAATTATATAAAGGAACGTCGCGGGACCCGCGGACTGGCGTAGGCCCGAGCTGGGCCCGCCTATGGAAAACATAATCGTCTAACATCATACAACCTCCTACGAAAATCTCAAGGCAATCCGAGCTTTTCTGTGAAAGTTATGGGCGTTTGTAGTTTTCGAATCGTTAAAGAATAAACTCGTTAGAAACCAAACTTTCATGCAACCTTTACAATTCAAGAATTCCAAGAACATAGGATCAATATTTCATAACATCAACGTATGATTATCAAGAAACAAATGCGTATCATAGACATGCTCGGATTGCGAGAGTAGAGTTTTCTCGAAGTTCGTGTCATAGCCTATTTTTAACTAAGGCATGCCAAAGAAAGAAGGTTACTTTACATACCTCAAACACTCTCCAATATAATCCAAACTCAAGCTAAATCCAACCTACGTCTCGGGCTGCCCAAGGTCTACAAATAAGCCACAATATGCCAAACATTAGATATAGCCATTTTTGGGCATTTAATTCCAATTTAGCCCTTTAATTCTAAAGAAATTTGGGCAGCATTTCCCCTGTAAATATGCCACCCCGAGAATTTAACTCGGCCAAATCAATCAACAACAACAACAACAACCAACCTAGCAATATCAAAACCCAATCCGGAAGGCCATACAACAATAATAACTCTCCTTTCCATCATTCAACAACATTCATAAATTCAATTCAACGGCTTACCTTCAAGCCAACATCGATACTTATACATTCAAATATTAACCCGAACCCATACCAACCATATTTAAAGACATTCTAAGCAATTCATACAACATTTCAAACAATCCAACAATTTCTCCAAGCTACCCGAATTCAGCCCCTAAACCCGAGAACCTCACTTTACACATTCCTCATTTTCAAATCATGATTTGCATCCACAATTCACATTCTACAATGCTATTCTCATCAACATACAAATTACATTAAATATACAATAACCTCCAAATCAGTCCGCAACAATTACAACATCAATTTGAGTCATTCAACATTCATTTCCAACATAGAATTCATAGCGACGACGACTAAAACACTAAGCGACATTAATGCGTTCTTTGTCATAATCCATGATCATTTTCGGCCAACACACAACATATATACATATGGATAATTCTCATTCATTCTTCACCCTACAATGATCATAACATACTAACTAGACCTTAATTCATCACTCCAACATAACACAACACACACACACTTCACACGCCCAACCCTCATACATATGGCCTCAACTTCAACATACTTTATTTCATGATTTTCATCCATATTAACATACTACAACATACATACAACCTTTATAACACATAAAACATATTCAATTCTTACCTCTCCTCTTCAATTCCACAATAGGCTAGGGTTTCCAAAGATGAAAACTAGTGGGTTGATCGCTCCAACGACACTTCCACGCTAATTAGGGACCTCAAAATAGTGGGTTTGCATCATCAAAATAATTTTAGAAGAGCTATAAATGGGACTTGATTTTCCTTGTTCTTAGCCGAGAACAAGCTTGTTGTTTCTTCAACTTCCTTGTTTTTTTTTTCTAAGTGTGGTGAATGAATGAATGAAGTAGTGGTCATCCTTTACTAATGCAAGACTTTTATAAATGTCCCTTGGCCCACACCATGTGTGTTGGTGCAATTAAAATTGAACACAAAATGGGTGGGCCAACCATCACACTTACACGGCCACACATGGAAAATGGATGATTTCCATCTTCCAATTATATCACTTTTGGTCCCAAATTTTCCTAATTGCTACATAGCCAACAAATTCATGAAAAACTTATATCTCAAAATAAAATCGAAGGTCAAAAGTCTCGACTTTGTATCCCGAAATGGTTTGGTCCCTAACTTACCATAGTTAATCCGAGTTGTCCCAACGTACAAAAATACGGGATATAACATCCTTCCCCCCTTTAGAACATTCGTCCTCGAATGTTAAACTAACCCTACGGGTCATACAAACAATTTGGGGGAGTTTTTTTTTTTTTTTTCAATTATCACAACAATTCATACATCAATTAGCATATCCAATTAAGAAATCTAGATTACCTGTATCCGCGTCCGGTGGCGCCTCCTGATCCTGTCCACGGGTCAAAGCATATAGGCGGTTCGATGTACCGCCAGAACTGGTGGCTCCGCCACGGCCTCTGCCACGGCCTGCTGGAGTCGGCATGCCTCGCCCCATCGGGCGCATAGCTACGGAAGGTGAAGACGAACCGGCAACCGACTCGATGGCGGGCTGCACCACCTGGACCGCCCCTGTACGGACACTCTCTCTTAAAATGACCCTGACCACCACAAGTAAAACAAGCGCCCGTGGCACGATAACACTCTCCAGGGTGATACCTCCCACAGTAGGAACACGGAGGTCTGGGCGGCCTCATCTGACTACTGGAACCTCTGTCCAACCGTGAGCCCGAAACCCCGGGAGCTCGGCGCCGCCCCCGAATATCCCGCACCCTCGATCTCCCCGCCGGTGAACTTCGGGGTGTGCTCGTGCCGGGCGGGAAGGGTGTCCGCTGTGCCGCCGCCGAGGCCGCCGCCTCGAGACTCTCCGGAATCACCCGCGGTCTAGCCCTCTTGGCTGGCCCTCATCATAATCCCTATCGGGCTGACGCCCCCTGTGTCGCTCCTCCATACCCTGGGCATGTGCCTGAATCCGTGCGATGTCCATCCCGGTCTGGGCCGCCATCACCGTACAACTGTCAACCAAGTAGTCATCCAGCCCTATCACATACCGGTGCATCCGGTCAGTCATATCGGCTACATACGCGGGCGCATATCTGGCCAGCGAATCAAACTCCAAACTATACTCTCGGACACTCCTGCCCCTCTCGCTTAACAGCAGAATCGTCCACCCCCGGACCCGCCTCGCTCCGGAGGTAGAAAATGGGCCAGGAAGGCCTCTCGTAAACTCGCCCCATACCGCCGGGAGGGGCACCCTCACCTCTCGGACAACATCCAGACTCGTACCGCTAGCTACTACATCGTGCAACCGATAAGATGCCATCTCAACCGACTCTCGTCTCGAAGCACTAATCAATCGCGGTGTACGCCGCATCCGTCGATGAACTCCCGAGGGTCCTCTCGCGGCTTTGACCCGAAAAACTCGGTGGCCACAAAGCGGAAAATCACGGCCCGCCGACCGTCGTATCTATCCGCACGATCACCCCCCGATCCGTGCTCGTGAACTGGGCCGCATCAATTCGGTCAATAACCGGACCGCATCTCGCATCGCCCGATCCTCTGCCCCTGGCTGAGGAGCTGGGGGCGTGGCTCTCGAACCTCAGGGGCTGGCGGTGGGCCGCCCCCCGACCCGCAGCCGTCCGCTCCAAACCCCTCGATGCACCGGGGTAGCCGAACTAGCCGTCGGAGGCACAATCTCCTCCGCTCGCCGGGCACGGCCCTAGTAGCTATCCGGGCCCGCCGGTCTCACCTCGCTCGTAGTCTTGCCCTTCGGGGCGGTGGCCTTCCTCGGAGGCATCGGCCGAAATCATAACATTTCGTCGAGAGAAAGGTCATCCCGATAACACGGCTCTATCGCACGATCTAAGATCGAAGGAAAGATAACATCCTAAATGCCCCGTAGCTTCTCGTTTATAGATGTGGTGCACAACACACCGATAAACAAGACTCTACTAGACACGGTCCGTAGACATTCCGAGGACGAACCGCTCGATACCACTTCGTCACGACCCGGCCCCGTAGGCCGTGACTAGTGCCCGAGCCGGCACCCATACGCGCTCTTTAACCGAGTTCGGCATACGGATGGACTTATACATCTATAAATATCAAACGTGGCTCCAAACGGACGCATACAAACACATATATCCGTACGAAGCGGTGGCCGTCATAATATACATAACATGTCAAAGCATATATATACGCGCGACAACAAAGGCGCACACAACAACGGATGGGCCGCCCAAACATAACTCACACGTCGCATCCGAACAAAACGTACATAACCCACATCTATGTCTACAAACCTCTAATACGGAAACAACGAAATCGTATGACGGGACGGGCCCCGCCGTGCACCCCGAACAAACATAAACATATACACCGAGAGAGTATATACCCAAAATATCGGCTCCAGAACAAAGGGGAGCACTCCAAACAGCAGAATGGAAATCCTACGCCGGTGGATCACCAAAACGTGTGTCTGTACCTGCGGGCATGAAACGCAGCCCCCCGAAGAAAGGGGGTCAGTACGGAATATGTACTGAGTATGCAAAGCAGAAGATATAGTAACAAATCTGAGTCATGATCGGAACAGAGGTATAAAAATAAACATAATAACCAGAATCTCAAAATGCCGTCATCCGACACGCAAGTCATGCAACAGAGGAACAGAAAACAATTATAATAATCAGAACACCAACACGCTTACTCCTGAAATATAGATTATACATATACATACCGAAGCACATCATAACATCATACCTTATCATATGAGCTGACATTAACCGATGTGGGATTCGCCTAAACCAATGTGGGATTTGCCTAGACCAATGTGGGATTTGCCTAAACCAATGTGGGATTTGCCTAAACCAATGTGGAATTTTTTTGCGTCATCATTGGGTTTGCCCCACCATTGGGTTTGCCCCACCACCGGATCTGAAACCATTCCATCATATTTCCAAATCCATATACATAACATACAACATAGCATACATACACGCACCGACCGAAAGGGGTTCGGCGTACCGGTCATATCATAACACCGTAAAATATACGCATCGGTAAATCGACCATCATATCATGTTTCGAATGCACATCATATTTCCGAATACAACATAGTGCGTGCGAAAACATAACCGGCCCGGACTTGGCGAAAAATGTAACCACGTAATATACGAACGAGAATCGTGAGTAACCAAAGACACTCAAAACGATTTCAAAGACTTAATATGTTAATCACAACGAACCGTCATTTATAAGCCAAAACGAAAATCAAATCGATTTTCTTTCGAATATCACTCGAACATCTCACACCGATTTCATAAATCATAATTACGTACCAAAATCATGTGCATAAGATCATTGTCATAAATCCAAAATATAAGTAACATAGTCATATTTGAAATCGGAATAATAATTACAACATTCTCTTTCAAAAGTTATCGAAATTATATAAAGGAAAGTCGCGGGACCCGCGGACGGGCGTAGGCCCGGGCTGGGCCCGCCTATGGAAAACATACTCGTCTAACATCATACAACCTCCTACGAAAATCTCAAGGCAATCCGAGCTTTTCTGTGAAAGTTATGGGCGTTTGTAGTTTTCGAATCGTTAAAGAATAAACTCTTTAGAAACCAAACTTTCATGCAACCTTTACAATTCAAGAATTCCAAGAACATAGGATCAATATTTCATAACATCAACGTATGATTATCAAGAAACAAATGCGTATCATAGACATGCTCGGATTGCGAGAGTAGAGTTTTCTCGAAGTTCGTGTCATAGCATATTTTTAACTAAGGCATGCCAAAGAAGGAAGGTTACTTTACATACCTCAAACGCTCTCCAATATAATCCAAACTCAAGCTAAATCCAACCTACGTCTCGGGCTGCCCAAGGTCTACAAATAAGCCACAATATGCCAAACATTAGATATAGCCATTTTTGGGCATTTAATTCCAATTTAGCCCTTTAATTCTACAGAAATTTGGGCAGCATTTCCCCTGTAAATAGGCCACCCCGAGAATTTAACTCGGCCAAATCAATCAACAACAACAACAACAACCAACCTAGCAATATCAAAACCCAATCCGGAAGGCCATACAACAATAATAACTCTCCTTTCCATCATTCAACAACATTCATAAATTCAATTCAACGGCTTACCTTCAAGCCAACATCGATACTTATACATTCAAATATTAACCCGAACCCATACCAACCATATTTAATGTTATAGCCCGTATTTTGCACGTCTGGATATTTCAAAGTCGTCGTGGAAAGTTAAGGGCGAGACCATTTTCAAAAATTATTTTAATGCACAAAGTGGTTATGAATGTTGCTTATGAACATTACTAGTATGGAAATATTAGGAAAGGCCAAGGGTAAAAAGAGAAATTTGTAAAATGGCCAATGGAAATAATGTGGAAGGCTAGGGCGAAATGGTAATATTGAGGAAAGTCGAGGGGCAAAATGGGAATTTTACCTAAGGTTCATGAATGTTCCAAAAGGGCCATATTGGCTATGCAAAAAAAAAAAAAAAAAAAAAAAAAAGAATGAAAAATGGTGACAAATTATTCATATTTATGACTAATATAAGAAATTTCTAGAAAGGGGCATGTGCCCTCACATGATTTGGAGGATATATATATATATATAGAGAAGTCTTCATTTTATGCAAGAGAGTTGGAGAAGGAGAAAACAAAGAAAGAAAGAAGAGCAAAAAAAATATAAGGACCCATTCGGCCAAGGCATGGAAAAATTGGGTCCATGAAATCTTGTTCCAAAAATTTATTTCTTCATGTATTCCTACTAATTTGAAGGCCCTCTTCAACATGGTATAGTTGTTGAAGCAAGAATCTCTCTCTTTGTTGCAAATGGACAACTTAGCCAAGTTGAGGAATTGAGAAGAAAAGGTAAGAATTCAATCTTCTTTTATGTATTATGGATGCTTGTGAATGTTGTGGTGTGGGGAAATGAATAAAAATTATGAAAATAATGTGTGTTGTGAATGTGGCCGTGTAGTAGTAATATGGCCGTGTATATGTATAGTGGTGAGAACAATGGTTCAACAATTCTATTTTGTGTTTTAGTTGTTGTTGTTATGGATTTTATATTGGAAATGGAAGTTTGATGATTTTGGTTGATGTTGTGAATGTTTGGTGTTGGCCGTGTATATGGCATGCTTGGCCGTGTGGGTGTGTTGTGTTGTATGGAGATAATGGATTAATGTTATGAGTATTTTGGTTGTCGTGTATAGAAATAGATGAAAATCCATGAAAATATGCATGATGTGGTTGTTGCCGGCGAATAAGGGGCTGTTTTGGTAGCTATGGTAAATTGATTTTGTTTGATATTCTAGTTGTTGTTAATGTGGATTCTATGATGAAATGATGGTTTGGTAGCTTGAAATGAAGTTGAAATCATTTGTGGATTACGGAAGAAGTTACTAAAATTAGAATGCATTTTGAATTGATTATTGAACTTGGAACATAGATGTTGGTATTGTTGTTGGTAGTTTGGCCGGGTTGAATTCCGGAATATTGATAATTGGCCGAGTTGTATTCTCGGGGATTGTATATTTATAGGGGAGATCTTTGCGGAAAATTTCGGCGAACATAAGTGGATTTACTTGAGAAATTAAGACAAGTGTTGATTCAAGATTAAATTCCTAAAGGCTTATAATCAATGTTTGGTATTTGTGACCAATTGTAGATTTTGAAGCATTTGGGACTTGAATTTGGAGAAGCTTAAGAAGCAGAAAAGGTATGTAAGTCTTACCCTTTCTTTCTCTTGGCATGTCCTAGATGTGATAGGTTATGATTGGAACCTCGGAGATGATTCTACTCTTAGAAATCCGAGCTTAAATTTGGTCCTTTTTCATTCAATGGAATTGAATTAGACACTTTATGTTTTGTTGGAAAAATAACTTAAACATCTTTAACTTTCACAAATGGGACCAAACTACTTTAAGACCTTCACAGGTGGGTCCATAAAGCTTAACGTCCGTAATTTCCGTACGCCACCTCGACGTGATCCGAGGTGGGCCCACAATTCCCGAGACCTAACTGTATTGCTCTATTTGGCCGATTTTCGTACAATAATTAAGGGTAAACTTTTGGCTATCATTCCGAGTTTGTTATGATTCGTATGTATTCTTCCGGTATAAGTATCCGAAATTCGATACAAGTGTTTTGCTTTGACTATTCTCGATATAAATATTCCGATATAAGTATTTTGATATAAGCATTCGACGTAAGTATTTTGATACAAGTGTTACACAAGTATATGATACAAGTATTTTGATATGAATATTTTGATATATGTAATCCGATATGAGTACTCCGCTCACGAGTATTCGATATAAGTATTGTGATGTAAGAGTTACGATATAAGTATTCTGACATTAGCATTCTGACATGAATATTCCGATATAAGTATTCTTGTAAAAGTATTTTGATCTGGATATGTAATCTGATATAAGGATCCTGATGTGAGTAATCTGTTATGAATAATTTGCTACGAAAATTCGATAGGAATATCTTCCTCGTAACTCGATGTTTTGGTTGTCAAACGACGGGGAGTATGATTGTTCTATTGAGTCTTCGGATGTTGGTAAGTGTGTGTGTGTTCTCGTCGGTCCGGATATGTGTGCATATGGTTTCGGATTTTGGTATGTGTGCATATGGTTTCTCACGACTCGCTCGTGCATGTCCGAGTATGTCTCCTTTCACCGAGTCCGGGCCGGTGACATGTTCTCGTGCGCATTCCACTGCATTTTTCATCGAGACCCACCAGTAGAGGGCCGGGACATGTTATATGATGATGGCGCCAGATCCGGACCGGATCCCCTCTACCGAGTCCCTTATTGAAGGGTCGGGACACGTTATCCACCGAGTCCCTCACTGGCGGGCCGGGACACGTTACATGCATACATAACGGTTGATGTTGGCATATATGATTATATTCACCGAGTCCCTCACTCGAGGGCCGGGACACGTTATGCATATGTGACATATTCACCGAGTCCCTCACTCGAGGGCCGGGACACGTTATTTGTACATGTGATGTATTCATGGATCGGGCTGCACGTTCCGCAGCAATACACGGTATGATGTTCTACGAGTATGCATGCATGGGTCTGTTATACGCATATGTGATACATGATATTGGCATACGCAACGATTCTGTCTACCGCGTCCCTCACTAAAGGGCCGGATCCGTTATGTGTATATGTATATGATGACGTATGATGCGCACGCACGGTCCGTATATTGGAAAGTAAGTATTCGGCACTCCGGATGACTTATCTATTTTACGTACTTTTCCGTCCTATGACATCGGTATACTTACATATGATCTGTGTCGGATAAGTAAGTATTTTGGTATTCTGGATGTTGTACCCAGTTCTGCACTTTCGTTCTGGTTACGATTCTGTTTTCTGTATTTCATGCCTTACATACTCAGTACATATTCCGTACTGACCCCCTCTTCTTCGGGGGCTGCGTTTCATGCCGCGCAGGTACTCCCAGATGATTAGCAGCCATTACAGAAGATGTTCCAGCTGGGTTGGCAGCTCCACTTGCTCCTGGAGTGTTGCCAAGTCAGAGTTCGTATGATATGCTTTCTAGATGGATGTTAGAGACTTTGCAGACAGCGTCGTGGGTGTTGGTTGTCAATGCACCGCGGCTCCGTCAGCCGATATGTCGGTCTGTGTTATGTATTGAGTTTTGTATGGTTATAGATTTGTTCGGTTTGGAAGCTACGAGAAAGAGTATTTCTGAAGAAAACATTTTACCATGTATTTTATCTTATTTGATTTTAAAAGTTTGACGCGATTTTGTACGTAGTAAGAGTCTGAGGGTTCGCTCGGCTCTAGGTAAGGGTCGGGTGCCCATCACACTCTAATAAAGTTAGGGTGTGATATTTAAAGACATTCTAAGCAATTCATACAACATTTCAAACAATCCAACAATTTCTCCAAGCTACCCGAATTCAGCCCCTAAACCCGAGAACCTCGCTTTACATTCCTCATTTTCAAATCATGATTTGCATCCACAATTCACATTCTACAATGCTATTCTCATCAACATACAAATTACATTAAATATACAATAACCTCCAAATCAGTCCACAACAATTACAACATCAATTTGAGTCATTCAACATTCATTTCCAACATAGAATTCATAGCGACGACGACTAAAACACTAAGCGACATTAATACATTCTTTGTCATAATCCATGATCATTTTCGGCCAACACACAACATATATACATATGGATAATTCTCATTCATTCTTCACCCTACAATGATCATAACATACTAACTAGACCTTAATTCATCACTCCAACATAACACAACACACACACACTTCACGCCCAACCCTCATACATGGCCTCAACTTCAACATACTTTATTTCATGATTTTCATCCATATTAACATACTACAACATACATACAACCTTTATAACACATAAAACATATTCAATTCTTACCTCTCCTCTTCAATTCCACAATAGGCTAGGGTTTCCAAAGATGAAAACTAGCGGGTTGATCGCTCCAACGACAACTTCCACGC
This sequence comes from Lycium ferocissimum, assembly GCF_029784015.1. Taxonomy (NCBI): domain Eukaryota; kingdom Viridiplantae; phylum Streptophyta; class Magnoliopsida; order Solanales; family Solanaceae; genus Lycium; species Lycium ferocissimum. The sequence continues at coordinate 47,686,168 of NC_081342.1, read as the reverse complement.
TACTTGTGGGACCTGAAAATGTGGGTTTGCATCATCAAAATAATTATAGAAGAGCTATAAATGGGACTTGATTTTCCTTGTTCTTAGCCGAGAACAAGCTTGTTGTTTCTTCAACTTCCTTGTTTTTTTTTCTAAGTGTGGTGAATGAATGAATGAAGTAGTGGTCATCCTTTACTAATGCAAGACTTTTATAAATGTCCGCGCTCCACACCACATGTGTGTTGGTGCAATTAAAATTGAACACAAAATGGGTGGGCCAACCATCACACTTACACGGCCACACATGGAAAATGGATGATTTCCATCTTCCAATTATATCACTTTTGGTCCCAAATTTTTCTAGTTGCTCCATAGCCAACAAATTCATGAACAACTTATGTCTCAAAATAAAATCGAAGGTCAAAAGTCTCGACTTTGTATCCCGAAATGGTTTGGTCCCTAACTTACCTTAGTTAATCCGAGTTGTCCCAACGTACAAAAATACGGGATATAACAGGACCACCAAAACATTTCTTCTATGAAACTCGAGTCACGATCTTTTTCAGCCCACCCATGCGCTACGCTACGTGTCCAACAACATTAAAATGTCAAAAAAAAAAAAATCGACAACTTTTCTATCCTTGTTCAAACTCCAAAGAGACCCAATCAAGAAAACGACTCCTTGCTTTTATGGAAATCCACACAAAAAGGAACGCAACTTACGTGACGTCCCTAAAATTGTCATTTAGCCCTCGACTCATACAACAATTATCCCAGGGTTTATATTCCCGCTACCACCCATCTGTCATGACATATTTAGCAGGATCAATACCAGTCAATCATTTTTCTACTAAAGAATTTTTTCTGTGAGCACAGGGATAAGAAAGATACAAGGTAACGAGCCCCAAATCGGCATCAAGTCCACAGATCTTGATCAGAGGCGTTTTTAAGGCCCACTACAGCCTCATTTTATAAGCCAGATGGCTTTACCTCTAACTCATCGTTAATTTCATTCTTGTCACTTCATTCTGTCACTAACACTTGTTCTTAAATTACAGGTTACGACATTATGTAAGGTTGAGATCAGGAATCAAGACAATGAGGCGCTAGCTGGATTTTCGCACCTTAATCAACATAAGACAAAACGGCTTCATCTCTAAACTCCTTCTTTGTCTTGTTCTTTATTTTTATCATAACAACATTATGATTTTACTAACAACCCTATATGAATCTCGCAGGGAATTGCACGCCAACAAGCAAGCACTAGGTCTATCAATCAAGCACGAATATATTGCTCAAACAAGCTAAAGAATAGCACAACAAGACTAAGTGTCAAAGATCGATGGCACCACTGGGCCAATCATGATCATCACAAAGCGGCCAGAGTGGACATCAAGCCTCTAATGTCGAGCAAAAAAATCAAACAAAAGCCTAATCGACGGCACAAGCCGAACGACGGCATTCTTAACTCTACTCTCAATTCTAAGAAATACTTTGTCATTGCCTTTGAATGCTTTAACGGTTTGTATTCTAAATTTTGCAGAAATCAACGTCAAGTCTTTAACGACCTTTCTTCGCCGTCAAACTGAGGTGGTATGCTAAAGAGGAATACCGAACTCCCCAACAAGGTCAAAACCTGTGTCAAAACTACAACCTAAGTGTTTAGTGCGAACATAACTCAGAAATACGACAATTTCAGTCCCCTTTTTTCAGAGATCAAAATGAGAACGTTCTCAAAGCAATGAGGAAACTATGTCCATGTAAAGTTTTACTTATGGATGTGTTACCGGCCACATTTATAATTAAGAGGTTCCAAGCCTCTTTTCTCTACGCTCAAAGGATGAACATTACTTATCTCTAGTACACCATTACGCCATACTTCGAACTATGCTTGACCTTATTCCTCTTATCACGAGATACATAAGCGCTCCATGAGCTCGGTCATACCAATTAAAAAAACCAAGAAAACCTTAGAAATCCCCAAGGGCAGAATTTTTGAGAGGGTCTCAAAAATTCCAACAAATCAGAGTTAGCACGAGAGTTCGCCAAATACATCTTCAACCGGGGCAGAATTTTTGAGAGGGTCTCTGTTACACCTTGGAAAATTTCGCGTTATCAAGACCATTGTACGGCTTAGTATGAGCTCGGGAAGCGAGAGTTACACGAAGTTATGGATGAAGATTATGTTATCGAGCATAAGAACATATATATGACATTTGGAGATCTATGGAGAAAAGGTTCTAATCACTCGATGATGCCCCCAAGCCATGGTAAGGGGGGGCCCCATGTCGGGGTTTTGTAA
>NC_081342.1:47615129-47683787 GCF_029784015.1 Lycium ferocissimum | reverse complement strand
ATTGGGGGAATTTGTCGCTCATATATGCCTCTTCAAAGCAAGATTTTTCCCAAATAAAAATAATGCCCTTTACAGAGGGCGTGGGAGGTGTTCCTTGAAACTTAGTGCAACATAACATATTACTCTTCCTTTCCTTATTCTTCTTATTATTCCCGTCAACACATAATCTTAATTCCACACTTTTCCCTACAGAATATAACTGTTATATCCCGTGTTTTCGCATATTTGGAAAATTTTGAAATAATTGTGACTTGTGTGTTATAAGGCAATATTTTGATCTTTGCTAATATGACTATGTTGTTTGTGAAATTATTGGTGTAAGACATCGGAGAAGGCCGGGGGTAAATTTGGAATTTCGGAAATTAGTTTCGGGAATTTCAAAACGGGATTTTTAATGAATTGGGCCAAGAAAAATTTGAAAGCAAATTGAGGCCCAATTCTAGGGGTGGCCGGCCAAAGGCTAGGCCCAAGCCTTGTTTTAATTGGTCATGTGATAATTAAGATGTATATATCCATGCTTCCCTTAGAATGTTCAAGAAAATCAACAAAAAAAAAAAAAGAAGAGCAAGCAACCATCATAGCCCCTCTCGGCCGAACCCCTATAGAAAAGAAAAAAAAAATTCTTCTAGCCTTGTTTTTAATCCAAACATCTTGGTTATCTTGTATTTGTAGCAAGTTCAAGACGCTCTCCGACGTGATACAATTTGTTTGGCAAAAGAGCGACGTTTGCGGCGAATTGGAATTTCAAGAAAAGGTAAGGATTTTGCCATTTTTGTGTTATGGAAGTTGTATGAATATGATAAGGATTGGGAATAGATAAGAATTCCGTAGTTTTGGTGTGTGTGTATGAAACCGTGTGTGTGTGTGTGTGAGGGATGGCCGTGAGCCATGTTTATGGTGAAGAAATGAATGTTATTTTATTTAGCTTGTTAATTGCGTTGTCGTGGCATTTATGACATGAATGAATGTTTAACGGGTTAAGTTGGCATTTAAGTTGGTTGTATGGTGATATGGGAATTATGTGAATTTTTCATAATTTTTATATAATTGTAGAAATGAAATTCCAAATGTGAATTGTGGTTGTTGTTAATGAATTTGGATGAAAATGATGCGAGTTGGTAGTTTGTCGCATTTGTTGAAGTTTTGGATAGAATATGGAAATTGACAGCATACTTGAATTTGTGTGCATCGCTTGGAATATTATTGGAATGGGATTGAATAACTCTAAATGAGTAAATGAATATGATAATGTCGATATTAGTTGATATTGTGAAGTTCGGATGGAAGTTGTCACTTTATGAAGAAATGAAAAATAATGATGCTTAGATTCATTTTGTTGTGACTTATGATGTCTATGGTATTGTGGGCTGTTGTGGTTGATGTGTATTGAGCCGAGTTAAGCCTCGGGGATGTTATATATACAGGGGAAGTCTTTTGCACGAAATTCCGGTAGACAAAAAAACAAAGTTAAATGAACTCTTAAGCCTTAAGATTCTTAATTGGTAACTTTGACCATTTGCAGATTTTGAGCGAAACGGGACTTGAGTTTTGGGTGAGCGTAAGACGTATCTAAGGTATGTAAAGCTCCCCACTCCTTCTTTTGGCATGTCCTAGTATGTTAGGTTGATATCGGAACCCGGGAGCAATTCGCTCCTCGAAATCCGATCTACAAAATGGCTACTATTCTCAATTCAATTGAAGCCTAGTGACTCTATTTTGGCTAGAAAGCAATCAAACGTCCGAAACCTATGTAAAGGTGATCGGTTACTTTGAAATATTTATGTATGATCTTATAGACTCTAAACGTCCATAAATTATGGTTGCCACCTCGACTTGACCCGAGGTGGGCCCGCTAACACCGAGATGCTTTATTTGTTCTATCAGGATCTCTTTTTGGATAAATTTCGATAAACAATCTTCGATTTTGAAAGTGTCCCTTATGTAATAATGTTTTGAACCCTATGAAATACTAGGCCATGTTTTAGAAGCCATACGTACCACTTTGGAAATATTCTGTGAAATAAACCTCCGTACTAATTAATTATTTGACTATTTTGGTTAATGAATTGACTTATGAAGTAATCAAGTTTTGAAAGGCTATTTTTGACACACAAATTGCATTGTTTGCTCACGACTCCGCTCGTGCCTCATTGTGACTCCGTTCACCGGTTCCCGGGCCGGTTTGTGATCGTGCGCCTTATGCTTTGAATTCGGTAGTATGTTGTGTGTCACGGTTTTAGAGACCTCGCCATAGGGCGGTTACCGTATATGGAGTTATCTTTGTGATATGGCCTATGATATGATTTGTACGATGATATGATATGTTTGTATGATGATATGATACGATATATTGGATTTGTACGGTTAATGTCAGTTCCATGTGTGTTGGCCCGGCGTCGGAGAGGTGACCACATTCTGAGATTGTGCATGATTTTGATTTGCATTATGTATATATGTCTTCGGTACGGCTTTTGTTATATTGATTCGGTATTTTCCTTCCGTATTTTTATTTTGCTCGTGGTTTGGATTTCGGTACTCGTGCTTTGCATACTCGGTACACTCTTTCCGACCCCCTTTCTTCGGGGGTTGCGTTTCATGCCAGCGATACGAACGTTGGTGATCCTCCCAGTAGGCCACACTCTGCTATATTGGATTAACTCCTTTGATCGAGCGTACATTTTGGTATATATATTCGTCAGTGTATATTCTTATGTATATTTGTACTAATTGGGTACGGCGGGGCCACGTCCCGTCATATGATTCCGTACATGTAAATCGGAGTGTCCGATGGACATACTTTGTGGGTTGTGCCTACTTCGTATGATTGTGTTTGTATTTGGTGTGTTGGGCGATTCCGTGTTCGCCGCGGCAAGCGGTCCGCGTATGTATATGACATTTTGTTGTACATGTGCCTTTGTTGGTATTTTATACGTGCGGGGTTATTTTGGTTAGTCCATAAAACAAAGGAAACTACGCGAAAAATTTTCCGGGAAATTACCTAAATTTGAAATATAGCCTTGTCGGTTTACGCATATATTTGATCGCGTTCGTTATGTTTTGAGATAGTGTTTGATAGATATGTTTGGGTGCCCGGATCGGGCATAGTCTACCTTTAACAGGGTTGGGACAAAAATAACAAAATCTTTTTCGTACGTTCTATAGCTCACTTTACTTCACACTTTACCCGTGTGTTCCGAGAATATTTCGAAATCATGTCATATTTCGTCGCTAGATTTCTTATCGTAGGTTGTGCCCATCCTCATTAAGGTTTCTATCTATTCCGCATATTCTAATTTCTTTTTGGTCATCCTAATTTCCCATTCATCTCATATATCTACATTTATGGAACCCTTAATACACTTCCCGGAGGTCACCCACACAATTACTACAGCGTTTAGACGCTTATATATAACTCGGCAAATATGATGCTCTAATGCCGGAATAATCGTATCCGCCGTAGATATCACATGACCTTTATTACATTATTTGGAGCAAATTGAAGTCACACATTTTTCGGGACTTTTCCATAATACGTCCCCTTTTTTCATATTACTATTTTACCCTTCTTATTCCACAATATTCATCTTTCGTTCTAAACTCCCAAATTCCCAATAATAACGGAGTATACCTTCGTTATGTATTATTATATATATATATATATATCCTGAGTTAGATCTCCACGCACCATTCCTACATAATAATTTTTCGCAAAATCGATTGTCGATTGCCTTTAAATCCTACAGACCTTATTTTGCTACTAAGCATCGAATGCATTCGTCTCGATCTTTGGACGCATCGTAACCGTCTTTCCTATAATCCTTTTTCACGCCATACCCCAATCCATAACCTCGCATCTCCTTTATTATCTACTTACAATATTTTCTTTCCCCCCTTTTTGGTGTATCTTTTGTGTAAATATTCTAATTAACAATTTCAGCAGAATCTCCTTTTTCCATTTTTACAATTCAAACTCTGTACATAGCAAATACCGACGACACCTCACAGAACATACGATTATGTAACGCATTCCCGCCATTCGAAACTTTCAATTTCCAGTAGCGGAACAAATATATCAAAATTCATTTCAAAAAAACACCTTCATGTCATTACTTACTTTCTTCCATCGTATCGCAAAGCCCACATATAGGGATTTCATCCTCCTATGACTTGGCTCTATCGCACGATCTAAGACGAAAAGAAAGTCAACAATCCCTAGATGCCCCGTAGCCTATATGTATTATAAATGTGGCGCGCTTCACACCATAAACAAGACTCTACCGACACGACTTTCACGAGACAACCCCTAGGACGGACACGCTTTCCGATACCACTTTGTCACACCCTATTTTACTAGGGTGTGATGGGCACATGACCCCATATGCGGAGCCGAGCGAACCCGCGGACTCCTATTACATACATAAACTTTCGATCTTAATCGGACAAAAAATGACAAGTACAATAAATATTTGAAAATATCCTTTGTTAGTTTACAAATCGACGAGAAGCGTATTCATATGGAATCTTATTACAAAATACGGCATGATTGTCGGTTGGAGCCGCTCAAACTCGACATTCGTAACCCACAACTTTCTCTCCGCAAAGTCTCTACCGTAATCGGGCCGCACATAACATGCATACATCGACTCGGCGAAGCCTCCGAGCAAATGGAGCTTGCCAACGCCGGGAACTTCTCCTACAAAAGCCTTTCTACTCATCCGGGTGTGCCGCGCGGCATGAAACGCAGCCCCCGAAGAACGGGGGTCGTCGAATATGTGCTCGTATGTAAAGCATAAAATACAATAAAAAAATCATGGCCGAACCGAGGATACGTAACATAAATGCAAAGGGCGGAGTATCAAAATGCTTACTCATAAAACATAGGCAAATGCATAACGAAAAATATGCCATAGCCGGCCCCATTATGGGACTCGGTAAACAGAAAGTGGTCGCCCCCGACACTGGCGCCACAACATATCGGAACATACGGGCGGGTCGTGCACATATCATAGCATATCGATGGCCATATCATATCATATCATATCAAAGTGTACATGGCACAGCATACTCCACAACCCATGTACATGTATACACCCTCGCCCCCCTCACACCGAGGCACGACGAACAATGCGATGGAAGACGCTTGATAACATATCCCGGCCCGGCTCGGTGAAGGAAGCATTGAGGCATCCACGAGTGGAGTAGTGAGAAACTAAATGCAATATAAAATGTACAACATATACGAGAGATCGAGACGGAATAATCAAATGACATATCATGAAAAAGTGGTTCGGACGAGGCATAGCACATACCTTTTTAAAGGCCGCGGAGGATTCTTATCAAAATAGAACTTTAGGGGTCATTTGTGTATATCAAAATATAAAACATATACGAAACTCGATAGCATAACTTAGATAACGGACAAATGGCGTTGTACGATATAAAGTGTATGACATTTGACAATAATCAAAACATAAGTCTTTCCAAATCGTTCCCATTGGTTCGTGTCAAATTTATAGTCTTTCCACCACTTCCCCTCCGGTAAGGACTCGAAATTCCAAATGGAGTGCTCATAAGACTCAATAAAATAATTATAGACTTTTTTTTTTTTTTTTTTTTAAATTAGAAAGGTAGTTAAAAAAGTTTTCCTTAGTTTTATTCAAAACCAAGTCAAATAAAATATTAGGAAAATTCGGAAATAGTGGGCCCACCTCGACCAAATGAGGTGGCGTACACATAAATTACGTATGTAAACTTCATAATATCATCTATGGAGGTTTAAGATAATCGGATTTCATTTGCACAAGTTCCGAGGGGTTGGAGACAACTTTTTGAAACTATTCACTACAATATTCAATTCAATTCTACCGAATGAAAAGGGGTAAATTTGGACGTTGATTCCGAGGAGTAGAGTTGTCCCCGAGGTCCAAATTCACACCTAGTACATCTAAGACATGCCAAGAGAAGGAATGGGAGAGCTTTACATACCTTGTTTGCCTTTTACGCTTGCCAAAAATTCAAATCCCGTTTCGTCCAAAACCTACAAATGGTCACATTTACCAATTGCTATTCATAAGGCTTAAAGTTTCAATCTTAATCAATACTTGTCTATAAAAATTTGGACAGCATCTCCCATACATACAACATCCCCGAGATTCAAACTCGGCAAAAACAACAACAACCATACCAACAACAATATAAACAACATCAACAATCGACTAGAACGCATTCTAGCGCAACTAGTATTACTTTCCAAATAATGCAACAATTCCAAATCCAACTTTACACTTACAAACCAATATCAATATGTTCATATTCACATACTAATTTAAGATCATCCAACATAAACCAAGAGCATTCCAAGCTATATATCCAATATTCAACAATTCCATCAATTTCCATATTCAATCCAACATTCTCATATATGCAACGAAACCATTCCAACGCATTTTCTACTTACTAATTCATCTCCAACAACAACAATCTACACTTTATCAACTTCATTATCCTAATACCATAAAATCACATTAATGTGACATAATTCTCTACATTCCATTTTCATGCAAACTTAACCCATATATCCTTCATTTACATTGTAAAGAGCATAACAACACAACTATCGTATTAAACAAAATAAATCCATCATTATTTCTCCACAACATAACCCACGGCCAACATGCAAATTTCCAACTTCATCCAATTTTCATTCAACTTTCATTTCCACTACAAATTCCACAATAACCACGACTAGAATACAACATAAAATCCAACCCACTTAATCTATACATTAACACATACACACGGCCACATATACACACACACAAATACCATGCAAACTTCCATAATTCCATAAATTCCATCCATTCCTACGTACTACAACATCAACAAAGCCTTTATAACATATGAAAAAGAATTGAATCATACATTTTTCTCTCAACTTCTTCACTTGGCTCAAGTGTTAAATCGACGAAACGAACGACCTATCTTCCAAAACAATTGCACCACGTTGTAGAGGACCCTTGAATTACGTGGAAATATAGCAAGAAAATAATTTTGGGGCAAGCTTTCATGGGGGCAAATCCCCCCTCCCATGGCCGAATAGGCCTTTTTTTTTTTTCTCCTTCTTCTTTTCTTTCTCTTTGTCTTAGTTTCTTGAATTTTCTACAATTGAATGGATGAATTTTTCATCCATGTGCCAAATTTATTTTTCTCATGTGGGGCATGGCCCACATCATGTGCATGGCACATGCCCCTTAATTTCTTTTCTTTTTTTCCATTTTCTTTCTCTTTTTTTTTTCATGAACAAATAATTTGCCAATTCCAATTTTGCCCTTAGCCTTTCCCAATATTTCCTTCAGACACTTGGTGAATTTCCCTTTTTACCCCTATCCTTTCCTCATATTTCCACATCCAAAATTTTCATAACCAACTTATGTGCTTACAAGATCAAAATATGGTCTTGTCCTTAATTAGTCACAATTATCTCAAGTCACCCGAACGCACCAAAATACGGGATATAACAGCGTCGTATCGGCTGCATGACATTGCAGCCAATTGGTATGAGTCTTGGGAGCTGTCCAGAGGTGAGGGGGCTCCCCCAGCTATATGGGATGAGTTCGTGGAGGCGTTTCTTGCCCATTTTCTACCCCCAGACTAGCGCGCCGTATTCACGAGTTTATACATAGTGAGCGGGTGGTAGGAGCATCCGGGAGTACGACACAGAGTTTGATTCTTTAGCCGATACGCTCCTCACATTGTGGCAAGGTTTGGCCGAAGGCACACCGCCTTTGTTATGGGGCCGGATGATTATTTGATTGACAAGTATGTCGATGGCTTCTCGGCTCCTCGGCATGGACATTGCACGGTACGAGCATTCGCCCGGGAATGGAGGAGCGACACAGGGCGCTAGCCCGGCAGAGTTATGATAGGCGCCGGCCCAAGAGGGCTGGTCGGCCGGGTATTCGGGGATTCTCGACCAATTGGACCTCGGTTTAAGGTTGCACAACACATATTCCTCCCCGCCCAGCCCAGTACACCCCCAGCCTACGGGCAGGAGAGACCCGATCAAGGCCGGATATTCGAGCGGGTCGAGCTCCGTAGCTTCGTGCTCGTCGTACGTGCAGGTACCGGCTGGTTGAGGCCACCTAGACCTCCGTGTTCTACCGTGGGAGACACCACCTGAGAGGCGTTATGGGCTACATGTGCTTGCTTTATTTGTAGCCGTCGGGGCCACCTTATAGAGAGATTGCCCGCGGGGGGTAAGTATGGTGGTGCGGCGCGACCTACGAACTTCGTGTGCCGGTTCATCTTCCTCCACAAATGTGTTGCGCCATTTAGCGCGGGCGAGGTATGCCGCACCGTTGCCGCGGTAGAGGCCGTGGAAGCGGGGCCGCTTCTAGTGGTCCTTCGAACCGCATATATGCTTTAGCCGCCGTCGCACCGGAGGCGTCGAGCTAACATGGTTCTGAGTACATTATTGGTTTTCTCTCGGCCGTATATGCATTGATTGATCCCGGTTCCACTTTATCATATATTTCTCCTCTTATTAAAGATAAAATCGGGATAGAATCCGAACTAATAGAACTATTTGAGGTAGCCACTCCGGTAGGGGATTCTATTATCGCCATCATGGTATATAAAGATTGTTCGATAATTGTCTGTGATCATTGCACTAAGGCAGATTTGGTAGAGCTAGACATGATTGAATTTGATGTTATTATGGGAATGGACTGGCCGGCTTCTTGTTATGCTAATGTTGATTGTCAAAAGAAAATAGTCCGTTTCCAATTCCCAGGTGAACCGATTATAGAATGGGTAGGTAATACAGCAACGCCGAGGGGTAAGTTTATTTCATACCTCAAGGCAAGAAAAATGATCCGAAAAGGCTACATTTATCATCTGGTTCGCGTACATGATCTAAAAACTGAAGCACCGACTATTCAAGTCCGTTCCGGGGTTAATGAATTCCCGATGTATTTCCGTATTTAGCTTCCGGGTCTTCCTCCCCGAACGGGAGATAGAATTCACTATAGATCCGTCGCCGTACACCCAACCGATATCTATTCCTCCGTACAGAATGGCACCGGCAGAATTAAAAGAATTGAAAAAATAGCTGAGAGATCTATTAGAGAAGGGTTTTATTCGACCCATCACGTCACCCTGGGGAGCACCGGTATTATTTGTGAGAAAGAAGGACGGTTCGCTGCGGATGTGCATCGATAATCGGCAGCTGAATAAGGTAACTATAAAGAATAAAGAGCCCCTCCCCAGATTGACGATTTGTTTTATCAATATTGCGGGGAGCAAATGTTTCTCAAAGATAGATGCTGCGGTCGGGCTATCATCGGTGCACGTACGGAGGCCGATATTCCCAAGACAAAGATTCGGACCCAGATGGGCATTATGAATTCGTAGTTATGTCTTTTGGGCCGACGAATGCTCCGGCGATATTCATGGATCTTATGAATCGGGTATTCAGCCCGTTCTTGGATATGTTCATGATCGTATTTATTGATGATATTAAGTCTATTCTCGGTTAAGAAGAGCACGCGGACCATCCGAGAATGGTCCTGTGAGTATCGCGGCACCGAAACTTTATGCTAAATTTTCTAAATGTGAATTATATGGGCGACCTCGGTGGAATTCTTGGGACATATTATTGAGCCGATTTGACTTCCGGGTTAGACACCCAAAAGATCAAAACGTGAAGAATTGGCCCGCTCATGAGATAACGCCGAAGAGGTACGTAGCTTCCGGGATTGGCCGGTTATTACGGAAGATTTGTGGAGAAATTTGCTTCCATTTCGCCGCCTTTAACAAGGCTAACTCGATCAGCCAAATTCCTTGTTGACTGATGCTGTGAGCGGAGCTTTCGATTCTTTCAAGGAGAAATTGACTACAACTTCAGTCCTGACACTTCCCGAGGGATCAGACGGGTATGTCATTTATTGTGATACTTCAGGTGTTGGACTGGTTTGTGTATGCATGCAAAGACGGCCGAGTATAGCATATGCTTCCCGACACTCAAAAAACATGAAAAAGAATTACCCACTCACGATCTGGAACTCGCAGCGGTGATCCATGCTCTGAAGATATGGAGACATTATTTATATGGGGTTCATGTTGATATCTACACAGATCATAAGAGCCTCCAATATATCTTTAAACAGAAGGAGCTGAATTTGCGGCAGAGAAGATGGTTAGAGTTGCTAAAAGATTATGATGTTGATATCCTATACCATCCGGGGAAAGCTAATGTTGTGGCAGATGCTCTCAGCCGCAAATCTATGGGTAGCCTGGCGGATGTTCCATCGGAAAAGAAAGAAATAGTTCGTGAAATTCATCAGCTGGCAAGCCTTGGAGTTCGTGTGGCCGGATCTGGAGATGCTGGGATTTCTATCCGAGAAGTTGCTGAATCTTCTATTTTGGAAGAAATAAAGCGCCGTCAATATGAAGATCCTGTTCTGGTGCATTACAGAGACACAGCCCGTGAAAAGGAGAAGACTCCGTTCGAGATTACACCGATAGGGTTGTATTACACGGGGCGGTGTGTGTACCGAGGTTGCGGAGTTACGGCGACGAGTTATGGGCGAGGCACATTACGCCGTTATTCTGTTCATCCGGGAGCTACAAAAATGTATCACGATCTCGGATATGTATATCTTTGGTGGGACGGTATGAAAAAGGATATTGCGCAATTCGTGGCTCAATGCCCAAATTGCCGCTTATGGTCAAGATTGAGCACGTAACTTGGTGGGCTATTACGAAAATGGAGATACCGACGTGGAAGTGGGAAATAATTAATATGGACTTCATCGCGGGATTGCCCCGCACTCAACGGAGGTATGATTCTATCTGGGTTATTGTTGATCGGCTGACAAAATCAGCCCATTTCCTCCCAGTCAGGATGTTATATCTTGTGTTTTCGCCTATTCGAAAATTTTGAAATAATTGTGACTTGTATGTCATAAGTCAATATTTTGATCTTGGTTAATATGTCTATGTTGTTTATGGGAAATATTGGCGCAAAGACATCGGAGAAGGCCAAGGGCAAAATTGGAACTTCGGGAAATTTGTTTCGGAAATTACAAAATGAGATTTATTATGGATTGGGCTAAAAAAAAAATAAGGAAATCAAGGCCCAACCCAAGGGGTGGCCGGCCATGGCATGAAAAAAAAAATAGGAAAAGGATCCAAGCCCAATATAATTTATCCATGTGATAAATTAATAAAAAGGGGCAATTATTCATCAAATCCCCTAGAATTTTCAAGACAAGAGAAAGAGAGAAAAACAAAGAAAAACAAGAAGAACAAAGGGAGGGCCATTCGGCCATAGTCCCAAATTTTTGCCTTCAAAAATCTTGTTCCAAAAATTATTTTCTTGTGGTATTTCCACTAATTCAAGGCTCCTCTACAACTTGGTGTAGTTGTTTTGGAAGATTAAGCATTAGTTTCATCAATTCAACACTTGAGTTAAGTGAAGAAGTTGGAAGGAAAAGGTAAGAATTCATCCCTTTTATTTATGTTATGAAGGTTTGTTTGTGTTGTAGTACATGGAAATGAGTAGAATATATAGAAATATGGAAGTTTGCAAAGTGGGTGTGTGCATGTGTGCATGTGGCCGTGTATATGTGCTATGTGGTGTAGTTGGGATGAGTTGAATTTTATGTTGTATTTTAGTTGTGGTTATTGTGGAATTTGTATTGAAAATGAAAGTTGAACGAAAATTGGATGAAGTTGGAAAATTGCCATGTTGGCCGTGTGGTATATGGGTGACGAATAATGATGGATTTATTTTGTTTAGTATGTTAATTGTATTGTTGTGATCCTTATAATGTAAATGAAGATTATAGGGGTCAAGTTGGCACGAAAATGGAATGTAGGGAATTATGTCATATTAATGTGATTTTATGATATTAAGATAATGAAGTTGTTTAAGTGTAGATTATTGTTGTTGATGATGAATTAGTGAGTAGAAAATGTGTTGGGATGGTTTTGTTGCACATATAGGAATTTTGGATGGAATATGAAATTGTTGAATATTGGCTATAAGGCTTGGAATATTCTTGGCTTATGTTTGAATGGTCATAAATTAGTATTTGAATATGAAAATATTGATATTGACTCATAAATGCAAAGTTAGATTTGGAGTGGTTGCATTATTTGGAAAATAAGACTATTTACGCTAGAATGCGTTTCTAGTCGATAGTTAATATTAATTATATTGTTGTTGGTATGGTTGTTGTTGTTTTGGCCGAGCTAAGTCTCGGGGATGTTGAATTTATAGGGGAAACGCTGCCGAAATTTCGGTAGACAAATATGATTTCAAGTGGAATTCTTAGAAGCTATAACTTACATTTGGTAAATGTGACCAAATTGTAGATTTTGGCGAACTTGAGACTTGATTTTGGAGACGTATAGGAGGCGGAAAAGGTATGTAAAGCTATCCCTCTTCTTCTTTTGGCATGTCCTAGACATACTAGGTTGAGATTTGAGCCTCGGGGGCAATTCTGTTCATTGAAATCCGAGTCTGATTTTAGGTACTATTCATTCAATGTAATTGAATTATAATTCTTATGTTTTGTTGGAAACCTATCCGAACATCCAAATTTGCACAAATGTGATAGAATCGTTTTGAAATTTACATGGATGACTCCATCGAGTCTAATGTTCGTAATTTATGTCCGCCACCTCGACTTGACCCGAGGCGGGCCCACCAGCCCTGAGACTTCCTTCATTTGTTTTACTTAATCTACTTTCGTATGATATGAAAAGGGGACTTTTGCCTATGAATCTAGAGTTCTGTTTGATTTGCTCCGTAAGATACTGAAAGCTCCTTAATGTGAATGATACTAAATTTTCAGAAAACGGCTTATGAAGTATTTTTCGAAAGTTTGTGAATCTAAAGGCCCACATCTTTTGTATACTAATTCCGATAGACTCGATACTTGCTTTGAGCCTTTTGATCCTAATGTATGTGTACATGTATTTATCTGTCGAGTCTTGGAATTTAATGGTGTATATGCATATGGTTTTCGTACTACTCTGCTCGTGCCTATTACTATGATATCGTTCGCCGGTTCCGGCCGGCCAGTGATCGTGCGCACTATGATAAATTTGGCAACTTTGTGTTACGGTTCCGAGACCTCGCCAGGGCCGGGTTCCGCTTGGAGTTATGCTTTTGTGATATGGCCTATGATATGTTTGATGATACATTTGATGATGTGTTTGATGATATGATATGTGTGTTCCGGGGTGTACGGAGATTTGAAACCTTCATGGAGTATGCAATGTGTGGCACCGCCGTCGGAGTGGTGACCACGTTCCGAGCCTTATGCATGATCTCTGTTTGCATTATGTACATATGTCTTCGCAGTTTGGTATATATATTGATCCGGTATTTTCGCTCCGTACCTTTCACTGCTTATGGTTTGATTTCTGTACTTTATGCTTTACATACCCAAGACATCCTTCGTACCGACCCCTTTCTTCGGGGGTCGCGTTTCATGCCCGCGCAGTACGAGGTTCGTGATCCGGCCGCCGTAGGCCACACATTCTGCTATTACAGAGTGCTCCTTTCGATCCGGAGCCCAGATATTGGTACATATCTTTTGTGATGTATACGCTTTTGCATATTTGATTATTTGGGGTACGGCGGGGCCCTGTCCCGTCATATGTTCTGTTTCGATTTGTAGAGGCCTGTAGTCATATATGTGGGTAATGGGTCATGTGTGTGTGTTCGGTTGTCTATGTTCTATGTCTTAACGCGGTCCCATCTGCTATGATGGCCAACACGGCCCATTTGTCGGTATACGTGTATGTATCTGGCGATGTATATTCCGCCAACCTGTCGTCATACGGATGCGGCCCAAATGGCCGCATGTTTGTATATGTGCCTATATTCGGCGATGTGCATTCCGCCGCCTCTTTTGGCTTTGATATGATATTTTTTGTGCACGCGACCGCTTAAGATAATATTTGTTTTCAGTTCTGTTTGAAACGATGAGTATGACATTTGAGTTAGTCAACAATATGACGATTGGGTATGTAAGTCTGTTAGGGGTGTCCAAGTAGGGCACCAGTCGCGGCCTACGGGGCTAGGTTGTTATAGCCCGTATATTGTACGTTTGGAAATTCCAAGGTCGTCGTGGAAAGTTAAGGGCGAGACCATTTTCAGAAATTATTTTAATAGACGAGTTGTTATAAATATTATTTATTACTATTATTAGTATGGAAATATTCGGAAAGGTTAAGGGCAAAAAGGGAAATTTGCAAATGGCATCATGGTAATTTTGCGGAAAGGCTAAGGGTAAAATGGGAATTTATGATGTTCTAGAAAAATTCATGGAATGGCCATGTAGAGGTTCGAAAATGTAGCATATGTAGGTGTATGCTCACATTTTTTTTGAGGTGTGTGTGTGGACATGTGGGAAGACAATTAAGTCTTCTTTGTTATTTCAAGAAATTTCTAGAAAAATGAAATGAAAATGATGACAAAAATTAAGTCATCTTTGCCATGGAAAATAAGAAAATTCTAGAAATAAAGGAAGGGGAAAAGAAAAATCTAGAGAGGGGGCATGTGCCCGTCACATGCATGCAATATGTATATATATATATATATGAGGGTGGTCATATTTTAACAAGGAGAGAAAGAAACCAAGAAAGAAAGAAAGAAGAAAAAAAATGGAGGGGCCATTCGGCCATGCCTTGGCCGAATTGGTGCCATGAGGGAGAGAGCAAGAAAAATATTTTTCTCCTAGTTTTCCTATCAATTTGAAAATCCTCTACAACATGGTGCAAGTGTTGAAGCAAGTAGAAGGATGTTTGGTGTCATGCACCAACCCTAGACCAAGTGAGAAGTTGAAGGAAAAAGGTGAGATTTAATCTCTTTTTATATGTTATGAAGGGTTTATTTATGTTCTAGTATGTAGAAATGGTTAGAATTCATGAGAATATGGAGGTTTGCGTGGTGTTTATATGTGTGTATGAAGCCGTGTGTGTGTCATGTTGTGTAGACAAAATAAGTTGAATTTTATGTAGTATTTTAGTTGTGGATATTGTGGATTTTATATTGGAAGTGAAGGTTGAATGAATTGGGTTGAAATTTGAAATATGGAATATGGCCGTATGGTATGTTGTATGATGTAAAGACAATGAATTAATTGTTCTTAGTATTGGTTGTTGTCGTAATGTATAGAAATAGATGAAAAATTCATGAAAACTTGTTGATAGTTGTTGGGTGATGGAAGGTTGACAAGTTATGGTGAATTAATTCTAGTTAATATTTTAGTTGTTGTGTTGCGGAATCCATGATGAAAAATGAAGGTTTGATGGCTTAAAATGAAGTTGTAGTCGTTATCGGAATATTAGAATAGTTAATGTGATATTGGCTTGAATTCTTACATTGCATGGAAAATGTTGTTAATGTAAATTGATATTATTGGATATTCTAGTTGTCGTCATTATGAATTATGTGATGAAGGGGGAAGGTTGTTGTTGAAGTTAGTATACATGAATGATGATGAAATGTATAGTTGTTGTGAATTGAAGGTTTCGGTAAAGTAATATGTTAATTGAGTTGTTAGAAGATTATGTGAATTGCATTGAATTGAATTGAATTAAAGTGAATTGAATTGAATTGAATTGAATATAGAAGTGTTCTTGGATAATCGCTAGTAATGTTGTTGGATTGGCCGAGTTGAATTCTCGGGTTTGTTGATGTTGGTTTGGGCAGAGCCATATTCTCGGGACGGTGTATTTTCGGGAGACGTCAGCGAAATTTCGGCAGAATATAAGTGAATTTATTTGAAAAATTGAGACAAGTGAATAACAATGGATTAAATGATTGTGTGAATTCTTTGGTATGTAGATTGACAAGTTTGGACAAATGAGCATAACTAGTTGGTCGCGGCACAGGTATGTAAGGCTTACCCTTTCTTTCTTTCTTTTGGCATGTCTTAGAGCCAAGTAAGATGTGATATTGATATGTATATTCGGGTTATTCTATTCTGTGATTCCGAATCTGGTTTGGAGTCGTATGCCCCCCCCCCCCCCAAATTTAAGTATCTAATAATCCGATATGAGTACGATTTGAGCACTCGATTTAAGCATTCTGGTATACGTATCCTGATATAAACATTCTGGTCTAAGCATTCTGACATGAGAAATTCTAATGTAAATATTTTGACACAAGCGTTCTGACATGAGAAATTCTGATACAAGAAATTTGGAATAGATATTCTGAGTTGAGTATTCTGATATAAGTATGAGTATTCCTAATCTTGATATAAATATTCTAATAAGAATATTATATATAAGTATTCGTTATGAATAATCCATTATGAACGTCCGATTATTTCATCGAGTCTTCGTTTATGTGCATTTAGTTTCTCACTACTATGTTCGTGCATATGTTACGATTTCCTTCGCCGAGTCCCGGGCCGGTTTATTTCGTGCGCATTATGACATATTCGGCAGTATGATGTGTTACGGTTTCCGAGACCTCGCCATAGGGCCGGTTACCGTCTATGGTGTTATGATGTGATATGGCTTATGATATATTCTGATGATATGATGTGTATGATGTTACGATGTGTTCGGAGTTTGTACGGAGATTTGAAATCTTCTGGAGTATGATGTATTGTGGCACCGGCGTGGGGTGACCACGTTCCCGAGCCCATGCATGATTTTTATTTGCATTCCGTACATTTGCATTCCGCGGGGCAGTTTGATCCGACACTTCGTATTTGTTTCGTTACTCCGCATATCGTACATATGTTCTCGTACATCCGGATCCGGTTATGATTTCGTCCATATACTATACATTTGATTACGATCATGATTCTCGTTTATCGTATTTCCCGCCTTTCATACTCGCACATATTCCGCACCGACCCCTTTCTTCGGGGGTCGCGTTTCATGCCAGTGTGCACACCCGGATGATCGAAGACTTTGCTAGAGGAGTTTCGGCCGAGATTGGCGAGCTCCATTTCCTCCGGAGTGTCGCCGAGTCGAGCATACCCGAGTTGTGATTTCGATTTGTGTTAGAGACTTTGCGAGCACGAGTCGTGGGTCCGAGATCCGTGTCTCGAGCGGCCCCGTTTGCTATAGTGGCACCGAACGGCCTATATGTTTGTACATGTATGTATGTTTAGGCGATGTACATTCCGCCCGCCACGGATTTGATCTGATATGTTTGTTGTGTTCGATACGCATGGCCGCCTAAGACGATGTCTGTTATCAGTTCCTTTGAAAGTCTTTCTGTACGTTTCATGTGATTTGATTTGGAAATTTGAAAGGAATATGTATGAAATTGGAGTCTGAGGGTTCGCTCGGCTCCGTATGTGGGGCCGGGTGCCCATCACACCCTCATCAAGATTAGGGTGTGACAAAGTGGTATCAGAGCGAGGTCTGTCCGTGGGGTGTCCGCAAAGTCGTGTCCGTAGAGTCTCGTTTATGGTGTGAAGCCGGCCACATTTATAAACGGGAGGCTGCAGGGCATCTAGGGGTTGTTGACCTTCTTTCTATCCTAGATCGTGAGATAGAGCCAAGCTATAGGAAATGAAATC
Organism: Lycium ferocissimum; assembly: GCF_029784015.1. Taxonomy (NCBI): domain Eukaryota; kingdom Viridiplantae; phylum Streptophyta; class Magnoliopsida; order Solanales; family Solanaceae; genus Lycium; species Lycium ferocissimum. The sequence goes on along the minus strand of NC_081342.1, from coordinate 47,666,223 downwards.
TCTTATGTAAGGCTTACATACGACGGAAAAAGGTAAGTGGCGACATGGAAAGTCGCGGTGGGTAAGTATAATTGACGTATTCGACCTATTACCCGAATATATATATATATATATATATATATATATATATATATATATATATATATATATATATATATATATATATATATATATATATTGTGTACGGGATGGTATAAGAAGAACAAGGTTTAAGAGGAACATGATTCGGAAAGTTGACAATTTAACTTTATTCTGATATTATGTAAAAGCGGTGAGTAGGAAATTCGAACGGACCGATTTCGGGTATTTATGAAGTAGTGGCAACGAAGGTGTATCTCGTTACCATCGAACTGGGAACCTAGGATGAAAGGTAGTTACATACGAAAGTGAAAAGGTGGACACTAAGGGCCGAAAAGGGTAAAATGGTAATTGTGGAAGAAAAGACGCGTTACGAGGGTGTCCTGGAATTTGTAGGGCCTCGACTAACCCCAACTCGTGTAGTAAAGGTCATACGCGGAAGTGGACGCGATTATAGAAGCGTTAAGGCCCTAAAATCCACCAAAGTTTTGAGGTTAAGCGTGCTCAGGTGGGAGCAATTTCAGGATGGGTGACTCCCTGGGAAGTAGCTAGGGAATCTTGCAAAGTTGGAATTTAATGGGACAAATGAGAAGTTGGGATAGCCTAAGTGAAATTAGAATATACGAGATGGTTGGAGACCATAAAAAGCCACCTGGCACGCGACAGTTAGACTAAAAAAGGGACAGAAAGTACGCCACAATTGTAAAATTAGGATAGGCTTGAATAAAGTTTGAAAATATTTTTGTGGGCTAGTTGATAACAACTATATATGTATATATGAATGTATACGTTATCCCATATGTGATGATGTCAGTGGACACGTGTGCCCCAACAACCTATGCTACGATAAAGAAGGCCTCAACCGAGTAAGGGTACCGAAACCCGAGCGGTAGTAAGAAAACAAATGGTACGGCACTATAAGATAAGCCGCCATCTTCGCTATAGGTTAAGAGTAGAAAAGTCTTAATGCTATGATATTAGAAAAAGAAAATGAGTGAGTAGGTGGGAAATAAAGAGATCAAATATCCGAAAGAAGTGAAAGATAAAGAAATAGGACCGGGCAAGACCTCCGTAAAAGGAATAACCGAAAGACACAGATTATTTGGGATGAAGTTGCAAGCATGGGTGCGTAAAAAGAATAAAGCGTAGTAATATGAAATGAAGGAAAAGTGTGTGAGGATTGAAAACCGATTTAAATAAGTGGAGCTAACAGAATAGCGACCATGACAAGGAACGTGAAGTAAGAGAAAAGGATGATTAGGTCTTGTGATGATGTTAGAAGATCCTGGTTTTTGAAAGGTATATAAAGGGAATAAATGGGTAGTTACACTAACACGGTTGCCTCGGTGTGGAGGAACTCTCTTAAAAGGTGAATTAAGAATAGGACAGATTTGTACACTAGAGGGAATATTTTGTGGACTTCAAGTCGGTGCCGCAAACAACAAGAAAGGAGAAGGTACCAATCGTAAAGATTTTGTGCTAAGAACAAGAGTGGCGAAATGCTCAAAAGTACGGATATGTCGTTGCAACGCAGTGCACGGTTAAGAAAAATTACAAGTAAGTAAGCAAACTAGATGTACGAAAGGACCAATAGTGGATGGAAAGATATGGGAATGCCGACAAGAAGGATGGTATCGACGGAAAATGAAAGGAACACTTACGGTAAGAAATTTTGCTACGTTGTGCACGGAGTTGAAAAGAGGAACTGTTGGCATATGAGGAGCCCCTTAAAAAAAAAAAAAAAAAAAAAAGGGGGAGACCCTATTATAGGCAAGGGGATCACCATATTCTCAAGTACCGTAAAGGAAACCCATAACACGGAATGAGGATTCGTGTAAGGATTTAGGGAGAAAAACTTGATAATGAGGAAAGTAGGATAAAAGATATGGAATGAGCATGAAGAAAAGGGCAACGATAAAAGAAACCCCCTCCCGCAGCGCTACGAGGCTCCATAAGGTCAGTTGAACATTCGAGGACGAATGTTCTAAAGGGAGGGAGGATGTTATAGCCCGTATCTTGTACGTTTGGAAATTCCCAGGGTCGTCGTGGAAAGTTAAGGGTGAGACCATTTTCAAAAATTATTTTAATGGACGAGTTGTTATAAATATTATTTATGACTATTACTAGTATGGAAATATTGGGAAAGGTTAAGGGCAAAAAGAGAAATTTGCAAATGGCATCATGGTAATTTTGCGAAAAGACTAGGGGCAAAACGGGAATTTATGCATGTGTTCAAGAAAGTTCTTAAAGGACTAGAGTGTTCAAGAAAATTTATTAATGTAGGTGTATGCCACATTTTTTTTATGGCCGTGCAAGTGTGTGTGTGTGTGGACATGTAAGTCTTTTTTTTATGGCAAGAATAGAAAAATGAAATGACCAAATGACATGGCAAAAAAATAAGTCATCTTTTATGTAAGAAAATTTCAAGAAAAAAGATGGAAAAATCTAGAAAAATGGAGAGAGAGACATGTGCCCGTCACATGACTACATTATATTTATATATATATATATATATATATAGGGAGTTCATCTTTTAATTCAAGGAGAGGAGAAAGAAAGAAAAAAGAAAGAAGAAAAAAAACAAGGCCTTCGGCCATGAGAAAAAAACAATGGAACCTTGAATTTTGATCAAAAAATATTTTCTTTATGTAGTTCCATCAATTTGGAGGATCCTCTTTAACATGGTATAATTGTTGAAAGAAGAAAAGGATGTTTGTTGCAATGCACCAACCTTACACCAAGTGAGGAGTTAAGGAAAAAAGGTAAGATTTAATCTCTTTTATATGTTATGGATGTTTATGTATGTTGAAGTATGGAAAAGTGAATGAAATTCATGTGTTGTAATACGGAGGTTGTGTGGTGTTTATATGTGTGTTGAGCCGTGTGTGTATGTGTTGTGTCGTGTGGAAGATAAGTTGAATTTCATGTAATGTGTGCTTGTTGTGGTAATGTCTAGAAAACATGGAAAAATTCATGGAAAATATGGATGTTGTAGTATGGCCGAATATATGTTGTATTGTATAAATGTAATGAATTAGTTTTATTTAGTGTTTTGATTGTTATAGATGATTATGTGTATGGTGTGGTGTTGGGTGCATGGAAAGAATGGATTGATTCTATGTAGAATGTTGTTTGTGGTTGTAATGTAAAGGAATGGATGAAGATGTATGAAAATATGTAAAGAAGTGGTTGTGGTCGAATAGTAGGTGTTTTGGTAAGTTAGTGTAAAATGTGAGGTTATTTGGTATTCTAGTTGTTGTCATTATGAATTATGTGATGAAGAGTGAAGGTTGTTGTTAAAGTGAGCGTACATGAAGAATGATAAAATGAATGGTCGTTGTTGAATTGAAAGGTTTCGGATAAAGTAATATGTTAATTGAGTTGTTAGAAGATTATGTGAATTGCATTGAATTGAAGTGAATTGAATTGAATTGAATATAGAAGTATTGCTGGGATAACTGCTAGTAATGTTGTTGGATTGGCCGAGTTGAATTCTCGGGTTTGTTGATGTTGGTTTGGGCCGAGCCATATTCTCGGGACGGTGTATTTTCAGGGGAGATCTTCTAAATTTCGGCAACATAAGTGAATTTATTTGAAAAGTTGAGACAAGTGAATAACAATGGATTAAATGATTATGTGAATTCTTTTGTATGTAGATTGACAAGTTTGGACAAATAAGTATAACTAGTTGGTCAGCACGGGTATGTAAGGCTTACCCTTTATTCCTTTTGGCATGCCTTAGAGCCAAGTAAGTTATGATATGTATTTTGAGATACTGTAATTCCGAGTTTGGTATGATTCGTCCGCTCTCTCGATATCGGTATCTAATAATCCGGATATGAGTATTAATAATTTGAGCACTGCGATATAAGTACTCCGATACGAGTAATCCGATATGAGTATTCTAATTTTGATATAAGTATTCGACGGGTGTTCCGACATAAAATACTATAAATATTTTGACATAAGCGTTTTGACATAAGTATTTTGATACAAGTATTTTGGCTTAAGTATTTGATATATGTACTTAGACGTAAGTATTCACCATATAAGTATTCCTAATCTTGATAAAATATTCTAATAAAAATCTATTACGGTTGAATAATCCATTATGAACGTCCGATTATGCCATCGAGTCTTGGTTTGTGTACATTTAGTTTCTCACTACTGTTCGTGCATATGTTATGATTTCCTTCGCGAGTCCCGGCCGGTTTATATCGTGCGCATTATGACATATTCGGTAGTATGATGTGTTACGATTTCCGAGACCTCGCCATAGGGCCGGTTACCGTCTATGGTGTTATGATGTGATATGGCTTCTGATATATTCTGATGGTATGATGTTACGATGTGTTCGGAGTTTGTACGGAGATTTGAAATCTTCTGGAGTATGATGTGTTGTGGCACCATTGGCGTGGGGGGTGACCACGTTCTGAAGCCCATGCATGATTTTTTATTTGCATTCCGTATATTTGCATTCCGCGCAGTTTGATCCGACACTTCCGTATTTGTTTGTTACTTTCGCGCGCGTGCATATGTTACGTACATCCGGATCCGTTATGATTTCGTCTATTTATACTTCGTACATTTGATTCTCGATCATGATTCTCGACATCGTATTTCTGCCTTTCATACTCGGTCATATTCCGTGCCGACCCCTTTCTTCGGGTCGTTTCATGCCGTGCACACACCCGATGATCGAAGACTTTGCTAGAGGAGTTTCGGCCGAGATTGGCGAGCTCCATTTCCTCCGAGTGTCGCCGAGTCGAGCATACACCGAGTTGTGATTTCGATTTGTGTTAGAGACTTTGCGTACGCAGTCGTGGGTCCGAGGTCCGTGTCTTGAGCGGCCCCGTTTGCTATGGCACGAATGGCCTATATGTTTGTACATGTATGTATGTTTAGGCGATGTACATTCCGCCTGCCTATGGATTTGATCTGATTTGTTTGTTGTGTTCGATACGCATGGCCGCCTAAGACGATGTCTGTTATCGGCCCTTTGAAAGTCTTTTCGTACGCTTCATGTGATTTGATTTGGAAATTTGAAAGGAATATGTATGAAATTGGAGTCTGAGGGTTTGCTCGGCTCCGTATGTGGGGCCGGGTGCCCATCATACCCTGATTAAGATTAGGGTGTGACAGTTTACCCGCAAGTGGGACATTTACTTTTAACATATTTACTCGTCCACCTTAAAAAGGGGTGTATATTTGTTTGTCCACCTTAGAAAGGGACATATCTGCTCCTCCACCTTAGAAAGGGGCGTATATATGCTCGTCCACCTTAGAAAGGGGCATATATTTGTTTGTCCACCTTAGAAAGGGACATACTTGCTCGTTCACGTTATAAAGGGGTGTATACTTGTTTTTCCACCTTAGAAAGGGACATATCTGCTCGTCCACCTTAGAAAGGGACGTATATATGCTTGTGCACCTTAGAAAGGGACAGACTTGCTCGTCCACCTTAGAAAAGGGCGTATACTTGTTCATCCACCTTAGAAAGGGACATGCATGTTTGTCCACCTTAGAAAGGGACATGCTTGTTCATCCACCTTAATGTTATATCCATATTGCATTATCTACTGATAAGATTTTCTCATATTGTGCAGTTAAACAAGTTAAGGGGCTAAATTTGCATGCCGAGAGGGCCATTCATATTTTCTTATTTGCCGTGAGGGCCATTCATATTTTCGTATTTGTCGTGAGGGCCATTTGCATATTTCTTTTCTATCCCCATGAGGGCCATCATAATTTCTTTATTGCCATGAGGGTCATTCATATTTTCTTATTTGCCATGAAGGCCATTTGCATGTTTCCTTTCTGTTGTCGTGAGGGCCATTTGCATATTTCTTTTTTATTGCCGTGAGGGCCATTCATATTTTCTTATTTGCCGTGAGAGCCATTTGAATATTTCCTTTATGTTGGCGTGAGGGCCATTTGCATATTTCCTTTCTGTCTTCGTGAGGGCCATTCATATTTTCTTATTTGCCATGAGGGCCATTTGCATATTTCTTTTCTGTCACCGTGAGTGTCATTCATATTTTCTTATTTGCCGTGAGGGCCATTTGCATATTTCCTTTCTGTCTCCGTGAGTGCCATTCATGTTTTCTTATTTTTCGTGAGGGCCATTTGCATATTTCTTTTTTGTCGCCGTGAGGGTCATTCATATTTTCTTATTTGTCGTGAGGGCCATATTCATACAAACATACCGTGAGGTCTATATTCATACAAATATGCTGAGAGGATGTAAAACCGGTCAGATGACTGTAGTGTTTCACTCCAAGGTCAAGGCGATGTAAAACTGGTCGGACGACTGCAGTGTTCGCTACGAAGGTTAAGACGGTGTAAATCCGGTCAGATGACCGCAGCATTCGTCAAAAAAATCAACCAACATTACTCAACAGGTGGAAGTAGATTTACAGCCACCAGATGGAGCAGGCTGATCCAATCAGCTCCAAATGCATACGGAGCAAACGTGAAACTTTTTCTTAGCAGCGAACCGGGGCACATTGTAGAAGAGAGAGAAGCAGAGTCTTCAAGCGAGAGTTGAGGATCACCTTTCACCACCATCAAACTACACCCCTGTAAAAGGCATGTAGGTGTTTCTTCTGTGTCAAAACGACTAAAAAGGCAAGGGTCGCTATCTTTGAGTTTCGCATTCAGTGTAATCTCTGAACCTACACTGGGGCATTATCAATCTAGGTGACAACATACTTAAGGTATACGAAATTATGTCCGTGCAAGGATATAATTATGAGTGTGAAGCATACCACATTCATAGCTTAGAAATTCCAAGCCTCTTTTCCACACTCAAAAGTTTAAAGCCATCTATCTCAAACCAAAGGTTACTTCCGCATAAGGAATACCCTTTCTACTGATCAAGTCGAACTACATACGGCCTGATTCCCGAGGGTAGGGATATGTAGGCGAACTAAATATTAAAGATCGGCCGTAATCCAATCTCCCCCCAATCATGTCCCAAAATCCAAGTCTTATAAATTTGGCACATGAGCAACTTTTGAAAGTTTTAAAGAATCGAATCGAACTACAAGTGGCCTGAATTCTCATATAGCCTAAGATATGTAGGAAACCCAATGCCAGGGTCCGGCCATAATTTTCAAAACTGTATGCGTTTTTTAGCTTTAAGAGATGAATTGATTTGGTCGGACAAAAATAGAGTTTGTCAAATTTCGTTGCTCGGGGAGGGCTCCGTGATCCCCGAACAACGAAGGAGCAGTTGTTGACACCCAATTTTTTCCTCCAAAAATTCAAATTAACTAGTCAAGCTTCTTGAAGCGCAAACATGGTAGAATAGTTATTTAGAATATCAAAAATACTTGCAAAACAGGTTTGGGTGACACTTTGCCATTTCATTTGGCAAAAATACACTAATATATATTATGTATAATTTTAAGCATTAATTATGTCAAGCTTATCAATTTGAAAAGCAATTCACCCAAAAGGAAAGTGTCTTAGTTAAGTACCTATTTTAATCGACCCCTTTTGTAATTGAATATTTTGCTTTGTTAAGTCAAGAAGCTTAATTAGTTAATTGAATAATAAAATTATCTCGATATTATTTTAATCTGTTTTAGTTAAGTCGGCTACTTAAAATAAGATTTGGTTACATTTTTAGAACCAAAGAATATCTATTAGATTAAATGGTTAATCTTCTAAATCCTAAATTCAGTCCTTTTATATTTCATTTTTTGGACAAATTCAGGCCCAAATTCACCAAAAATACCCAGCCCAAATTTTCTGAAGAGCCGGCCCACAAAGCTTTAAATCCCCAAGACCCCCTTAATCGGTTTTTGCCCCCAAAAATCAGCAAAGCAAACGAACCCTAGGCTCTTCTTCTAAATCACCCCAATGGTAAACCCAGCTGGCATGAAACATTTGTGGCTAAATTCCAATGCCTTCAAGCTTTCACAGTCTTGCTTTCACCATTTTGGGCAAAGCTATTTATTGTTCTTGTCTTCTTCCATCAACGATCAAATTCAAAACGGTAACTTGCTTTTTCCTCAAATCTTTTGATTTTTCTTTTTTGTTTTCGGTTTTCTATCCAAACTAAAATGAAATTCAAGTTTGAAATCCGTCCCATATCAGTCTTGAACCAAAAAAATTGGATATTTTGGGTCCTATATAAAGAACCCCTCTCTTCATTCTCAGGGATAGGTTTTTCGACACCACAAAATTGGTTTTTGACAACCACAATAGATTTTTACACCATCAATGAGGTTTTCACACCCCCAAGTTCTGAAATTTTGAATTGCTTGGCTTTGAACAAGAAATTTTCTCTTGTAAGCCGAGTCCTTGAATTATCGGAACAAGTTAAATATTTTTTTTTTTTTGAGTTCGAGTTACTTATCGTGTTGGTGAAAGTTCGAAGGTGATCGACTCAACTTTTGTCGCCCCCGTCGCTGCTCCCGAAAAAGGTAATTTTCCCTCCTCCCTCATTTCTTTTGGTTCTGTTTTAATATAGTATTTAGTATTTTATCTTGTTTTCAGTTCTGTTGCTGTTTAATATCTTCAATTAATTTCTTAGCTCTATGTTTCTGTTTTTGTTAGAGTCCAACATGGTTTAGTTGATTTTGTAAGCGTCTTAACTCTACTTTGTTTTGGTGTGTGAGTTGTAAGTATGAATCGCTAACGATTTTTAGTACTCTTTATCTGTTCAAAACGATTAAGTATGGGCGGCTGTTAGATTATGTGATTTGGCCTTCAGATGCATATGCATTTTAGTTTTTCATTCCCGTTTTCATTTGAATATGTTCTCATCTTCAGTTGAATAGTTAGCCTTTATTTTTTCTTTCGTAGCTTAAAAGGTGTATTTCTCTGAGCTGTAGTTATGTAGCTGCTGGTTTAAACATTTTCCTTTACTGTTTTAATCCAAAATGAAGACTAAGTCCATGTTCTTCACAATTAGCCTTTTTCTTGTTTGAACTTAAGATAGCTTGAGGGCTAGTGTTTCATTATTATTCCCTTTATTGTTGTTTTCCTCCCTTTTTTGTCAAAGACATGTGATTTGTATATAAATTGTATGCTTTTCTTTTAAGTCATTTGTTTGTCTCAAGCATTCTAAACCTGTGATCAGTATGAGGATTTTCCTGCGCTTAAATTATTGTTTCAATGTTTATGGCCTCAATTTTGCCATCAGCTCATCATTCCTTAACACATCATGGATCCTTAAGTGCTAATGTAGAACTTGTTAGTATAAGTTATGTTCCTTGAGTATGGGTTTTAGTTCCAGTTTAAAGTTCCAACACTTGTCTTCATTTTTCTAGCAACTAGTTAAATACCTCAAAGAAATAGAACTATGGCTAATAAATAAACACACACATGTTTTAAGTGTAAACATTTTGTTTAACATATTTCAAGAAAACAGGTGGTTCCAGTACCCTTTTCTTCTATTTAAATATCAGAAACCTTATTTTACTTATCAACCAAGTAGAATTCTTGGGAACCATCTCATCCATGGAATCTATTAGCCTTGTTTGAAATGGTATGCTCATTGTTGGTTATTCCCTTTACAACAGGTGTATAGGTAGCATGATTAAGACTTCATATGCTCTCCGGATCAAGGATCTGTGAGTTTGCTTAAGTGGTTGATTGTTCTTTTTTTGTTTAATTGAGCCAACTATCGAATGTCTACTTTTATGTGCTACCTGAATATGTAAAGATCACTATGTGTAGTAGGTTGAAAAGTGTTTAATGTTGTTTATGCCTTGGTTTTGGAAATTCATGGTAATACGATAGTTGGTAGAATTTGTTTGACTGTTTGCAAATGATATAATTTCACTCGACTTAGGATTACTTGGAGCATAACTGTATGTTGTTTGAGTCACTAGTGTTTAGATTGAATAGTGATGCTTTCGTATTTAGATTCTAATCTTTACTTCCCTTCCTTTTTCTACGCATGAACCACTGCAAGTCCAATTGGACTTATGTATTGTCCCTGCATTATGTGTTGGGCCTGGGGTCCAACACAATACTCTTAGTCTGTCGAGTCAGCCCAGCAATACAAACAGAAGCAGCAACAGCAGCAAAAGAAAATAAATAGGCCACAGTCCACTAAAGTAGCAGCAGCCCAATTCACAGAAAGAAAAAGAGTGGAATAGACGCAATAAAGGTCCAAGAAGGTGAAGAGATAGGATTAGCTAATCTAACATTTCTCCACCTTCCCCTTCTCTCTCCCTCTCTTTATTTATCTTTTGCAATTTGTATACATGTATATACCTGCAAATACAAGTATTATCGAAAACCCTTTGGTTGGAACCTAGTTGAAAATTAGGCAAAACGATGTGTATATCATTTAGAACGGATAGGAAGCTGAACACATTTTCAAAATTCGAACCCAACGAAAGATAAAGAATATCATTCTATGAAAAGAATTAAAGAAAAAAAATTGTGTATTTCCTTATATAAAAGCTGAAAACTGAATACAGTAGATTACATATTTTGAGGAAATTAACTTGCCTTAGATTTGGAAAAAATCTGAACCTGAACAGTGGGCATTTGTTGAGAAATTCAATTTTCTTAATTTTCAAAAATCACAAAAAGGTTAATAGAAATTCTAATTTCAAAAAGTCGAGAAGAATTTCAAAATTAGTTGAGGGACTCAAATTACTTTTTTTTGTAATTCTTGTGGCCAAGCCCACTCTAATTGGAATAAACAAAGGTAATTTCATTTGAATTTTAAATTTGAGGAAAGGATTCAAGAAGGGGTATATTTGGACCTTGATTTTGAGAAAATATGGCTTTGGTTAGAATATGGTTGACCCAAATATAATAAGCTCTCTCTTTACTTTACTTACAGAATAACTACCTTATTATAGGTTCTTACCATTAATAGCTATCCTTTTCAATATTACGATATGTAGCTACCATTTCATTAGTTTATGTGTCACGACCCAATCGGAGGGCCGCGACGGGCACCCGGTGCTAACCCACCCGGGCACCTCTTAACATACTTTTATATCACATCTAGGTGAGCCACGTAGCTAAATCATACTCTCATTCATCATTCGTATTAATCCCATTGGGCAACAACACATTTATATCATCATTAACATCTATGCCCATATAAACGTACATAAGCCGACAAGGCTAACAAAATAATATCCCAAAATAAAGGCCGACAAGGCCAAACATATCTAACCATATACACATTTCTACGAGCCTCTAAGAAGAGTATGTCATTTCATATAGGCGGGAGAAGACCCCGCCGTGCCCATAAGTATGTACACAAAAGAATCTATATCAAAAGCTGCAGCTCCGAATGAAATGGAGCCCCGCTATGTAGTCCCTGAGAAATATAGCTATAGATCAAGTCATCTCCCCGGCCACCGCGGTACGTACGCAGCGTCCACAAACAAAAGGACGCAAGATGGAACGTCATCGAGTATGTAAAGCATGATCAACATCAATATGAAAGCATAATAGACAACATATGAATTAGCATAGGATGGGAGATAATAGTATCATCGTCATAGCACTTACTTTCCTTCCATAGGGACATTCCATTTCTATTGCGTATCCGAGTATATACATTCATATCCGAACTCATTTACCTTTTGTATCCATTTTCGTATTCGTATTCATATTCTCATTCATACTCATATTCATATCATTTACATCTCGTATACATTGCATATACATAGCCTTTACATAACATTTACATATACTTAGCATATTCGTACTCATATTGATGTCATATACATAGTATTCATATAGCATACCCGACCACGAAGGTTCGGTGTTTCACATACCTGGCCCTACCAAGGCTCGTTGTCATACATACCGGCCCTACCAAGGCTCGTGTTATCCGCACCTAACTCGCAAGAGGTGCGCGCATTACATATATATATATATACATACATATCTATACATTCTACCCGCCACATAAGCTCGGGTTTCATAGTAGCCACACATGGGCACATATACATATAAGCTCATAAGCATCTTTAGCATCATTACTATCGTCGTTCATAAGATCTATCCTTAACGGATTACTCGTCGCATAAGGAACTTAGTACAATCGTATCATATCGAGAATCATAAGCTTAGTAGCTTTTAGAGATAGGATCATTGAAGAATATCGTAGGCTCATAGAAGGATAGATATTTGGCCAAAGAACCATGCCTTATGAAAGAAGGGTTAGCCTTACATACCTTCCGTTAAACTATTCTATCACTTGCACGTTCTTCTTCAATGCTCACGTTCTACCTTCATTAGAGTTATACTATCATTAGGAAATCGATGACTCAACATACATGACTAAAGCTAGAGAAAATTACACAAAGATCTCCTTTATTTATACGACTTCCTCCATATCATATATCAACTCCCAAATGTCAATAATAACTTTCACAATATCATCACAATAGCCTTTATTCAACTACATTATCCTTACTTCTCCATTCACTTCAATTCATCCATATTCATGGTCATATCACACAATTTCGTTCATCCATATACAAGGCATATTCCATGTTCTCAATATCATTTATAACATGATTATAATCATAATGTATCAAGAATCATAACTCAATCCAACACTTACTCAAAGGTGACACTATTCCCACATTCATGACCCATTTCCTATTTCCTCATATAATCCAGGTGTTTCAACTTTCAAATACCTTAAATAACATGGAAACATCATAAAACTTACCTTAGATAGTGTAGGAATGAACCTTGGGTGCAAACACCTTTCTTGAACCAAACCCTAGTTTCACCTTCACTTGGATTTCTTGTTTTGGATGAACTTTAATGGGTTTCTTACACTTGATTCACTTAATGTGATGTAGTTGATCACTAATATTTCATGAATTCTTGTGGGAGAAATGTGGAGAGATGTTTTAGAGAGAAGTGGAGTGAAAGGTGAAATGAAATAAATGAAACTTGGATCCTTATTTAATAACTCCATGCTGGACCGACCAACTTCTACGGACCAACATACGGTCCGTATAATTTGTACTGGCCGTATGTCTGGCCATAGATTTGGTCGAGAGAGGGGTCTCAATCTGGGCTGGATGTACGGCTAGACATACGGTCCGTATGTTTTATACGGCCAGTATGTTTGGCCGTATAATGCCCAGTGATTCCGAACTTGTTCTCGTCGACTCGTTTGATCTCGAATCCTTATGGAACCTTCTTGACACTTGTTTCTCACCTCATTAACAATCTAAGGGACGTTATAACTCTTCTCCAAAGCCTCATTAAATCATCGCTAACTCGTTACTCGTAGATTCTTTCCGATACTTATCATATGCATTGCCTTCTCTTGGCAACTTTCTCGTCTAACATCGAATGTCTTTGAAGTCTTACTTAAGGTCATCAAATGTCATTCTTTACTTATTGAAACACCGCATACTTCGTACTCTTCGTTAGTCTATTCACTGTGCATCAACGAAAAAAATTTCGAGGTGTAACATTATGTATTTGGACGCGTGCATTTGAACGTCTTCAAATACATAACTAAACAATAACCAGATCCCTTAAATTTAGGCATTAACGGTGGTGTTTATTAATAGACAGAATAATATCTTTTTTTTAATATCTTTCCCTCTTCCCTTCTTTTGGTAAGGTAAATTTTGTTCCATAATTTTAGCTTCCATTTCTTTCCCCAACCATGATTTTCCTTCCTCTTCCCTTCTTTTTGTAACTAAATTCAAAATTCAAAAACATTAATAATAGAAGGAAACACAAAAACAGAGACTACGATCATTCAACCGGTAATTCAAAAAATACATGATTTGTAACTTCAAAACACTTAAAAAACAATTGTATTTAAGTTTTTATTGAAAAATTCAAATACACAAATACATTCAAACATTCATAAACGAATTTAAATATTTGTATTTGATTCGCAGCTCATCACTATTTCAAATACACAAATACATACAAACAAAATACGTCACTCGTTGGTTCAAATACACAAAAACATGCAAACATATGCATCACTGGTTCAAATACACAAATACATAGAAACATTCATAAACGAATTTAAATAACTGTGTATTTTATTCGCAGATTATCATTATTTCAAATACATAAATACATACAACAAAATACGTCACTGTTTCAAATACACCAGTACATAAAACATTCATAAACAAAATTGAATGTATGTGTATTCGATAAATAGTTAATCACTGGTTCAAATACACAAAAACATGCAAACATATGCATCACTGGTTCAAATACACAAATTACATACATATTAATTAATGAAAACAAAAATAATAAAGGGTTTAGGGTTTAGTGGAAAAGAAGAAGTTAACAATGATAGCCATTGTTGAGAAGAATTTAGGGTTTAGGATTTAGTTGAAGAAGGAAAGAGAAGAGAGAAGGAGAATCGTGGTTGAAGAAGGAAAGGGAAGCTAAAATTATGAAACCAATTTTAATAATAGTCAATGCGTATTATTAAGGGATTTGTTTAACCATGTATGTGATAGTTACTGATATAGTTATGGATGGTAAATTAGAACAGTAAATTAGTTACTAAATATAAATAACTAAAAGGGTAGTTATTATCAATAAATAGGTCTTATAAGAAGCTACATCAAGTAATTATTCCTACATAAAAACCTATTTTATTTTGCAAGGGAGATATACTTTATTTATATTTTCTATATATATATAACAAAAACTTATAAGGATTAAATCACGACATTTGACCAAATTTGTAGAAACTCTACCTAGGAGAAATCTTAAGTGGATTTTGATCCGAAAATGAAGTGAATATAAACCCTTATAAATATTTTTCCAAAAAGAAAATAAACTCTTTTTTCTTTAAAGAATATTTTGCCAAAAAAATGAAGTTTGATGATAAGCATGACAAGTTTTGCAAAAAAAAAACATTTTTAGCAAATAGGTACATTAATCACACGTTGAAGTTCATAGATCAACCGTATTCTACTGATTTTTAATACTAGGGTGCTTAACACCTTCCCTAAGGGATCACCAGAACCTTTACCTCAAACTCTGATTTTAAAGAATTTTTCTCTTGTTTGAATAAACCCTTTAACTCGATTTTCCTAATTTCTTTTATAAAATTTGGTGGCGACTCTAAAAAATATAAAATTCGAATTAGCGCACCAACAACCTCTTAGTAGCTTTTATGCACCCGCGAAAAAATGAACCATACTATTACGCCGATTCAAACACTTCATCTCATACCTTCTTAGTGTGTGGAACACTCCTAATCTCATTCCAAAAGTACGAATTATCGTATTCCCAACTTGCCGACTTTGAACGAAACTCATTCTTCTTTGATTCACTGACCCTCTAAACCTTCCACCATTTACTATTCATATTTATAGATCCTTATTACCATTTATATTAATAAGTTCAATCTCTTTTAACCTCAAAATAGTTTCTTTCGAACTTGCGTCGACTAACTCACGATGTAACTTTAATGTGCGAAAATCCGGGATGTAACAATAAAGAATTACCACCACTTGAAAGAAATGTTAAACATAAAAGGAGAGAGGTACAAACAATTACATTAGCCAAAATTAAAGAATTGTGTTAGTAAATTATAATGTTAGTACAAATAATAATAATGTTAGTATACGATAAAGTAATGTTAGCATAAATGAAGACATAATGTTAGTATATGAAAAAGTAACATTAGTATAAGTAGAAATATAATGTTAGTATACGATAAAAGTAACGTTAGTATAAATAGAAATATAATGTTAGTATACGATAAAAGTAACGTTAGTATAAGTAAAAAGATAATGTTACTATACAATAAAACAATATTAGTAATAATAAACAATACGTTAGCGTAAATAACAAAACTATATTAGCACAATTTATGTTAGTACCTATAAAATTAAAGGTGGCAACCGGTTCCAACGAACCGGTTAAAGAACCGGCCGTTCCGGTTAAAAAACGAACCGCTTAACATGGTTCCGGTTAAACGGTTTTAAACTCCAAACCGGAACCGGTCCGGTTTGGAGTGGTTAAAATCTATTTTTTTTTGTTTTTTGTATTATATATATATATATATTATAGTATTTATTAGTATATTGTAGCTATATTTACATATGTTATACAAGTTTATAATTAAAGTTTAAATATTTACTTGTGTATAATGTTAACGACGATGGTCGAGAATAGTGATTTTCGTATATATATATGTATAACTTATATATACATATATATATATATACTTATATATACTTATATATATATATATACTATATATACTTATATATATGTACTATATACTATATATACTTATATATATATACTATATACTATATATACTTATATATATATATATATGTACTATATACTATATATATATATATATATATATATATATATATATATATATATATATATATATATATATATATATATATGTATGTATGTATAACTTAATATATATACTTTTATATATGTACTATATACTATATATACTTATCTATATGTATAACTTAATATATATATATATATACACTATATATTATATATACTATATATACTATATATACACTATATACTATATATACTTATATATGTGTATAACTTAATATATATACTTATATATATGTACTATATACTATATATACTTACTTATATACTTATATGTATATATATGTACTATATACTATATATACTTATATATATACTATATATACATATCTACTATATATACTTATATATATACTATATATACATATCTACATATCTACTATATATACTATATAAACTTAATATATATATATATATATTTATATACTATATATATTTATATACTATATATACTTATATATGTGTATAACTTAATATATATACTATATATACTATATATACTTATATATATGTACTATATACTATATATACTTACTTATATACTAATATGTATATATATGTACTATATACTATATATACTTATATATATACTATATATACATATCTACTATATATACTACATATACTTATATATATACTATATATACATATCTACTATATATACTATATATACTTAATATATATACTATATATATTTATATACTATATATACTTATATATGTGTATAACTTAATATATATACTATATATACTTATATATATGTACTATATACTATATATACTTACTTATATACTTATATGTATATATACGTACTATATACTATATATACTTATATATATATTATATATACATGTCTACTATATATACTATATATATACTTATATATATACTATATATACATATCTACTATATATACTATATATACTTAATATATATACTATATATATTTATATACTATATATATACTATATATACTTTCATTTTTTTTTTTTTTTAATTTTTTACCGGTTTAACCGGTCCGGTTCCCGATTTCCGGTTTAACCGTTCCGGTTTAAAAAAATCGGAACCGGACCGGTAAAACAAAAACACGGTTAACCGGAACCGGTTAACCGGTTCTACCGGTTCCGGTTCCGGTTCCGGTTTAACCGGTCCGGTTACCGGTTAAAATCGGTTACGCCGAACCGGTTGCCACCTTTACCTATAATGTAAGTAAAATGACATTGTAAGTAATTTTATAAATACGAATCAAAGGAAATATAGAGTATTTAAATATAGAGAGAGTATATAATAGAGTGTACACACACACACATACCAAAATGTGATTTTTGGGTTAGTGTAAGCTCGAAAGGTGTATGTCGTGGCATTAAGACATCAGAGGCTAAATCCCGTTCGGGCTGCGAATACTGGGAATCAAGCGTGTCACCTCGCCCGAGGATGAGTTGTTGCATTCTCATCTTTTATTTTTGGTCTTTCATCATCGCCAAAAATTATTTTATTATTTATTATATCCGCCTTTTCACTGTGGAGGCCTCACAAATTGACGAAAATTTCTTCGGGGCCATTATCAAGTGTAGTGTCCATTCATTATTTAGATTAATAAAAACAACAAGGGGTAAAACGGTCTAAAATCACCAAAATAGTAGCGGGAAAGTAGCCAAACAAAGCAAAACACCCAATCGAGCAATACAGTAGCAAAACAGTTCAGCCAAAACATTGAGACAACACCCCAAACAAAACAGAATATCAACCAAACGTATTTCTCCAGAAAAGCAAGTTCCGCTCAGATCCTATTCAGCACAAGCAATAGATCATATAAAATCAAATGAACTTATTTCATCGAGGAAAAACAGAACCAAAGAGACAGAGGAAATGGTGAGACGGCCGTGGCGTTGCTTCAACGGCTTTCGCTGGAGCAACGCCGAAGTTCGATCTTTCCAACCAAACTCAAAAATGGTGGAAAAAAAACCCATATTTTCAGATCTGTAAGAAACTCCGGCCAGATCTGGTGGATCTCGTTAGAGCACCGACGGGGAAGAGGGGGCAAGAATGGAGGGCCTTTGGCGTCACTTCCACGGCAAAAATTTCGGAGCGACGCCGGAAAAGGTGCAAAATACACCCAGATCTAGTTGTTTTCGGACGAGGGCACTATGGCCTAAAGTTTCTACCCTTTTGAAAGTACAGAGACGAGAGAGACTGTAAAAGATGGAGAAGCAGCACGGTGGTAATGGTGGGCTTCGCCAGGGTTTTCTGCCGGAGCTAGAAGCTCGTCGGAGGAAAAAAGGGAGAAAGGCAGGGGTCTGTGCGTTGAAGAATGTGAGGGAGAAAGTAAAGAAATTTGAAAATTTAGGTTGTAGGAGATGACCATAAAATTAAACAACATTCCCGGCCCAACTTTCTTTTATAAATGGGAAAGGGGTCAAATTTACCCTCCAAATATGATTTATAGTTTAAATTTGTCCTTCGTTAAAATTTGGACTCAAATTTACCCTTCTTGTTAGGATACTTGTTATATTTGCCTTTTTTGGATGGAAGTGTGATTTGAACTAAAAAATTAGGCACTTAGACTTCCAATCTCAATTATTTTAAACCGTGACCTGTTTACCCATCATATAAAATAGGATGTTGGGTGGTATCCTAAATTCCCTACTTTAACCCGTTTTGTGAAGGATGTATTTACTGATGTAACAGTACTGCTAAATACTTTGATTTGTCTTCCTTTTGGTGAATATTTAGTTGTGGTTATCCAAAATTCCCTATTTACGTGAATCTCACACCCAAGCGTTGGTGTTTCTATTTTGTTGAAAGTTTAAATCCAATGTGACATCTTGATGGAAAGTTGTTTTAGTTTGTCTCAATTCTATGTCTCTTATCTTAATTTTAATGAATCTTAATTTGTTGAAAAAGTTGCAAGCTTGTGTGGAGCTTCTGTTTTACCCTTCTTGTTGTAGATAAACGGGTCACGGGTCATGAGTTAAAATAATTTGATTTCGAAGTCTACGTGGTTAATTTTTTAGTTCAAGTCACACTTCCATCCAAAAAAAAGCAAATATAACAAGTATCCTAATGGGGAAGGCAAATTTGACCCCAAACTTTGACGAAGGACAAATTTAAACTATAAATCATACTTGGAGGGTAAATTTGACCCTTTTCCCTTTATAAAATAACTTCTTCTTCTTTTCAGTCTTTTATAAAATAATAACTTAACCCTCCTCTTTATCCATAGGACAATAATCATCCTATTAACTAAGAGATGAAAAGTCGTTAACCAAAGGGTCAAGCCCCATTAGGCATGTCAAATGTCACCTTTTAAAAAGATGACGTGACCTTGACTTGATCGAATTCTTGTTCTGTGCTTTAGGATTAACTACTTTTATTTTCCTTGCGCTAACGGATTGCATTAAAAATACAACTAATAGACATATATAAAAATGCAAGTATTAATATGTAATTAAAAAATATAAATAAAATGTATTTGCAATAAAAATTAAGAAACGATGATTAACTGCACAAAAAATTGCAGTACTATGTTGTACACGTGCAGATGAATAACGATTCTTGGAAATGATTAGAAATGACAATAAATTAACAAAATTCCTTAAAAAAAAAAGGATAATT
This sequence comes from Lycium ferocissimum, assembly GCF_029784015.1. Lineage (NCBI taxonomy): Eukaryota > Viridiplantae > Streptophyta > Magnoliopsida > Solanales > Solanaceae > Lycium > Lycium ferocissimum. The sequence goes on along the minus strand of NC_081342.1, from coordinate 47,646,201 downwards.
ATCATTAAATTACCGAAAAATACAAAAATGTGCAAAATGTGCTATTTCGTTCTTTTTAACGATCGGGGCCTCCTGAGAAGTTATTTGTAAGTATGGTGAGCCAAAACTGGGTGTCAACACTTATAAATTTCAGGTTTTGGAGTGATGTATGACTTAGATTTCCGTATTTATGAGTTATGAGACTTTAATATTGACTCATGGGTTGATCTTCTTCACTACTGTTTCTATATTGTGTTCAAAGACTTTGGCTTATATTTTGGTTCGCCTATGGGTTAGGATAGGTGCCCTCACGGAACTTGGTCTTTGGGTCGTAAAAAAAATATACTGTTGACTCAAAAAATTGTTACAGACATAAGGATTAAAGGAAAACCTGCAAATGTAATTTTGAAGCTAGGCATGGCAAAAGCATATGATAGGGTCTCCTGAAAATTCTTAATGCATGTATTGAGAAGGATGAGCTTTGCGGAGCATTATACCAACATGATATGGAGGATTCGTTCAAATAATTGGCATTCTATAATGGTAAATGGGCAGGTAACTGGTTTTTCCAAATCCAGCAGGGAGACCCTTTGTTCCCGCTTTATTCATTTTATTAGTTGAGGTGTTGTCAAGGGCCCTAAATGCATTGTTTGAGGATACTCACTTTGTTGATATGGAATGCCAAAGTGGTCATCACCCCTTAATCATCTTCTTATGCAGATGATAATATCATATTTACATCTGCTGAACCAGAATCCTTGAAGAACGTTATGAGAGTGTTGAGAAGATATGAAGAGACTCCAGGGTAGTTGATCAATACGGAAGAAAGCTCTTATTATATGCATGAGAAAGTTAAAGCAATTTTGATTCAATCAGCGGGGAACATCACAGGATTTACAAAGGGAGAATTTCCTTTTAAGTATCTAGGATGCCCTGTATTTTTTCAAGGAAGAAAAAGATATACTATGCAGATATGATCAAGAAGGTGAATGCCAAATTACACTCCTGCAAGGGAAACTTCTGTCCTTTGGGGGTAAGGAAACTTTGATCAAAAGTGTCTTCAAAGTATGCATGTGTACATGCTATCAGTGCTAGATTTTTTTGGAGTAACAAAAAGGAAGGAAGAAGTAAGCACCGGAAGGAGTAAGCACTGGACATCTTGGTAGAATATCTATCTCCCAACACAAGGAGGTTTGCAATTTAGATCATTATTTGATGCATCCAGTGCTCTATTTGCTAAAATTATGGTGGATGTTTAGGACTGCTAAATTCTTGTGGTCTATTTACATGTGGAACAAATAATGTAAAAAGATTATCCCTATGGTATTTCAACGGAAAATAGGCTCCCAAGTTTGGAAGAAGATGCTGGAAGCCAGAGAAGTGGAGCAAGAAACATAATGGGAGATCAAGGGAGGAAAAAATAATGTTTGGCATGAAAACTGGACTAAATTGAGGAGTCTGTATCATATTGTTCCTCCAGTTTTTCCCATCAATGAGAACATGGAGGATGTTTCTAACACGACCCAATTTAGGACCATGACCGGCGCTAAGGGGTAGGATTCCCAAAGCAAGCCTTAACGGGAATTCACAGAAAATCGGGCATATTTTTCCCTGTTTTTATGACTATCCAAAATTTCCCTGTCTCAAAATCAATAAACCAATAACAGAAATAACTAATCTCAACCAAACTAACAATAATCACCCACAATCAACCCATTTTCAACGTAATAATACTAAAACATCTCTGAAATATGGGAAAAACATCTAATACTAGTCACCAGTCTATAATAATAAAAGAATACTCATGGGACAAATCAAATGACTTTGGAGCAACTCTAAGAGCTCAAAGAAAAGATCATAACATATGAATAGACTCTTCGCCCACGCGAACAAGTGCGGGGCTCACCGGAAACTTTCAACTCGTGTTCTAGATAACGAAATTCTCACCAATGTCACCGCGGTATCCGGAAAAAAAATAGCGAGGAATGAGACGCTTGCTCAAAGAGTAATAACACTTAACCACAACCATTTTTAGTGGGAACAAGTCGAAAAACATGCTTATATAATAATCATAAAATATCATGAAATAAATGCCCATTCGTAAACAAGAAAGGCAATAGCCAATCTTGTCCGTTTTCATGTAAGCAAAATCATTTAACAATTCGGTAATAAACTCTATAAACACCGTCATATCAACTCTTATATCCGGGAGGTTTCCAAGAAAGGATCATGTAATCAGTATCATGTGGACCCCTTCGTAAAAGGAGTCAAATATAATCGTAGGTCCCTACTCGAGGGAAAACTCGTACATGTATGCTAGTTCTACCTTCCCATTAGCGAGGGTCAGAATCGTAATCCGTAAATACAAGGTGCACCGTGTCTAACGAACCCGCCATTAGCTACGGGATCCTTCAAAGTCTCCTCATATTAATACTTTTCTTTGTAAACAAGAATACTCATATGAAAGCATTTTCAAAATAATACCGGCATTTTAATTCTTATCAAATCATGTAATTTCATTTCGGTAACGGTAATCATATCTCAAGTAACAATAAAACATGTCTAGTAATAATGAGAACATTTTAAATAACCGTAAATATCTCAAGTAACGGTGAAAACATTCAGAATAACTGTAAACATCTCAAGTAACGGTAAAACATATCTAGTAACGGTGAAAACATTTGGAATAACCTGTAAACACCTCAAGTAAACTGTTTGATACCATATCAAGTAAAGGACTTGTCCCACATGCAATTTCAAAGAATCGGTAACACATCTTAATTTCAAAATCATGTATAAACCATGCAGGTTATGAAAATACAAATTGTCGTAAGATTACTACTCACCGTACTCGTGTTGAAATACTAAACTCGTCACCTCGAGCAACTCGTACGACTTCTTCAACTACCTATATTTTTACAAAACAAACCTATATATCAACTCGTGAAATGCCAACATAACTGGTCCAATCTTATCACCTTTTATTAATTTCCATTCCTCTGGAATATGATCTTAAATTCCATGTTAATCAATTAGTAGTACTCAAATGGAAAATAAGCCACATCTTATTCTCTGTTTGCTCTTATACTTGGATTGATAACACCATATGTAGAGGGCATAAAGAATTATAATTGATTGAAACCAAGTAGAGCAGAACTATTGTCCTCACATAATCCTTTATAAGCACTGCTAACTTACACTAGAGTGCTTCTATAAATTAAGTTTAAAAATTTGCCTTTATCTTCTCCTGCTCTCTTCAATTATTTATCTATGGCTTGAATTACCTTCGTGCTGCTTCACTAGAGCGAGAGGCAGAAACCCACATCCCCTATTTCTTTCGTTGTTTGCAAACGTGGCTGACCAAACTTCAACTTAAATCTCTTCACATTGTGCCCTTATTTTTCCTTATTACGTATCTGATGGACTAAGGCCCATTGTATCCTCTCTTTTTTTTTCCTTTTTTTTTTTTTTAACTTATCTTGTTTCATCATTTGCCCCTTTTTTTTCAGTTACTAAAATACCGTTTAGTTATTATGGGGTATTACATTCTCCCAACATTATGAAATTCGGTCCCCAAATTTAAAGCAAGTGTATATATGTAGACTGAAACAAGTGAGAACACCATATTTGCATATCATCTTCTGATTTTCAAATAGCTTCTTCAATTATATGATGTATCTGTAGGCCTTTCACATACGCAATTTCCTTTGAACATAACTTCCTTGTTCGTTAACACCCACCGCCGTTTCTCCTCATAAGTCAAGTTCTTTTAGAGCCAAATAGTTGGTGCCTCAAGTAGATGAGAGGCGTCTGATATATACCAAATAGTTGGTGCCTCAAGTAGATGAGAGGTGTCTGATATATACTTTCTTTGCATGGAGACATTAAACACGAGATAACTAAATGAGAACTCACGAGGATGTTCTAAACCATAAGCCATGGCTCCCACTCGATCAAGTACTTCATAGAGCCCTATAAACTTTGTATTTAATTTTTTTGTTTTCCAGATCATACCACATCCTTCATGGGGAAACTCGTATGAAAACCCGGTCTCCCACTCTTAATTTGAAGTCTCTTTTCATCCTATTCTCATCTTTTGTCTACTTTGAGCTAACGAGCAATTTTGTCTGGTTAACTGAACCTTATCAATAGCCTTTTAACTTGGTCTCGTGACCGTACCTTAGCCTCACTAGCTTAAAATCATCTGATAGGAAAAGGGCATCGCCTACCATCTCATACGGAGCCATCTAAATGCTTTACTAAAAGCTAGCATTATAAGAAAACTTAGATAAAGGTAAGTACACATCCCAAGTACCTCCAAAGTCGAGACTGCAAAGTCTCAACATCTCCTCCAAGATCAGTATGGTACGTCAAGATTGTCCATTTAACGGCAAATGAAATCCGGCACAAAATTCAACTCGTGTACCTAATGCTTCTGGAAAGAAAAAAAATAATCCAAACGCGTGAAGTGAAATGCAGTCCCCTATGGTGATGGGCATTGGAACCCCGTGAAATCAAATAATTTCATTCATGTACTTTTGTGAATACCTCTCCCATTGTACGTAGTATAACCAACAAGAAGGGTGCAATTGTTGTAAGTCGTTCCATGTATCTAACGATTCGAAGTAGTACAGTCATAAAAGTGCATAGTGACTCTTTACTATTTTTTTTTGCTCCGGGATATTGATTTGTTGTAGCAGCAAGCTGGTCGTCGAAACTCAGCCTTTGACCCGCTAAGAAGTTTAACAATTAGAAACAACATATTTTATCAACTCAGCCTTTGCAACATATTTCTTCATCCCCCGCAAGTACAATTGCTTCAGGTCATGGTACATCTTAGTGGATTCAAGATGTATAGTTTATCAAGAGTCATGGAATTCCTCAAAAATAGCTTACCTCCGGCCATCTATTTCCAGCTCACATGATTGGTTACCTGGTCAAAGAACAGTATCACCCAACATTCTTATCTTTTCTTTTACCAGCTAGCACCTCATCTCGGTAGTTGCACAATCGCACATCCTCATATTGAGTGGTCTTTATGCACTCTACTTATGAAGATTTAACTTTGAACACAAACAAAAAATGTCTCCAAATCTCCCACACTAAATCAGATACCTGTAGCCTCTAGTCTGTGCATATATGTAACCAAAGTCTCTTTACAGAAGCTACATGTGCCAAACTACCAAAAAAAAGAATTATTAAGTGCATCAACCACCATTTATTGACCTTTTTCGTTCAATATAAAATAGTACAATCATAGTCGTTGAGTGATTACATCCGTCGGCATTGCCAAAGCTCCAAAATCTCTTTGCTGGTAAACTATACTTGAAATTCTTGTGGTTGGTGTTATTATAATAGGTTTTGATCGTATAATTAATGTCTCCAATCTTCCGCGTAAATTTCATTGCGATCATTTTCTAATGATGAGTGGGATACTTCTGCTTGTGCTTCTTTAACTGTCTCGAAGCATAAGCAATCATATGACTATTAGGAAAAAAATATCATAGTCCCAAACTCGAAACATCACAAAACATCGTCAATCCTCCAGAACCGGATGGTAAGGCTAACATTGTGCAGTGCTCAAACATGATTTGAATTTCTAAACACTTTGCTCACATTCATTTGTCAACTGAAACTTCACATTTTTCTGTGGTAACTGGTCCATAGCGTTACTATTTTAATGAAATTTACCTGCATAGCCCAAAACGCTATAAATCTTTGTAAGAGTAGCGGGCATTGGTAATTTTTAAACGTTCTTCTATCTTCTTAGGACCCATAATAATTTCATCCTTAGATACGATATGCCCAGAAAGTGTGTCACTGAACCCCAAAAAAAAAAAAAAAAAATTACACTTGAAGTACTTGGCTTAAAGCTAATGTTTTTGCAGTGTCTAAAACACAACTCTAAGGTGATCCTTGTGTTATTCCTGGGTACGCGAATATACCAAAATATAATCATTGGTCATTAAACTCTGACACAAATTTGGCAAGAAACATATTGAACACCCTATTCATTACGCCCATGAAGGCAATTAAAGAATCGGTCAGTGTGAAAGATATCAGATGGAACTTATAATGAAGGTATCGAGTTCGGATGGTAACTTACGCATATCTTCCTCTAAATCTATGCTTATGATGACCAATTGAAAATCAATATTTGAAAAGTGGGCGGCTCCCTATAATTAATCAAAATATCGTCTGTACGGGGAAATGACTATTTGTTGTGTTTCCTTAGCTAGTTCCACTGTCGGTAGTAAATGACATTCCCAGGGACCAGCTTTTCCATTTTCAGAAAGTACAATGTAGCGATATGCTCGGTAAAATAAAGCTCTTTTTTAGTAGATCATGCACTGTTCTTTTAGTTACTTCAACTTTTTGGCGCCATAAGGTAATGTGTTTCGTGTTAGGTACCAAGTCCATACCAAATTCTATTTCTCGTACCTAGCAACATTCTTGATTAAATCCTCAAGAAATTCTACCACTATCGGCACCATTCCTAAACTAGGAGTCTAATCCCTCCAAGTCTTTTACCACTACTGAGAGATCCAAACAATGTTTCATAACACTTGAACCAACACAAATGATATGATTTTGCCTATCTGTTGAACCTGATTTTTTTTTTTTTCCGTTTTGGTCAAACTAGCTTCATTGAGTATCCAAAACTTTATTATCGTTGCATAATAATCAAGAGTAGCATGGCAACAAGAAAATTAATTCCTACCCATCAGCATGTCAAAGCAGATCATATTAAGTATAATCCTCTCCACTAGGGTGTCTCTATTCTCAGCTCAAATCTCATAAGTTGATACACATTTCAACTAATAGAAATTCTCCAATCGGAGCGGTAACCCGAGAAAATCATCAATCTCCCATGTTGTCCTTGATTTCTAGCTCTTTGACCCGTGTTGAAATTCCCATAGAAAGATTTTTCCTAGTGTCGACTTTGCATGAATCCTAGGTTATTTTCTCATAACTTCGCATATCTCAATGTCTTGAGCAATATCAGCTACCTCAACGTAGGTAAAGTCTTCGTGTACAAGGTTACTGCATAGTTTAAGGGGCTAACCCACCCTTCAACAACTTCTAAACCTGAAATACTTTGTTAGAAAAATAAGTAGGGAGCATATCTAGCCTGTTGAGAAAATTTGGGGTCATATATCGGTACAATCCATCATCTAACTATTTCTTAAACTCCCTATCCAGTTACACTCTTTCAACTGTTAAGAAAGAAACAATCCATAAATAGCTTGGTGAATCGCCTCAAGGCATGGTGTTACTCAAGTCAACATTCTTAATAATATGGTATCTTACCATGTATTGTGCCATGTCATCTATCTGTAAATTTATAGCTCCATGAAGCTCACAGTGGAATGTCTCAAAGCTCATGCTGCTTTAAGAATTTTCACACAAGAACATTTAACGATCCTCTGAAACAATAAGATATGAATTTTAGCGTTTTCAACTTTACTAATTCTCACGGACACACCTTTGTTCTCAACAATCTAAATTTATATAGGTGCCTGAAGCTATTCCTGGGCCCTACTATGTTGTAATTTGTCCATCAAGCTCTCTATGGCTCTTTGCACAGGGATAAAGTCTCAGCGATAACACTCTTATTGCTTCAGTGGTGGACTAGTACTACTTGCATGAGTGGGGATATATTATGTGTCTTGCTGGGGCTCGTAGTGGAACAACGAATCCTTTCCATGACCTGTCAGTTGCCCTTAGTCGGAAGAGAAGATTACTTGCCAAAAGCTTAAATGCCCCTTGAACCTCTGGTCTATTCCTGGTATCACATTATCGAGTTCAAACCATGGGGTAACAAATAACTAAAGTTAGATTCAACTATTAGATCCTAATCGTCACAAACGAACGCAGGAACAAGAAAGAAAGACAAGACACATCCTATCACGCCCTCGCAGAATCACGATTATGGGAATGGCCGGCAACATAACCATAATTGAGATTCTACTACTAACGTGTGCTCCATCAGTCTAGAATAACCTAACCTAGGCTCTGATACCAAACTTTGTCACGACACAATTTAGGACCATGACCAGCGCTAAGGGATAGGATTCCCAAAGCAAGCCTTAACGGGAATTCACAGAAAATCGGGCAGAGTTTCCTCTGTTTTTATGACTATCCAAAATTTCCTTGTCTCAAAATCAATAACAGAAATAACCAATCTCAACCAAACTAACAACAAGCATCCACAATCAACCCATTTTCAACGTGATAATACTAAAACATCTCTGAAATATGGGAAAAACGTCTAATACTAGTCACCAGTCTATAATAATAAAAGAATACTCATGGGACAAATCAAATGACTTTGGAGCAACTCTAAGAGCTCAAAGAAAAGATCATAACATATGAATAGACTCTTCGCCCACGCGAACAAGTGCGGGGCTCACTGGAAACTTTCAACTCGTGTTCTAGATAACGAAATTCTCACCAATGTCACCTGTGGTATCTGGAAAAAAAATAGCGAGGAGTGAGACGCTTGTTCAGTGAGTAATAACACTTAACCACAACCATTTTTAGTGGGAACAAGTCGAAAAACATGCTTATATAATATTCATAAAATATCATGAAATAAATGCTCATTCAGAAACAGTAGCAATAGCCAATCTTGTCTGTTTTCATGTAAGCAGAAATCATTTAACAATTCAGTAATAAACTCTGTAAACACTGTCATATCAACTCTTATATCTGGGAGGTTTCCAAGAAAGGATCATGTAATCTGTATCATGTGGACCCCTTCGTAAAAGGAGTCAAATATAACTGTAGGTCCCTACTCGAGGGAAAACTGTACATGTATGCTAGTTCTACCTTCCCACTAGCGAGGGCTGTAACTGTAATCTGTAAATACAAGGTGCACCAGGTCTAACGAACCCGCCGTTAGCTACGGGATCCTTCAAAGTCTCCTCCTATTAATACTTTTCTTTGTAAACAGTAAATACTCATATGAAAGCATTTTCAAAATAATACAGGGCATTTTAATTCTTATCAAATCATGTAATTTCATTTCGGTAACGGTAATCATATCTCAAGTAACAATAAAACATGTCTAGTAATAATGAGAACATTTTAAATAACCGTAAATATCTCAAGTAACCGTGAAAACATTCAGAATAACTGTAAACATCTCAAGTAACGTCAAAACATATCTAGTAACGGTGAAAACATTTGGAATAACCTGTAAACACCTCAAGTAAACTGCTTGGTACCATATCAAGTAAAGGACTTGTCCCACATGCAATTTCAAAGCATCGGTAACACATCTTAATTTCAAAATCATGTATAAACCATGCAGGTTATGAAAATACAAATTGTCGTAAGATTACTATCACCGTACTCGTGTTGAAATACTAAACTCGTCACCTCGAGCAACTCGTACGACTTCTTCAACTACCTATATTTTTACAAAACAAACCTATATATCAACTCGTGAATTGCCAACATAACTGGTCCAATCTTATCACCTTTTATTAATTTCCATTCCTCTGGAATATGATCATAAATTCCATGTTAATCAATTAGTAGTACTCAAATGGAAAATAAGCCACATCTTATTCTCTGTTTGCTCTTATACTTGGATTGATAACACCATATGTAGAGGGCATAAAGAATTATAATTGATTGAAACCAAGTAGAGCAGAACTATTGTCCTCACATAATCCTTTATAAGCACTACTAACTTACACTAGAGTGCTTCTATAAATTAAGTTCAGAAATTTACCTTTATCTTCTCCTGCTCTCTTCAATTATTTATCTATGCCTTGAATTACCTTCGTGCTCCTTCACTAGAACGAGAGGCAGAAACCCACGTCCCATATTTCTTTCTTTGTTTGCAAACGTGGCTGACCAAACTTCAACTGAAATCTCTTCACATTATGCCCTTATTTTTCCTTAATACGTATCTGATGGGCTAAGGCCCATTGTATCCTCTCTCTTTTTTTTTCTTTTTTTTTTTTTTTTTTTAAACTTATCTTGTTTCATCATTTGCCCTTTTTTTTTCAGTTACTAAAATACCGTTTAGTTATTATGGGGTATTACAGTTTCAGAATTAATAACATATGGAGCATGGAATAATCAACTATTGCAACAAACTTTCCCAGAAGACATTGCATATCATATCAGAACTAAGGTTCAAATTCAGCAGTTAAAAGGATATTGGGATAGACCATGGTGAATGACAACTAGTACAGACAAGTTCACTATCAGCAGTGCATGGAACATCATTAGACATAAAGCAACTATACAGTCCTTTTATGACCGCATGTGGATCAAGGGAGTACATTTTAAAATCTCATGCTTTCTCTCCAGACTTTGAAATCTTAAAGTACCTACAGGTGATCAACTGTGGAGAATGCGTATCTCCATGGTTTCTAGGTGTTGGTGTTGTAGGCAGTTCCATTAAGAAACTATACAACATGTGTTCCTGACTATCTCATTTGCTACAGAGGTATAGAGTGTATTCAAAAATGCTACAAGACTACATATGAATTTGATTCAGGTGCATCAAGTGATTAAGGTATGGTGGGAGGCAGATTGTTGCACAAAGCTTAAACCAATTTATCAAGCAGTGCCTGCATTGATAATTTGAGAACTATGAAAAAGGAGGAATTCACAGAAACATGGGGGAAAAGTAAGCTTCAATAGAGTAATCCATGAGATTAACAACAACATATACTATTTGGCAAACGTGAGGTTTCCATCGTTACAAAATATTCCATATCTCTGGCCTGATTTGATCAAGTTCTTGGAGGAATATAGGCCTACTGTAAGGACTCAGATAGTAATATGGCAGAAACCTCATAAGGGATGGTTTAAATGTAATTATGATGGTACTTCTAGAGGGAACCCTAGACCTAGTTCTATTGGCTTCTGTGTAAGGGATGAGCAAGGTAACCTATCATATCCTAAGGCAAAACTATTATCTATCAAACAATGTGGTAGCTGAGGCTAAAGCTATGCTAGAAGGAATTGATAACTGTGTATGTTAGGGGATTCTAGCTCTAATCGTAGAAACAGACTCACTGTTGATGGAGAAAGTAGTGGAGGGAAGTTGAGATCCTCCATGGTCCATTGTAGCAGAGGTGGATAAGATCAGGAGGAGGATGAGAAATTGCAATGTGACAATTCAACATATTTTCAGGGAGGGCAACACTTGGCAGAATTTTTACGAACAATGCTTTTGATTCTGCAGGTGAAGTCCCTAAATTGCCTTCAGCAGGAAGGAGAATTCTAAACCTTGACAAAGCTCAAACTCCTAATTTAAGGATCAAGAACATTCAAAGAAGAGCTCTAGAGTGAAGAAGGATACTGTCTGTGGAGCATTTTGTTGTATCTTGTCAGATATTCAATATGTGGTATTAGCTTAGGCTCATCCTACTGGAAATCTAACAATATATGGCAAGGCTAAACAGACAGTCATCTTTTCAAGATCAACACATGAAAGAGCAGCTTATGGATTCTACAAGTTATTCTATGCAGCAAAAAAAAAAAAGATTATAAGGCTTGCAGTCAATAATTTAGTTAAGTTACAGAAATTCTGCTCATACGAGTGGTTATCCTTCCTCTAATCCTTGAGAGATATTCAATTTGGTAAAGAGTTATTGTACCTGGTGAGAACTTCGAGGTGCTCCCAGAAGATAGAAATTAGGGTTTCGTTGGGGAATGAAGGAAAACATCTTACAACTTTATTTCTACAATCTCTCTAATTTGCTTACTTCAAGTGGAGATCAGCAAGAATGGTGCTCCACTTTAGCTCGATTCTTGCAAGAAGGTGAAGAGCATCTCTGGTTGTCTCCGTGTGGCAATGGAAACTCAACGTTATTAGCTCAGCTCATTGAAATAGTAGGTTCTTTCTAGATCTGGATGCTTGATTTGGGATTGGGATGGCGTGCAAGGATGATTTGAGCAGAAGTAGATCTTGATTTTGGGTTTCTTTCTTAGCTTAGTTAGGAATCCCGATCCCCATTTTTTACTTCGCTTCTTGTTTTTGTCAGACAACTTGCTTTTGTTTTTGGCTGTTTTGTTTTGATATTAATAAATAATATACTAAGCTTACTTAGTGATATTTAAGTTTTTAAAAAAAAAAAAAAAAAAAAAACTTCATAGGCTTATAAGATGTGAATTGCTCGAGAATCAAATAAGAAAGTCCTCAACCAAATGTGAGACCAACACATTTAGGTGTCATTTGGACATGGATTGAATTATGATTTGAAATCATGTTTGGACATGTAATTTATATATTTTAAGTTGTATTTTCTCTTATAGACATAAAACCCACAAGTTGTGAAAACTATCAAAATATTCTCAATTCTTATACAATCTTACCAAATGAGCAAGTCATAATTCATAACAAAATTAATACGCTACTAAAAGGCCTTTCTAAAAAATACAACATCAATTGATCAAACTTTAGTTCAATAAAAACGAAAATTTTGACATGAATAGTAATGTAACTACTTTTTTTAATATAATCCTCCTACATGGTAGACATAAATAAAGGTTGTTGAAAGTTAATGAGGTTGGTAAATGATTAGTGGGAGTAATTATTAAAAATATTTACCAACTTATGGGTCTTTTTTTATAAAATATAAACTTATGGGTCAAGTTTTATATTTAAATTTTTTAAAACCATGGTTTGAAACCCCAAATCATGCCTTTTTGGATGATTTGGGGTTTGAAACCATGAGATGAAATGTATGTCCAGGCGCTAGTTTCATCTCATGGTTTCAAACCGCATGTCCAAACGCCTACTTAATAGTTAAGTTTTTAGTGCTACAAATACACAACTATCCCCAGTGACGGTAAGATACAATTGTTATGCTTTTCTTATTACAGCTAAAATCCTGGACTGCCCTATTGGTACATTAAAAAAAAAAAAAAAAAAAAAAACCCTCTTGACTCATTTTTTAATACTAGTCTCTTGGCAGGTGCGTTGCACGTGTATGCCAAATTATGTAGTATATGAGTTTGTAATAATATTAATATTATTTATATATATATATATATATATATAGTTACACATAAAAAATATAAAGTACAATTTTTTAAAAATAATGAATGTTTTATTGTTGTATGGTTAAAAGCGAAAATTTATAAATAGAAACAAGGGCATACATTTCACAACTATACATGTCACACATAAAGTTAGTAAAAGCTACTCATGCCTTTCTTATTATTGGGTTTGCGCAAGAAGAAAATAAGTGTCATCTTGCTGCATAACCAAATTCAAATGCAATGAACTTTCTATGTACCATTTACTTCCCTTGTGCATGTTTTTTGGTGGAAGCTCACAATTAATCTTGAGATTACCTAAAAAATAAGGATTCAAAATTGTTAAATTAGAGCAAGCTTGAAAATTCAGTTATAATTATCATACAATATAGAGTTAGTACACTCACAGAGGTTGATCATATCATCTCTGTACTATTTTGTGCAACTGCAGGTGTTATTCCTTTGTCTAACATCGTAAAGTGTGCATGAAACTGTATAAATTGCATGGTAGCAATAAAGGATGATGGAAATTTAAGTGTTTCATATTTCACCATGCAAAGCTCGATCAATCAAGAAAATGAAAGTAGCTTAAGTTGTTAAGAGGAGTATAAACTTAGAGAATGCAACGCCTTCTATACTAAAAAAGCAAGTATATAAAAATCCCAGAGTTATACTAACCTTTTTAATCGTTGGAGTAGCCATGTTCATTTCATAAAAATATATGCAGGTGGAACTGACCTATTAAACTATAGTGTGTTGGACCATCATTCTTTGATGCAATACTGTGTGCCATAAAATCTGGCAAGACATGGTTGCTGCCCTGAATATGAAAAAATTATGTAGTCACGTCGTAAGGCATGTAATTATTGTTAAGCTCTAAACCAAAATGGTACTTCGATCAAACATGTGCATCAAAAACCATATCATAAAGACTTTAAGATATTGCACGAATTATTTCATAGGTAATCAAATTATTTAATTTTGAAAGAATGCAAGTAGTGTGACCAGAGATACACATATTTTATCCATTGAAATAAAATAACTGACAAATCATTTACATTTAGCATATCAAAACTTAAAAGAAACTTTTAAACCAACAAAACCTAAAATTACAGAAACTACAACTAATATTTCCAATGATATTATCACACTTTAAACTTCAGTTGACGATGAAGGTCCTTTTCCTCTTATGTTTTTAAATAATCTTTTAACATTTTCAAAAGCTATTGAGTTTGAATTCTTTTGAGTAAAGTGCAAATTTTATGTTATGTGAAAGTTAAGAACTACTGTGATACTATTCTAGCTAAGTACATGAGAAGTTCACCTCCACTAAAGAATAATACAAAGATTATGTTTCCCTGAACCTTGAATTAACTCGAGGATACAATTGAAATAGAAGAACTTTTACGGAAAGCTTATAATGATATCTAAATTAACTTTATATCACTTCAAATAATTTTAAACATCATCGGAAGTGAGTTGATTATAGTTTCCCGTTCTATAAGATAAATTAAAGATCTATCCTAGTAAAGCTGGTATATAAATAGCAAAAGTGATATGACAGGTTAGATCTAATTTAATGTTGTTATATACTCCACCAGTCCCAATTTATGCAGTACCTTTCGAATTTCTAAATTCAAACAAGTCTTTCTTAATCCAAACTGTGCCACATAAATTGGGTTAGAGGGAGTACCAAATTCACCTTGGTAAAAAGTTATGAAAATTTCTTTAGATACTACTTAGTGAGGAGATCACCATATGTGCAACTCACCTCCATTTTTAGTAATAGGCATATAACTCTTGCATAGAGTCGCCAAATGCAAGTGGATTCTTAGCATCATCACTGCCAATATTTATCTGTCTCCTCAAATAGATTCCCCGCTTCAATCTCCTATAAATTTTATCAACGTATATGTTTAAAAGTTTCAGATATTTAGTATAGTTTGAAAGTTTTGCTAAACGAATTGAGTAATTATATACACATAAAAAAAAGAAGGAAAAAAGAATAATACTCTTCAATTGCAATAGACGTAAAGAGTGCAATTGAGATCCCCTCCTGCACATAATTGTTTTTTTTTTTTGCACATGCACTTGTTAAATGTAATGGATTGTATTTTGTCTCTCTACAATTTCTTGTAGAGACACCACTTTTTGTTCTCTTTACTCCTCTTCTTTCACACTCACAAAACTGAATCTACCTACCATAACTTTTAATTACAATGACAAAGATACCTAGTTGTTGATTGTTGAGGTTGGCGAAGTTCCATATGTGGTGATTATTCAGAATAATATTCTTTTTTCAATTTTAAATTCTTCAAAAAAAAATATATGTGATGGCTAATAATTTGAAAGTGAACAACGAGAAAATTGCAGTAACTCTAAGGTGGAGAATAATATTCAATTGAGATGGAAGTTTGGTGTTGTTTCCCATGTGTTTCACAATAATAGCACAACTATGCTAAACATGCCTTGGATTTTCACAATGGAATGAACTAAGCGGCGTCACAGGTGTATGTTAGCAAACTATAAATGTCATCCTAGGGAGATATATTACATGACGTGCTTCTAAAAAAATTCCAAGTAGCCTGAGGATTGTTGAAGCAAAAGTATGTAGAATGTAGTCTCAGTGAATTTAGAGTTCTAACTAATTAATTTGAAGAGAAGATTCCATTACACTTAGAAATGAATTGACGACTATCTCAAAGACAACAGGTAAAATCTCAAACATATCATGTTTTTATATTCATTTAAGATTTGTTTTTGTAGAAACATAAAAGTATTCACAAAAAATAGACCATTGGATGCTTCCCCATGAAGCAAGGTGCTTATTAAGGCAAACAATGTTGAATATGTCTAAAATGTTAGCACAACACTGATATATGACACAAAATTAGAACCAAATCTTACTGATGTAATTGCTTATTTAACTATTTTAACGACATTCTTTAGATCTTATGTTTTTATTCATATTAATGAAAGTCACAAACTTTTAGCATGATGAGTTGGCAAATCCTATTTGATCAAATTATTAGAGTGTAATGTCTTTCATTTTTATACAATGTAAAATATCACCTCGTACTTTCATACTAAACCATATCGGTAATATCCCATAAATCCGAGTTAGATGTGAACGTATGAAACTAGTATAAAGATCATATTTTAGCTATATGAATCCATTCGGGTGATAAACAGTCGTTTTGAAGTCAAACCAAAAAGTGAAGTTCTCAAGGCCTTCTAAATTCGTCTAAGTACGAGACGGTTGTACTTATGGCCTTTTCGGGTAGTGACGTTAGGAGTTTGAGAAAACTCAAAACATGAAAGTTGTAGGCCTTTGAAATACCTTTCCAACCATATATTATGGAGCTCAAACGGAGCTCGTGCTAGAAGTTATACCGTTTTACTCGCGCGAAGTACACTTCGTGCGCGATCGGGCACCGAGGCGCGCAAAGCCGATCGCGCGCCGGAGGCGGTTTACTTTGCCGCGCGCGATCACCTGCGCGACGTAACCTCCAGCTGCGCGACCTCGCACCGACCACGACATTTTAAGAGCCAAATTTCATTATATTCATTCCCACTTCGTTTTAAACCAATTTTTCTGAGGTAAAAAACCCTAAAGAAGTCTCTCAAGCCCTAAGGACTCTCTTCTCTCCCAACCTTCAAGATACTTTAAGGTAAGCCTATTCCATGCATTCCAAGTCAATTCCAACATACGTTCATTATCATTAAGCAAGAACTCATCATTCTTAACATAGGGTTTTCAAGAAAACCCAATTAAAGGGATTCAAGACTAGGTTTTGGGATTCTTATTCAAAGTTCATATTTTCATTACAAGTTTGGAGCATTACCAGGTATGTAGACGCTATCCACGTGTGGGAACATCCTTGTTCTTCCCCATGTTTCAGTATTCCATGATTACACACTAGGTTTTAGAGTTCTAGGAATATTCATGATAAACCCTAGACACTTGAACCATGATATATTATATTGTCGATTATAATTCCATTTGTTTAGTCTTAATTTACTGTTTTGGTGATTGAGACTCAATCCGTAATCTATGAAAAACCCATAACTTGCATTCCATGGGTTCTATAACACAAGATATGAGATATTATGCTTATTTCCATGAAAAACTTGTATATATGTATTTATTGTCATGTCTTCATGTATCCATGTTCATGTTAAGAATCAGAAATCATGTCTTCAGTTATCTTTCATGTTCGGGAGTTGTATTAATACCGAGAAGGCTCGAACGACTCTGAAACTACGTATGCCAACGTAGGATAAGGATCGCTCCGCCCAGTTAGGACGATTCCTTCATATTTTCCCCATTTAGGGATTTTGGATCCATTCATGTCATGTTCACGTCTTGTACCCTGGCAAGGTACAAGATGGCTTAGCTGATCGGGCCGAGATCAGACTCCACGTTTCTCCCCGTGGTGGTTCATGTCGGTATTACAGTTATTATCATGTTTTCATCTCAGTTACAGATTACTCCATGCTTACAGTACTCATGTTCATGTTCAGTTTCAGTAATCAGTTTCAGTTCAATTTCATGTCTATATATCATGTGCCCGCTTATTCTCTCATGTGTTTATATACCAGTACATTCAAAGTACGACGTCCCCGTTATTGCCTTGGGGGCCTGCATTTCACGATGCGAGTGCGAATTACGGACGACGCATCTCGCTCGAGACAACCTCGTATCAGCTTTTGGGTGAGCCCCATTCTCTTCGGGGTTTAGTTAGTAGATTACTTTATGCAGTAAAGGTATGCTGGGGGCCTTGTCCCAGCAAGCATGTTCCATGTTCAAACTCATGTTAGAGGTTTCCTAGACTAGACAAGTGTTATGTTAGACTTTCAGAGTCGATTAGCCGTTTTGGCTCATGCATATTATTTCCGCTCTCATGATTAAACAAGTATTTTACAAATGATTATGACTTTATGTGTTTTCTTAAAGCCCATCATATCTCATGTTATATCCCCGCTCATGTATGCCTCATGATGATTCAGCAAGCCATGTGGTTCGCTCGGTCACGTACGGTCGGGCACCGAGTGCGTGTTACGCCCAGGCCATGGTTCGGGTCGTGACAAAGCTTGGTATCAGAGCCTAGGTTCAGTTGTCCCTAGGAATTCTATGAAACCGTGTCCAGTGGGGTCACTTTTATAGGTGTGAGGGCCCCACACGTATAAACAGTTGACCACCAAGACATTTAGAATTGTCTCACTTCTTTCATACTTTAGATCGTGCAGTTAGAGCAGTCATCTCAGGATGTCTTTCTAATTCGTGCGTGTACGTATTTTCGAAAAATGCTGCGAAAAGAAAATACACCGAAAAGGCTACGGCCCCGGCCAGAGGGCTACCGCAGAAGTAGCTCACGAAGAGACCGTTCCGACTCAGACAACAGCTCCAACTGGTCCTACAGTTACACCTCCGAGTGATTCGGATGTTAGGAATACTATCAATATGCTCACACAATCGGTAGCGGCTCGGGCCAACGTCGTCGGAATCGGGTCTAGTTCGGGAATAATGGAGGTCTTCTAAGACTATAGATTTTCTCAGAATGAATCCCCCAGTCTTCACGGGGACAAAGAATGATGAAGACCCTCAGGACTACATTGATGCTCTTCAGAAAATTTTCAGGATTATGTCAGTTACGGAAACTGAAGCAGCTACTTTTGGAGCTCATCAACTGCAAAGCATTGCTAACACCTGGTATGAATCTTGGGAATTATCCCGAGGTGAGGATGCACCTGATGCTACATGGGATGAATTTACAAGCGCATTCTGGACCACTTCATGCCAATAGAAGTCGGGAGGCCAAGCTAAGCCGAGCAATTCTTGAAGCTTAAGCGAGAATGGCGGGTCGGTTC
This sequence comes from Lycium ferocissimum, assembly GCF_029784015.1. NCBI lineage: Eukaryota > Viridiplantae > Streptophyta > Magnoliopsida > Solanales > Solanaceae > Lycium > Lycium ferocissimum. The sequence goes on along the minus strand of NC_081342.1, from coordinate 47,627,340 downwards.
GGGACTACTACTTGGAGTTCGTCGGTCGGCTAAACATGCTTCAAATATGCTACCCGACATGAGGGCGAGAGTGAGAAGGTTTGTTGGAGGACTTGATTCCCATTTGTATGATGGGGCCAATATTCTTTGCACGAGAATGGGGGGATGACTATCTCCAAGATGGTGGCTTTCGTACAAGGGAATGAGACAAGGTTGAAAGAGGAGGAAGCCTTGCAGAAAGAGAAAGACAAAGAGTTCAACAAGAGGGTCAAGTCTACCGGGCGGTTCAGCGGTAATGGAAACAGAAAGTTCTTTAAGAACAGGTCGGCATGGACTGCCGCCCATCCACAGCAAGTGCCCCAGTTCCCAAGTTCCGTAATGACAAGAAGCAGAATTTCAGGCCATCAAGTTCTTACTCTCAGGCTAGTGTGGGTCAGTCGAATTATACCAACCCGCTATGCAGCAAATGTAATAAGAGACACCCAGGTGACTGTCGTATGGGTTTAGATATATGCTATAGTTGTGGCCAGAGAGGTCATTTTCAGAGAGATTGTCCGTCAGCTAGGCAAGGTACCGGAGGTAACGTGGCACAGTCTACGAATTCAGCAGTCCTTCGAAATAATCAGGCCCAGCAGGGGAACACTGCAGCTAAGTCCGAAAATACAAGCGGTGGGCGAAACCGTTTGTATGTATTAACAGGTCGTCAGGATACAGAAGCTCGTGCAGATGTGGTCACAGGTACACTAACGGTTTTCACTTTTGACGTATATGCCCTTATTGACCCAGGATCCACTTTATCTTATGTAACCCCATTTATTGCCAAGAAATTTGGGTTTGAACCGGAAAAGTTGCATGAACCCTTTGAAGTGTCTACCCCAGTGGGAGAGTCAGTCATAGCTAGACGTATTTATAGGGGTTGTCCAGTTTTAGTCTATCACCGCAGAACCATAGCTGACTTAGCGAAATTAGAAATGGTAGACTTTGATGTGATCATGGGTATGGATTGGTTAGCTTCATGTTATGCCACGGTATGTTGTAGAACCAAAGTTGTAAGATTCGAGTTCCCTAATGAGCCAGTCATAGAATGGGAGGGTAATTCAGTAGTACCCAGGGGTAAATTTATTTCTTACTTAAAAGCCAGAAAAATGATTTCCAAGGGTTATATCTACCACTTAGTTCGAGTCAAGGATTCAGATGCCCAGACTCCAACTCTCCAGTCCGTCCCAGTTGTAAATGAATTTTTAGAGGTCTTTCCCGAAGATCTTCCAGGAGTCCCTCCTGACAGGGAGATTGAATTTGGAATTGATCTACTTTCCGACACTCAGCCGATATCTATTCCACCATACAGAATGGCTCCAGCGAAGTTAAAGGAGTTAAAAGCCCAGTTAAAAGATCTTCTTGACAAGGGGTTTATTAGGCCCAGTGTTTCACCTTGGGGTGCGCCAGTTTTATTTGTCCGAAAGAAGGATGGTTCCTTACGTATGTGTATAGACTACCGTCAGTTGAACAAGGTCACCATTAAGAATAGGTACCCTCTTCCTAGAATAGATGACTTATTCGACCAACTTCAGGGTGCCCAATGTTATTCCAAGATTGACCTCAGATCGGGCTATCATCAGTTAAAGGTTAAGGAAGTTGATATTCCGAAGACCGCTTTTAGAACCCGTTATGGCCATTTTGAATTTCTTGTTATGTCATTTGGTTTGACAAATGCGCCAGCTGCTTTCATGGATCTTATGAACAGGGTCTTCAAGCCTTATCTCGATTTATTCGTCATTGTCTTCATTGATGACATTTTGGTGTATTCCCGTAGTGAGGCTGATCATGCAGAACATCTCAGAATAGTGTTGCAGACTCTTAAAGATCGCGAACTTTTTGCAAAATTCTCAAAGTGTGAGTTTTGGCTTAAGTCAGTGGCGTTCTTAGGCCATGTGATCTCAGGTGAAGGTGTTAAAGTTGATTCTCGGAGATTGATGCGTAAGAAGTTGGCCCGACCCACCGGTTTCGATATAAGAAGTTTCTTGGGTCCGGCAGGCTATTATAGGCGTTTCGTAGAAGGATTTTCCTCTATTTCTGCTCCGTTGACTAAGTTGACTCAGAAAAAGGTTAAGTTTCAATGGTCAGATGCTTGTGAGCGAAGCTTTGAAGAGTTGAAGAAGAGATTAACTTCTGCTCCAGTTTTGACGCTACCAGAAGGAACCGAAGGGTTCGTGGTTTATTGTGATGCTTCGGGAGTTGGTCTCGGATGTGTCTTAATGCAGCATGGTAAGGTTATAGCTTATGCATCTCGTCAGCTCAAGATTCACGAAAAGAATTATCCGACTCATGACCTAGAGTTGGCAGCGGTAGTTTTTGCACTTAAGATATGGCGTCATTATTTGTATGGAGTGCATGTTGATATTTTCACGGATCATAAAAGCACAAAAATATCTTCAAGCAAAGGGAGCTGAATCTTAGACAGAGGAGATGGCTCGAATTGCTTAAGGATTATGACGTGGATATTCTTTATCATCCGGGGAAAGCGAATGTTGTAGCCGATGCTCTTAGTCGGCGTTCCATGGGAAGTTTAGCCCACGTGGATTCAGATAAGAGAGTTATGACCAAGGAAGTTCACCGTTTGGCCAGTCTTAGGGTTCGACTTTTGGACTCCGAGGATGGTGGTGTGGTTATTCAGAATAGAGCTCTTTCTTCTTTAGTCGTGGAAGTCAAGGAGAAACAGTTTAATGATCCCTATTTGTTGCAGCTGAAGGAGGGGATTCACAAGCATAAGACGACGGCTTTTGAACAAGGGGGAGATGATGGTACCTTGAGATACCGAGGTAGATTGTGTGTTCCAGATGTAGATGGGCTCGAGAGAGCGAATCATGTCGAAGCTCACAACTCCGGGTATTCCATTCACCCGTGTTCCACTAAGATGTACCATGATCTTAAGGAGATTTATTGGTGGAATGATATGAAGAAGAATGTAGCGATTTTGTAGCTAAGTGTCCAAATTGTCGGCAAGTGAAAGCCGAACACCGTGAGGCACTGGTGGCTTGGCTCGAATATTGATATTCTGTCTGGAAATGGAAATGATCAATATGGATTTTGTATCGAGTCTACCTCGTTCATCTAGGAGACATGACTCTATTTGGGTGATCGTTGACGAGGCTTACTAAGTCGGCGCACTTTTTGCCGATCAAGACCACGGATTCGGCGAGAGAAGATTACGCCAAGTTGTATGTTAATGAAATTGTCGAGGATTGCATGGGACCCCGGTGTCCATTATTTCGGATCGTGGTGCTCGGTTCACGGCGAACTTCTGGAAATCCTTTCAGAAAGGATTGGGTACCAAGGTGAACCTCAGCACGGCTTTTCATCCGCAGACAGATGGCCAGGCAGAGCGCACTATTCAGACCCTTGAGGACATGTTGAGAGCATGTGTCCTAGATTTCAAGGGTAATTGGGATGATCACTTACCTCTCATTGAGTTTTCTTATAACAACAGTTATCATGCTAGCATTGGGATGGCACCGTTTGAAGCTCTGTATGGGCGAAGGTGTAGATCACCAATTGGTTGGTTCGAAGTTGGTGAAGCAGAGTTGTTAGGACCAGATTTGGTTTATCGGGCTATGGAGAAAGTCAAGTTAATACAGGAGCGTTTGAAAACGGCTCAGAGTCGCCAGAAGTCTTACACAGATGTGAGGCGAAGGGACTTAGAATTTTCAGTTGATGATTGGGTGTTCCTTAAAGTCTCACCCATGAAGGGTGTTATGAGATTTGGCAAGAAAGGCAAACTCAGTCCCAGATATATTGGACCTTACAGAATTCTGCGAAAGGTTGGTCTAGTAGCTTATGAACTTGAGTTGCCACAAGATTTAGCTGCTGTACACCCAGTATTTCATGTGTCTATGTTGAGGAGGTGTGTAGGAGACCCGTCGTTGGTTGTTCCTACTGATACTATAACAGTTAAGGATGGTTTGACCTATGAGGAGATCCCTATAGCCATTCTTGATCGTCAAGTTCGCAAGTTGAGAACCAAGGAAGTAGCCTCAGTAAAAGTGTTATGGAGAAGTCAGAAAGTTGAGGAAGCTACATGGGAAGCCGAAGAGGACATGAAATCCAAGTATCCATTCTTGTTTGAAGAGCAAGCAGAGAACTCTCAAGGTAACTTTCCATAGCCCATGTCATGTCATGTCTCATATTTCACGCTCATGTCTCATGCTTCAGTATTCATATTTCCATGTAATCACGTCATTTCATGTCCCACGTTTCATGTATGTTCCTTCATGTTCGTGTATTCAAGCCATGTCCAGTCCCAATCTTAACCACGACCCATCATTCGAGGACGAATGATCCCAAGGGGGAGATATTGTAACACCTCGTACTTTCATACTAAACCATATCGGTAATATCCCATAAATTCGAGTTAGATGTGAACGTATGAAACTAGTATAAAGATCATATTTTAGCTATATGAATCCATTCGGGTGATAAACAGTCGTTTTGAAGTCAAACCAAAAAGTGAAGTTCTTAAGGCCTTCTAAATTCGTCTAAGTCTGAGACAGTTGTACTTATGGCCGGTTTTTGGGTAGTGACGTTAGGAATTTGAGAAAACTCAAAACATGAAAGTTGTAGGCCTTTGAAATACCTTTCCAACCATATATTATGGAGCTCAAATGGAGCTCGTGCTAGAAGTTATACCCGTTTTACTCGCGCTTTTGCGCGAAGTCACTTCGGTGCGCGCGATCGCGCACCGAGGCAAGCATGTTACGCCTTCGCCGCGCGATCACCTGCGCGAAGTACCCTCCAGCTGTGCGGCCGCGCACCGACCACGACGTTTTAAGAGACCAAATTTCATTATATTCATTCCCACTTCGTTTTAAACCAATTTTTCTGAGGTAAAGAACCCTAAAGAAGTCTCTCTTCTCTCCCAACCTTCAAGATACTTTAAGGTAAGCCTATTCCATGCATTCCAAGTCAATTCCAACATATGTTCATGATCATTAAGCAAGAACTCATCATTCTTAACATAGGGTTTTCAAGAAAACCCAATTAAAGGGATTCAAGACTAGGTTTTGGGATTCTTATTCAAAGTTCATATTTTCATTACAAGTTTGGAGCATTACCAGGTATGTAGACGCTATCCACGTGTGGGAACATCCTTGTTCTTCCCCATGTTTCAGTATTCCATGATTACACACTAGGTTTTAGAGTTTAGGTATATTCATGATAAACCCTAAACACTTGAACCATGATATATTATATTGTCGGTTATAATTCCATTTGTTTAGTCTTAATTTACTTGTTTTGGTGATTGAGACTCAGTCCGTAATCTATGAAAAACCCATAACTTGCATTCCATGGGTTCTATAACACAAGATATGAGATATTATGCTTATTTCCATGAAAAACTTGTATATATGTATTTATTGTCATGTCTTCATGTATCCATGTTCATGTTAAGAATCGAAATCATGTCTTCGGTTATCTTTCATGTTCGGGAGTTGTATTAATACGAGAAGGCTCAGACGACCGAAACTACGTATGCCAACGTAGGATAAGGATCGCTCCGCCCAGTTAGGACGATTCCTTCATATTTTTCCCCATTGAGGGATTTTGGATCCATTCATGTCATGTTCACGTCTTGTACCGTGGCAAGGTACAAGATGGCTTAGCTGATCGGGCCGAGATCAGACTCCACGTTTCTCCCCGTGGTGGTTCATGTCGGTATTACAGTTATTATCATGTTTTCATCTCAGTTACAGATTACTCCATGCTTACAGTACTCATGTTCATGTTCAGTTTCAGTAATCAGTTTCAGTTCAATTTCATGTCTATATATCATGTGCCCGCTTATTCTCTCATGTGTTTATATACCAGTACATTCAAAGTACTGACGTCCCCGTTTATTGCCTTGGGGGCCTGCATTTCACGATGCAGGTACTGAATTACAGGACGACGCATCTGCTCAGTAGGACAACCTCGTATCAGCTTTTGGGTGAGCCCCATTCTCTTCGGGGTTTAGTTAGTAGATTACTTTATGCAGTAAAGGTATGCTGGGGGCCTTGTCCCAGCAAGCATGTTCCATGTTCAAACTCATGTTAGAGGTTTCATAGACTAGACAAGTGTTATATTAGACTTTCAGAGTCGGTTAGCCGTTTTGGCTCATGCATGTTATTTTCGCTCTCATGATTAAACAAGTATTTTACAAATGATTATGACTTTATGTGTTTTCTTAAAGCCCATCATATCTCATGTTATATCCCCGCTCATGTATGCCTCATGATGATTCAGCAAGTCATGTGGTTCGCTCGGTCACATGCAGTCAGGCACCGAGTGCCGTGTTACGCCCAGGCCGTGGTTCGGGGCGTGACAAAATCCCTCACGACAGAATCTTAACTATATGCCCTAAGGCTATATATGTGATAATTGATGTATGTTAAATTGTAATTGTAAAGGTTTAAAGTCAAAAGTGATTCCAAAACAAATTTGCTGGTAAAAACATCTAACTTTCATAGATCAAATAGGCAACACAATTTTTCTTCTTTTAATAGATAATAGTAAAGGATTTGAATATGAAAAGTATCCAAAATCAATATATATCAAAAACATCAATCATACCAACATGCTTATTAAAATCAAATTTGACAGAACACAAAAATAAGATGCCGAACACAAACATTTTTTCTTTCTCGGAAACAGATTTCTCTGGTGAATTCACAACCCAAATAGTATTTCGGAAATCTTGGATAGCCACAGTAAAACTATAACTATCAAATGTATAATAGAGAAAAGGTGAGGAAATAATATGATCACATGCTTACGAGAAATTTTGGATAAGAAGTAGATACTATTAGTGAAGAATGAAAGAATGATCTACTGAATGAGAAAATAGAAAAGGCCAAATCCTGCAGCCAACAAAATTATTTGGTTTAGTGTATCTCCCCATAGGTCATAGGTTAAGTGCAAAAGTGATTTGATTGTCGGAGAGATTCCAATATGTTGTAGACGTTACAATGGTGTCGTTGGAAAACTCCATAAGTATGAAGGTGATTTGGTCGTGAACTCTAGATAATACTCAGGAATAATTGTGAAGTATGAAGCGTTAGTGCGAGTTTAGGTCGTGGCCCCATTGGTGTTATTCTGAATGTCTTCCAGTTTCTAGTATGCACTAGTTTTTAGTTTGTTAAATAGGGTAATTAGGTTAGAAGGGCATTTTAGTCATTTAACTTTTAAATTAGTTGTTCATGCTTTTAATATAACTAGTTTTTGGGCATGTGCGTTGCACATGTACCTCATATCAATTATCACAAATGTGTATAAAAAAAGATTAATCACAATTATGTTGGGTGTGTGAACAAAGTACCACATTGGTAGCTGGAAAGAAAAAGGAGCTATTTATAAGGAGTTGGATACTCTTAATGATGTGAGGCCTTTTGGGGAAAACCGTGCGAGCTTGGCCCAAAGCGGACAATATCACATCATGTTAAGAGTATCTTTGGACCATTTAGCCCAACAACTGGTATCAGAGCCAATGGTTTGGCGAGACGAGTATGAAGATGGCGGAGTGTGGCGTGGGGCCCTGCTTAGTGCCTTTGCCTGTCTATGGGTCGGTTTACAGCCTTTACCTATAGCTTTGAAGACGCATACACAACCTTTGGGATTCGGTGACCGTAAATACTCTGACGATGTGGGTGGCACATTGACACGTTGAATCTCTGACCCGTAATGAGTCATGTGGAACTTAGTTCGAGGGGGAGATTGTTGGGTGTGCGAACAAAGTACCACATTGGTAGCTGGAAAGAAAAAGGAGCTACTTATAAGGAGTTGAATACTCTTAATGATCTGAGGCCTTTTGGGGAAAATCGTGCGGGCTTGGCCCAAAGCGGATAATATCACATCATGTTAAGAGTATCTTTGGACCATTTAGCCCAACAAATTATGCCGTAAAAAACTGGTATTTGAGCCAGAATTATAAATCAAAATATATAAGGAGTTTCTGCTAGAACATATGCAATTATTAGAATGGAATTACACAAGATAGTACATTTTCCTAGAAAAATTAAATTTGAGGATCTACTGCTTCGTATACCTACCCGATTTTTTACTTTTCCATTTCTTTAAATTATGATTTGGTTTGATATTTCAATTAGTAATCGTGTTTTCTCTATACTTAATAATGATATGATTAAAAGTGAGAAAATGTAAGCTCACAATTGAAGAGTATATTATGATATGCATTTAAATCCAATGAATACGTTCAAAAATAATGATAATAAATAAATTGTCAATTTAGTTTTCCTGGATATTTGGCAATCACGTGAAATGGAATAAAAATAACACTAAATAAGAAAATTGCAGGCAAATAAACTTAACAACTCAAAAAGCATTTTTCTTGCTCTTTTGTTAATCTTTCTTAGAGGAGTTCATACTATAAATCAAATGTTTGGCCAAAAATTTAAGAAGGAAAACAAAATATTTTCAATAGAAACTCCATTCGATTTATAATCGAGGCAAAATCTTGCTCACATGACTATCCGTGCAACATTATTTCATTCAAAAAGTCGGGACAAATTAAATATAAGCATACACATCAAGAATCAACTACAATAAAATTAAAGCTACAATATATACCTTATAACAGTGGAGAATAATTACATTACCATAATTGCAACAAAAATTTTGAGTCACCCGAATCAATCATGTTATATCCCGCATTTTTGTGCAGTCAGATAATTCAAGACAATTGCGGGAGGACAACAAGCAAGGCCATATTTTTATTTTGTTAGGTATATGAATGGCTTATGAAGCATTTGAAGCGGAATTATCAAGAAAGGTCAAGGGCATAAAGGGAAATTCGCACTACGCCTCATAGAAATATAAAGGAAGGCGAAGGGTAAATTTGGAATTTGGAAAATAGTTTTATGAATTACAATTTGTCATGGAAGAAAATATTTGGGCTTGGACTTTTTTTAAAATAAGGAGAAGGCCAACCGGCCATGGACATGAGCCTAGCCCATGGGATTTAATTCCTACAATATTAAAAGATGACTAAGTCATCTTAATCACCAAAATTCTCTAGAATTCTCAAGAAAATTTCAAGAACAAAAAAAAAAAAAGAGAGAAAGAAAGAAACTAGAAGGGCATTCGGCCACCTCCAGTATCCAAACCACCTTGGGAATTTTTCATCAAAAAATTTATCTCTTCTAGCCAAACAATTCATTGAAGGGTCCTAAGCAAAGTAGAGTGGTTCTTGAAGCAAGAAAAACATATCTTCATGCAAGTTGTGAATTCTAGTCAAGTGAAGGGTTAGAGGAAAAAAAGGTAAGAATTCATTCCCTTTTATATGTTATGGATGTTGTACATGTTGTAGAGTGTAAAATGAATGGAATTCATGAAGAATATGAATATAGAGGTGGTGGCCGTGTAGTGTATATTGCATGTATAGCCGTGTATATGTGTTGGATTATGAAGAAATGGTGAGCAAGTTTTATTTAGTATGTTGATTGTTGTGTTGTGAATTTTATGTTGCAAATAAAAGCCTAATGAGCTTAGTGGAATGCTAGTAGTTGGAGGCTTGTCTTGGAAGATTATGTAATTAAATATGATGTTCGTGCATGTGCATGGAAATATAATGTTGTTAGTGTGAGGTTGTTAATGCGCAAATTATTAGGTTGTTATTGTTTTATTGGAGTTGGAAGGTTTTGAAGAAAGTAGTATATTGATTGAGTTGTTATAATGTATCTTGGATTGAATATGGAAATTGTTAGTGTGGTTGTTGACATTGTGTTGATAGTTTGGCCGGGTTGAATTCCCGGATTGTTGTTAAAATTGGCTAAGTTGAAGTTTTGGAGATGGTATCTTTATAGGGAAGTCTTTGTAAAAATTTTGGTAGACAAAATGTTACTTTAAGATTGCGTTTCTAAATGCTGCAATTAAGGTTTGGTAAATGTGACCAATTTGTAGATTTTGGCGGATTTGGAACTTGAATTTGGAGTAGCACAAGGAGCGGAAAAAGGTATGTAGACTTTTCCTTCCCTGGTACGTCTTAGACGTAATAGGTTTGGACACGGGCTGGGACAATTCCGCTTCCTAGAAATCCGTGATTGAATTTAACCCTTTTTCATTCAATAGAATTGAATTAGAGTTTGTATAGAATCTTTGGAAAGTTATCTAAACATCTAGAACTCGCACAAATATGACCCGACTACCTTAAAACTCTCATAAGTGACGCCTTGGAATGTAACATATGTAAGTTGTTTACGCCGCCTCATTTGACTCGAGTGGGCCCCTTGTTCCCAGGATTTCTTTATTGTTCTAGTTTATCGGACGATAAGTGTTATAACTACTATGCTAATGAGAATGTTTCTAGGATGATAATGATAACGATGATGTAAGGAAGAGAATATGTCGACGATAAGTGTAACAAGAATGATTCCATGCCTAAGAGCCTTAAGTCAAGAATCTAATGCGAGTATAAAAGTGTTAAACTAGTCCTTGGTCTTTAATTTTATTCCTTGGTTATGATAATATCTTCTAAGCATTTCAAGTATATGAACTAACGTTTATGATGTCCATGGTTTCGTTTTATGTTTTCTTTTATCGTATCATTTTCCGTTGATAGTCCCGCATGATTATCGTTCCTTCAAGGTGAAAAAATATGTATATGTACATGGGGGGGGGGAAGGGATACATGTATATGTGGGGAAAGGAAAGGGATACATGTTTCGTTGCCACAATTCGGTGGCTTATCATCCGGACGCGGGATGCCGGACGCGGGATATATGGGCGAGCGATCGTATTTCGGCGCTGTGTGGGCGGCGACGTTGTTCGGTGCTATGACATGACATGATATGCTATGACATGACACGATATGATATGATATGATATGCTATGACATGACACGATATGCTATGACATGACACGATACGCTATGACATGATATGATATGATATGATACGACACGATATGATATAATATGATATGATATGATACGATATGATATGATACGATACGATACGATATAATATGATGTGATATAATACACGATATGATGATATGATATAATATGACTCGACATGACATGATAGGACATGACACGATATGATATGATATGATACGACATGATATGATATCTTTACGATATGATATGCTTTATGACAAGACACGACATGATATGAGTTCTATTTTCCATGTCTACGAAAAGAAATGTTTTTTTAAAAAAAAAGACAAGCATGCAGGTATGCTGGTAGAAAGGGTATTCCTATATACGGGTTATTTTCTTGTTCCATTATATATATATATGTCCCCATGATGTTGTTAATCACTACTCTATGCTCCCGATTGTATTACTTTCCGTGCGCCACATACTGCACATTATTAAATGCGGCGTCCCTTCGTGGACCCGCGTTCCATGCCACGTAGTCGGCAGGGACGGACTTGACTCTAGGAGCTCCATCGCCAGTATTATGTAGGCGCTCCGGTTATTCCGAGCCTCGATCTTTGGTACTATTTTGTATATGTATGTGTCGGCACCGAGCGTCTCGACCGCTTCACGTATATGTGTACTATGTTTAGAGGCTCGTGAGCGGACATGCACGGTTAGATATTTTGTACTTTGATGGTCACTCGTCGGCGTATAATGTGATAGCAACGTTTGTAGCCTATGTTTATACTATGCTATTAATGTTAAGTGACAAAGCGAGAAAAAAAAAATGCGGTGTTGTTCATACTACCCGAACTAGTGATAAGAATACGACACGAGATAAGAGGTGCCGAATGACAAGTATCGGGTACCGTCGCGGCCCTAGTTGGGTCGTGACAAATCAAGACTTTAAAAATTCATATGACCAAAAAATTATGCACCAAAAACACAAAAGAGAAAAGATGAAAGCATTACATGAACAAAATGCTTGAAAATATGGTTGCACGGATGCTTTGCTCTTTTAGCCTCAAAGATGAGTATTTATAATATTATTAGTGAAGAAAAAAAGGCGCCAAATAATAATGAGATTAATTCTTCGAACTGAATACGACTCTATTTCTAAGTAGAAATGTTTAGCAATTTATCCATTTGATTAATCTACATTTAATTGTTCAATGCACTCTTCCAACTCTCCTAATTATGTATAGCAATGAAAAGACGCCCACGTAATGTTGATTAATGTAATTTATTGCTGCTCTTGAATGTGTAATTAACTTTCATGTAATTTAAATATTAGTATTTAATATTTAATTTTTTTTTTTTAAA
>NC_081342.1:47582945-47615029 GCF_029784015.1 Lycium ferocissimum | reverse complement strand
AAGCATGTTCCATGTTCAAACTCATGTTAGAGGTTTCTAGACTAGACAAGTGTTATATTAGACTTTGAGTCAGTTAGCCGTTTTGGCTGTGCGATGTTATTTTCGCTCTCGTGATTAAACAAGTATTTTACAAATGATTATGACTTTATGTGTTTTCTTAAAGCCCATCATATCTCATGTTATATCTCCGCTCATGTATGCCTCATGATGATTCAGCAAGTCATGTGGTTCGCTCGGTCACATGCGATCGTGCACCGGAGTGCGTGTTACGCCAGCGTGGTTCGGGCGTGACAAAATCCCTCACGACAGAATCTTAACTATATGCCCTAAGGCTATATATGTGATAATTGATGTATGTTAAATTGTAATTGTAAAGGTTTAAAGTCAAAAGTGATTCCAAAACAAATTTGCTGGTAAAAACATCTAACTTTCATAGATCAAATAGGCAACACAATTTTTCTTCTTTTAATAGATAATAGTAAAGGATTTGAATATGAAAAGTATCCAAAATCAATATATATCAAAAACATCAATCATACCAACATGTTATTAAAATCAAATTTGACGAACACAAAAATAAGATGCACGAACACAAACATTTTTTTCTTTCTCGGAAGCTGATTTCTCACGGTGAATTCACAACCCAAATAGTATTTCGGAAATCTTGGATAGCCACGAAAACTATAACTATCAAATGTATAATAGAGAAAAGGTGAAATAATATATTTGTTCACGGAGAGTGGATAAGAAGTAGATACTATTAGTGAAGAATGAAAGAATGATCTCTTGAATGAGAAAATAGAAAAGGCCAAATCCTGCAAAATGACAAAATTATTTGGTTTTTTAGTGTATCTCCCCATAGGTCATAGGTTAAGTGCAAAAGTGATTTGATTGTCGAGAGATTCCAATATGTTGTAGACGTTACAATGGTGTCGTTGGAAAACTCCATAAGTATGAAGGTGATTTGGTCGTGAACTCTAGATAATACTCGGGAATAATTGTGAAGTATGAAGCGTTGAGTCGATTTGGTCGTATTTGTTAGTTGTTACGGATGTCTTTGGTTCTAGTATGCACTAGTTTTTTAGTTTGTTAAATAGGGTAATTAGGTTAGAAGGGCATTTTAGTCATTTAACTTTTAAATTAGTTGTTCATGCTTTTAATATAACTAGTTTTTGGGCATGTGCGTTGCACATGTACCTCATATCAATTATCACAAATGTGTATAAAAAAAGATTAATCACAATTATGTTGGGTGTGTGAACAAAGTACCACATTGGTAGCTGGAAAGAAAAAGGAGCTATTTATAAGGAGTTGGATACTCTTAATGATGTGAGGCCTTTTGGGAAAACCGTGCGAGCTTGGCCCAAAGCCGGACAATATCACGTCATGTTAAGTATCTTTGGACCATTTACCCCAAAGTATCGAGCCAATGGTTTGGCGAGACGAGTATGAAGATGGCGGAGTGTGGCGTGGGAGCCTGCAGTGCCTTTGCTGTCTATGGGTCGGTTCTACGGCTTTACCTATAGCTTTGAAGACGCATACACACAACCTTTGGGATTCGGTGACCGTAAATACTCTGACGATGTGGGTGGCACGTTGACACGTTGAATCTCTGACCCGTAATGAGTCATGTGGAACTTAGTTCGAGGGGGAGATTGTTGGGTGTGCTGAACAAAGTACCACATTGGTAGTGGAAAGAAAAAGGAGCTACTTATAAGGAGTTATATATATATATATATCTTAATGATGCGAGGCCTTTTGGGGAAAATCGTGCGGGCTTGGCCCAAGCGGATAATATCACATCATGTTAAGAGTATCTTTGGACCATTTAGCCCAACAAATTATGCTTAGTAAAAAGCTGGTATTTGAGCCAGAATTATAAATCAAAATATATAAGGAGTTTCTGCTAGAACATATGCAATTATTAGAATGGAATTACACCAGTATAGTACATTTTCCTAGAAAAATTAAATTTGAGGATCTACGCTTCGTATACCTACCCAGTTTTTTACTTTTCCATTTCTTTAAATTATGATTTGGTTTGATATTTCAGTAGTAATCGTGTTTTCTCTATACTTAATAATGATATGATTAAAAAGTGAGAAAATGTAAGCTCACAATTGAAGAGTATATTATGATATGCATTTAAATCCAATGAATACGTTCAAAAATAATGATAATAAATAAATTGTCAATTTAGTTTTCTGGATATTTGGCAATCACGTGAAATGGAATAAAAATAACACTAAATAAGAAAATTGCAGGCAAATAAACTTAACAACTCAAAAAGCATTTTTCTTGCTCTTTTGTTAATCTTTCTTAGAGGAGTTCATACTATAAATCAAATGTTTGGCCAAAAATTTAAGAAGGAAAACAAAATATTTTCAATAGAAACTCCATTCTGATTTATAATCGAGGCAAAATCTTGCTCACATGACTATCCGTGCAACATTATTTCATTCAAAAAGTCGGGACAAATTAAATATAAGCATACACATCAAGAATCAACTACAATAAAATTAAAGCTACAATATATACCTTATAACGATGGAGAATAATTACATTACCATAATTGCAACAAAAATTTTGAGTCACCCGAATCAATCATGTTATATCCAGCATTTTTGTGCGTTCGGATAATTCAAGACAATTGCGGAGGACAACAAGCAAGGCCATATTTTTATTTTGTTAGGTATATGAATGGCTTATGAAGCATTTGAAGCGGAATTATCAAGAAAGGTCAAGGCATAAAGGGAAATTCGCACTACGCCTCATAGAAATATAAAGGAAGGCGAAGGGTAAATTTGGAATTTGGAAAATAGTTTTATGAATTACAATTTGTCATGGAAGAAAATATTTGGGCTTGGACTTTTTTTTAAAATAAGGAGAAGGCCCAACCGGCCATGGACATGGGCCTAGCCCATGTGGGATTTAATTCCTACAATATTAAAAGATGACTAAGTCATCTTAATCACCAAAATTCTCTAGAATTCTCAAGAAAATTTCAAGAACAAAAAAAAGAGAGAAAGAGGAGAAACTAGAAGGGCCATTCGGCCACCTCCATGTCCACAACCACCTTGGGAATTTTTCATCAAAAAATTTATCTCTTCTAGCCAAACAATTCATTGAAGGGTCCTAAGCAAAGTAGAGTGGTTCTTGAAGCAAAAAAACATATCTTCATGCAAGTTGTGAATTCTAGTCAAGTGAAGGGTTAGAGGAAAAAGGTAAGAATTCATTCCCCTTTTATATGTTATGGATGTTGTACATGTTGTAGAGTGTAAAATGAATGGAATTCATGAAGAATATGAATATAGAGGTGGTGGCCGTGTAGTGTATATTGCATGTATAGCCGTGTATATGTGTTGGATTATGAAGAAATGGTGAGCAAGTTTTATTTAGTATGTTGATTGTTGTGTTGTGAATTTTATGTTGCAAATAAAAGCCTAATGAGCTTAGTGGAATGCTAGTAGTTGGAGGCTTGTCTTGGAAGATTATGTAATTAAATATGATGTTCATGCATGCATGGAAATATAATGTTGTTAGTGTGAGGTTGTTAATGCGCAAATTATTAGGTTGTTATTGTTTTATTGGAGTTGGAAGGTTTTGAAGAAAGTAGTATATTGATTGAGTTGTTATAATGTATCTTGGATTGAATATGGAAATTGTTAGTGTGGTTGTTGACATTGTGTTGATAGTTTGGCCGGGTTGAATTCAGGATTGTTGTTAGTTAAAATTGGCTAAGTTGAAGTTTTGGAGATGGTATACTTATAGGGGAAGTCTTCAACCGAAATTTTGGTAGACAAATGTTACTTTAAGATTCCGTTTCTAAATGCTCTAATTAAGGTTTGGTAAATGTGACCAATTTGTAGATTTTGGCGGATTTGGAACTTGAATTTGGAGTAGCACAAGGAGCGGAAAAAGGTATGTAAGGCTTCGCTTCCTTCCTTGGCATGTCTTAGACGTAATAGGTTTGGACACGGGCCTCGGGGACAATTCCCTTCCTAGAAATCCGTGATTGAATTTAACCACTTTTTCATTATAGAGATTGAATTAGAAGTTTGTATAGAATGCTGGAAAGTTATCTAAACATCTAGAACTCGCACAAATATGACCCGACTACCTTAAAACTCTCATAAGTGACGCCTTGGAATGTAACATATGTAAGTTGTTTACGCCGCCTCATTTGACTCGAGGTGGGCCCACTGTTCCCGGATTTTCTTTATTGCTCCGTTTATCAGACGATAAGTGTTATAACTACTATGCTAATGAGAATGTTTCTAGGATGATAATGATAACGATGATGTAAGGAAGAGAATATGTCGACGATAAGTGTAACAAGAATGATTCCATGCCTAAGAGCCTTAAGTCAAGAATCTAATGCGAGTATAAAAGTGTTAAACTAGTCCTTGGTCTTTAATTTTATTCCTTGGTTATGATAATATCTTAAGCATTTCAAGTATATGAACTAACGTTTATGATGTCCATGGTTTCGTTTCATGTTTTCTTTTCCTCGATATCATTTTCCGTTGATAGTCCGTTATGATTATCGTTCCTTCAAGGTGAAAAATATGTATATGTACGTAGGTACCGGGGGAAGGGATACATGTATATGTGGGGAAAGGAAAGGGATACGTGTTTCATTGCCACCGGAGTGGTGGCTTATCATCCGGACGCGGGATGCCGGACGCGGGATATATGGGCGGCGATTTATTTAAACGCTATGTGGGCGGCGACGTTGTTCGGTGCTATGACATGACATGATATGCTATGACATGACACGATATGATATGATATGATATCTTATGACATGACACGATATGCTATGACATGACACGATACGCTATGACATGATATGATATGATATGATACGACACGATATGATATAATATGATATGATATGATACGATATGATATGATACGATACGATACGATATAATATGATGTGATATAATACGATACGATATGATATGATATAATATGACCTGACATGACATGATAGGACATGACACGATATGATATGATATGATACGACATGATATGATATGCTACGATATGATATGCTATGACAAGACACGACATGATATGAGTTCTATTTTCCATGTCTACGAAAAGAAATGTTTTTTTAAAAAAAGGAAAGACAAGCATGCACGTATCCGGCTTGAAAGGGGTATTCCTATATACAGGTTATTTTCTTGTTCCATTATATATATATATGTCCCCATGATGTTGTTAATCCTACTCTATGCTCCTGATTGTATTACTTTCCGTGCCTTACATACTCGGTACATTATTCGTGCGCGTCCCTTGTGGACGCTTGCGTTCCATGCCACGCGAGTCGGCGGTGGACGGACTTGACTCTGGGAGCTCCGTCGACGGTATTGTAGCAGCGCTCCAGTTGTTCCGGAGCCTCAGTCTTTGGTACTATTTTGTATATGTATGTAATCGGGCACGGCAGTACTCGGCCCTTCTTATGTATATGTGTACTATGTTTAGAGGCTCGTAGACAGATATGTACGATTAGATATTTTGTACTTTGATGGTCTGTATATTTGTATAATGTGATAGCAACGTTTGCTAGCCTATGTTTATACTATGCTATTAATGTTAAGTGACAAAGCAGAAAAAAAAAATGCGGTGTTGTTCATACGGCCCACTTAGTGATAAGAATACGACACGAGATAAGAGGTGCCCGGTACAAGTATCGGGTACCCGTCGCGGCCCTAGTTGGGTCGTGACAAATCAAGACTTTAAAAATTCCACAACAGTCCAAAAATTATGCACCAAAAACACAAAAAGAGAAAAGATGAAAGCATTACATGAACAAAATGCTTGAAAATATGGTTGCAGGATGCTTTGCATCTTTTAGCCTCACTAAGATGAGTATTTATAATATTATTAGTGAAGAAGAAAAGACTGCCAAATAATAATGAGATTAATTCTTAATTTGAATATCGCTCATCATTTCTAAACCGAAATGTTTAGCAATTTATCCTATTTGATTAATCTACATTTAATTGTTCAATGCACTCTTCCAACTCTCCTAATTATGTATAGCAATGAAAAGACGCCCACGTAATGTTGATTAATGTAATTTATTGCTGCTCTTGAATGTGTAATTAACTTTCATGTAATTTAAATATTAGTATTTAATATTTAATTTTTTTATTTACTACATTTTAATTTAGTGCAAGGGTAAAATTATAATCTGACTTTGATGATAGGAGCTTCCCAATTTTAATATAATATGATGATATGATATAATGATATAGATATAGATAGTAAAGTCAAGATAATACTAGCATAACGCACTACATTATTCAATTTCACCAAAGTGCATTTTCTTTTTGATCAATCATATCTATCCAAAGATTTTTTAAAAAAAAGAAAAAAGTAAAGAATAACGCAAAGAATAAGCTTTTGAAGGCATCAGGTAAAATGAAACTTGTGGTCCGTCCAACTCCAAGTGCATACCATCTCAGTATTCCAATTCCCATCCCTGTAAAATAATGTCCCCTAAATCATTAATTACAACCTCACCACTGCAATTCTCTTGGATCTCTTCTGCACCAACAACACCATTGGCCAATTTCCTAGAACCCAACAACCATTCCCCATTTTCAAAATGTCTTTAACTATTAGACTACACACTACTAGTACCATTATTGCCCACTATTGTAACACTACTAGCAAGAAAAACTCCTATTACACCGAAATTAAAGCTAACCCCATTTACCATTTTAACAAATTGTCCCACCTTCTGTTTTCCCACAAACAAAAGATGACTTCTTCTTCTTCAAGAGGGATGATTGTGAAGAGCTCTTTGATTGAGCCAGATGGGGTTTCCTTGTTGGATCTTGTGGTGCCAGAGAATGAAAGGGCTGCCAAGGTTGTGTTATGGTTTGCCCCAATTTCTTACCTTATTTGGATTTTATAAAATCGTGTTTTACTTCAAAATGCGTCTTTTTTTTTCTTTTTTTTTTTGTACAAAACGTTTTCTTGGTGGAAGACTAACTCTTCTATATCTGTCCTTTCTCTTGGAGAAGTTTTAGAATTTTATAATTAGAAGATCTTTCATTTCATTCAAAAACATAATAACATCCACAATGTACTCATTAAAAGAGTCTGGTTTAGGGGGAGATTATTCTCTCATAGTTGGTTACTTGATCAAATCATATTATAATATTATGCCTTTTTGGTATATATTTTTTTGTGTCTGATTTATTGTGGTTCAAGATTCACAATTATTAGCTTCCGCATGACGCCTATTATTTCGATCCCAACAGGTTGGAGAGGCAGAAGCAATGGTAAAAGTGAAGCTGACAAAGATTGATGTTGAATGGGTTCATGTGATTAG
Source organism: Lycium ferocissimum (assembly GCF_029784015.1). Taxonomy (NCBI): domain Eukaryota; kingdom Viridiplantae; phylum Streptophyta; class Magnoliopsida; order Solanales; family Solanaceae; genus Lycium; species Lycium ferocissimum. The sequence continues at coordinate 47,607,675 of NC_081342.1, read as the reverse complement.
TGAAGGTTGGGCTAGTCCTCTTAGAGGATTCATGAGAGAGGATGAGTATTTGCAAACCTTACATTTTAATTCTCTCAGATTGAAAGATGGGACTATTGTCAATATGTCACTTCCCATTGTATTGGCAATTAATGATGAAGATAAAGAACGGATTGGTTCCTCAACTGATGTTGCTTTGGTTGGCCCAAATGATGATTTACTTGCCATTCTCACAAGGTCAGACCCCCTTTTTTACCCCTGTTTGGATGGTTGTTTCCCGTGGTTCATTATTATATTGTTTTCGTTAATACTATGTTTGTTTCCATTGTTCTTAAAATTGTATTGTATGGTGTTTTAAACCTGTTGTAACTCCATTATTATTTAACCATGAAAAAAACTCAATTTTTGTAACCACGGATTTGGTGGTTGTTTTGTGGTTACTTATTTTTATGTTATTAAACTACAACAAACGATACAGTCTATCCAAACATTGTATTAATTAATACAGTACAATACAATACAATACAATACGATACGATATTGTACATTACAAAACCATGGGTAACAACCATCCAAACAGAATGTTAATTTCCCTGCGGTCGGAAACAATCAAATGACAGTTCGTGTTTAGATTTAATAGTTGATTTACTGCAAGATTTATATACACATGCTAACCTACCATTAGCATAGGTACCGGTTACTTCTGTTCACCAAAGTCTTGACAGATGAACACAACCTTTTTTTTTTTTTTTTGATCTCAACCCTGATTTCCTATGGTCCATTCCAACTTCACTGACTACTAGCTATAGACACGAAAACTACTCTTAAAACGTCAAAGCTAATGTGGTTGCTTCTTTGTAGTAAAGTACTAGTTTTAAACAATCCAGTCGTATAAGAATTATATCATTCAGGTTTCACATCTTTGGTCTAGTTGTATTGTTTGAGATTGCATTAACGAATCTGACTGACCTTGTATTAAAATTGATTTACGTTTGAAACGTGCTTTTATCTTTCAATTGGCTTACTATATTATGGATTTCACCTCTATCCAGGTTTTTGTAGAAATGACATGAGAAAATAAAAAAAGAAGAGATGAGATTAAAAAAATTGATTGTTTTTGAGTGACTTGGGCAGCATCGAGACTTGAAATTAAATTCACACGAATGATCCTCTGTATAAAAGAGAAATAAATATGAATGATAGGAAATATGCAAGAAAAGTATGTTTATGATATTGAATGGATATGTTTGATGAGTATACGGCTCCTATCCGTCAAATTATGTGGTTATCTTGTTGTTGGGAGCTGGAATAGATCAATACTTGCAACTGTTGCAGTCTTCAACTCTACTGAATGCAAAAGAGCTTTTCTAGAAGCTCCTTCCCCCCCTGAGTGGCTAACTGCCCAATACTGTCCATGTACTCTTCCAGTGAATTCATTGGAAGAAAATTATCTACCATTTATCAGTTAGTAATTTCAGGGAAAAGATGTTGATTGTTATAATCTATTGAACTTGTCATGATTAAATCTTTTGCAGTAGTGAGATCTACAAGCATAATAAAGAAGAAAGAATTGCAAGGACATGGGGGACTACAGCTCCAGGATTACCTTATGTTGAGGAGGTAATTACTCCTGCTGGAAATTGGCTTATTGGTGGAGATCTGCAAGTCATAAAGCCTATCAAATATAATGATGGTCTTGATCACTACAGGCTTTCTCCCCAGCAACTTCGAAATGAATTTGATCAACGTGAGGCGGATGCAGTTTTTGCTTTTCAGTTGAGAAATCCTGTCCATAATGGCCACGCTTTGCTTATGAATGATACACGGAGGAGACTTTTGGAAATGGGTTACAAGAATCCAATTCTTCTGCTCCATCCTTTAGGTGGTTTTACTAAGGCTGATGATGTGCCTCTAGATGTCCGTATGGAACAACATAGCAAGGTTGGTCGAGCCTAGTGCCTTTGGTGTGTTATGTTTGTAGTTGCCTGGTAAAGATCCCATTATTGAATATTTTTTGTATCAAAAAGTAAAGAAATCAGAACATACACAACCTCTGAAGTATGCTATTTTCCTAGAATCATGAATTAACTCTCCATATGCCATCTATCTCCATTATTGTTTGAAGTGCTGTTACTTATACCTTTATAGGTCCTAGAAGATGGAGTTCTCGATCCCAAGACTACTATCGTGTCCATATTTCCCTCACCAATGCATTATGCTGGACCAACTGAAGTACAGTGGCATGCAAAGGCACGGATAAATGCGGGTGCAAATTTCTACATTGTAGGTCGCGATCCTGCTGGTATGGGCCACCCAACAGAGAAGAGGGACTTGTATGATCCAGATCACGGGAAGAAATTGCTAAGCATGGCTCCTGGTCTTGAGAAATTGAACATTCTGCCCTTCAGGGTAGGTCTTACTGCATTAGTTATCATAGTTTCTCTAAGAGTTTACATAAATGGTCATCCAACTTATAATACAATTATAGAAAATCAACAACCTTAATTTTGCATGAGTAAAATCAGTAAACTCTACTATATTGCCTAGAAAGTCATTTTGTCCAGAACTCAGCCAAGTTAATGCCAGAAGCCTGAGAATTAAAAAGAAACTACCAAGCTTGATTTAAATGGCATCTCACCATTTAAAAAATTTATTGAACTATATAAATGGTCTCTAACCCAATTAAACGATCCAACCCTCAAGAATACCCCTTATATAGGGTTAAATTTCCCATGGGCGGACGCATGCTGCTCATCGAAGCGGTGTCAGGCAACACCACTTCGTTGGAAAATTTTATTAGTTACACATATAAACAATTCTCAAAATGAATATATATGATTAAATGAAACCACTCGACGTAAGCTTTGTGTGGTCTGATGGTCAGGATCGCCAGCTTCATGCCTAAGTCGGTGGTTCGGATCTCGTTGTGTGTGCCCTTTGCACAAACTTTTTAAGTTTTTTTAAATGATAGAGCCTGTAAGGATCAATCGTTTTCCTCCCCAGGGCTTAAAAGGGGATTAAAGCAGTACAGCATTGGCTATTTTGTGATAATCAATGATAAACAAGTAATTAACTTAAACTCAAATTTTGGAAAACATTTATTAAACTCAAATTTTGGAAAACATTTATCCTTTTCACGAAAAAAAAAAAGAAAAAGAAAAAAAGATTGCTCCTTTTTTTTCTGGTGTTTCTCGCTATTAAGTTGATGAGTTTAATGTTCAAAATCTAATATTTGTTGAAATTTTGTTATTTTTCACATATATATGTTTAGTGTCAAAACTATCGGCTTCGGTTGAACCCGTAACGCTAAGGCTACATCCACCACTGGTTATAATAATCCGTTAATCACTTTAAATGTCGGCAGCGCTTACAGAAAATGCTGAGTATGCCATTTTAGTTCCCCAAACTGAACAAGATACCCGTCGCTTTATACTTAATACCCACCCAAACCCATTTGTAGGTTATAAGAACTTTGTAATAGTATTTTAATATTTCTATATAGATTTAGCAGATAGCTATTTATTATTGGAGCGTCACATTATTCTAAAGCAATCTAGGCAAAAAGTGAACAGAAATTTAAAATTTGAACTTCTTCGAAAATTTAATGATGACAAATTCATTTTTTGATTTTGCACGTATTGATTTGAAAATTTTGACCGATATAAATTAGTTCAACATAAATAAATAGTGAGAAAATGAAATTAAATACAACGCTATATGTATATGTGTGTGTATTTGCGCTTGTTGATCAAATTATTCGAAAATTTTGTACCTAGAGATGGATTTGGTGCATATTTTGAGTAAGGGGGTGTGTAGTTAGGGGAATTTAAGCATACAGGTTATTCTTAGGGGTCGGGTACTTTATTTGGGTTAGTGAAAGTTTACTTAGTGCCAATTTTTTTTATTTTTTTTTTTAAAAAAAAAAAATTGGTGGGATGGCATTTAAATCTAGGTAATTTCTTTTATTCTGTCAGGCTTGCCATGTGGGAGTTCCAGCATTAACTTGTTTGAGTTCCAGCCAAAATGAATAAATGATTCTCTAGGAAAATAGTGAGAGTTTAGTGATTTTACAGTTACAAAATTAAATTTGCTGAGTTTTACGCAATTGTGCTATAAGTTCGAAAATTAATCCGTATCCTGCTAGCATATCTGGTAGTAATTATTATTGGCAGTCTTCATATATTACCTGCAAATGAGTGCCCCAAATCACATGGTGAAGTCAAGACAAATTCTTTTGATGTGTCTTAAGTTCAAAACATCTTGTCCTCTACTGTTTGTCATTGTAATCAGCTTACAGCTGTTCTTGAACATTTTTTTCTCCAATTTTTAAAGGCCTGGAGCTTCTTTTACCCTTTCTAATTTTCTGCTAATTTTTTGCAGGTGGCAGCATATGATACAGTGGAAAAGAAGATGGCATTTTTTGATCCTTCACGTGCTAAAGATTTTCTCTTTATTTCTGGAACTAAGGTGAGGACAGGATTCCGATGCCACGTTCTTTTGGTCGTTCTTGTACATAGATGAAGCTTACCTTGAGGTTGGTTTAGACTATTTAATGCTGTGAGAGTGCTTTGAAGTTTTAATATTCGTAAGAGTCAGAATTGTGAAATGATATCTTATCTGCATGTGAGAACACAACCGTGGGTTTGGGATTCTCCATGTAGTAAAAAAAAGGCTCTACCTAGAAGTTGGTTTGGATACTATTTTACTATTCTTCAGCTTTTGGTGCTGTATGAGTTATAATTATGAAATAGCATCTGATCAGCATCTGAAAATAGGAACTCAGGTTTGGGCCTTCTCCATTGGGGGAAGAAGCTGTTTGTATTACTGTTGAGACTTTCAAGCTTAAGGCCATGAAAACAATTGTCAAATCTAATGGTGAGTGTCAGAGGTTGTACTGAGGGAAAGAAGTAAGGTTATCTGGTAATTGGGGCTTAAAGTGTCGTCACATGATAATTATTTGCATAAACAATTAGATCCCTTTATTTTGATTAGAAACTTCCATAATCCTATGAAACAGTGGAGGATTGTGTTTGTTATGTTGATGACAGATGCTACATTCTTGTTTTGGTTGGTAGAGCTGCATGAGCTTGAAACTTACAGTACCTTTTCTCATTCTCTTTGTGTCTCCTTACACTCTTTGATGTTTTTACTCAATCGATGACCTCTTCTACAGATGCGGACTTATGCAAGAACTGGTGAGAATCCTCCCGATGGTTTCATGTGTCCTGGGGGATGGCAAGTCTTGGTCAAATACTATGAGAGCTTGCAGGCTGAGGAAGCTGTACAAAACTCTCCTCTTCTTTCAGCAACCTCATAATGACCATAAAAAAAGCTCTCTTCAGGTTAAAGAACAAAGTTGCAAAGAGATTGATCGTGTCTCATCTTCGCTATCTGCTATCTTTTGCTGGTGTTCCTCGGCTATGTGGATTGATTTGTTATTTTTTGTTAAAAGTACTCATCATTCATTCTAAAAGACTTGTCTTTTAACTGTCATATGCCGTCTTCTAATGATGTTCCGAACAAATCAACCTCTCTTTATCAGACTCGAGAACAATAAGGTCAGACCAAATCAACAGGGTAACGCACCTAATAGCTGAAAAGCCATTATATTGAGCTTCAAAATGCTGCATCCATGCAGAGCCATGAGCAATTAGGATAGCTGTTGATTTATTATTAATACCAAGTATTATTACCAACTGAAAGTAAGATATTATTTTTCTTCTTCCACAACTGAAATTATCATTCATGATGAGATTATGAAACCAAATGGAACAAAAGCAAGCCAGTATAAGCTTTGCTCCTTTTATGTTGCATTTGGGTCCTTATATTAAAATATTCTTTTGATTCTCAGTTCAGCAGAAGCCGAAGCTAGTCTCTCAAGATAGACAACCTTGGAGATTCCAACATTTTTGTTTCTTGGCTAACTGCTTTGTAATTCTAAAGTTAAAATGGGGTTACTATAATTTGGCTTATAAAAGCCAATATCAAGTTAGTAGATTTTTTCGTTCTTTTTTTTTTTTTTTGAAATTGAAAAGCCTTCAATTTTTGTTGAGGATCATAATCATTAGTTGTCTAGGACACTCCTTTTCCTTCCTCTTATATTGTTTTGGTCTTCTCTTTCATGGTTCGGATACGAATGGAGAAACATCTTCAAACTGGTTATCATATTTATTTGAACTAGTCTTATGGTATGCGCAAATACCTATATTTATGATTACAAAATCTTAAAAAATCATATAATGTGTTTGCGTTATGAAATAATAATTGTAAAAAATTTAAGTTCCTTAAAATGATATATATATTTTGATCCCATTTAAATAGCTCAATAAAGGAAGGAACTTTGTTCCACAAAAGCCCTCTGAGGCCTTATTGTGATTTCTAAGGACTTCTATAGTGTAGCGGCCCTAAAAGTTCGTTAAGTTTGAAGGCTTCAAAATTATTTTGCATGTCAAGGATGACTACTAACGATTAAAGTATCATACAGAAGTGAGATTATGCATGTATGGGAAGTCTTCATAAGTAACATATTTTGGAAAAAAAATTGGAACAATCCAACCCCTTGTTTTGAGAGAATTTTTACTTTAATTCATGTCTTAGTGCATTGGACATGTTGTCTTTACTTTTTGAGACTTAGCGGGGTGTTTCGGGTTAAGAACCGAACGGTTTGGGAAGATTTTGGAACATGATCTTTTTTTTTTTTGGTTGGAATGTTAAAAGGCTAAATTAGGATTTTTTTTTTTAAGCAAAGCTACCAGAATAGGTGGAAATTTATTAATAAAGAAAATTATGTACATATCAATCCAAAAGTGATTGATCAAATAAAGAAAACAACAACAACAACAACAACAATAACAAGCCCAATATAATCCCACCATGTTGGGTCTGGGGAGGGTAGAGTGTACGCAGACCTAACCCCCACCTTGAAAAGGTAGGGCGGCTGTTTCGAAAGACCCTCGGCTCAGAGAGAAAACAAGGAAAACAAGACAAAAGGTCGGATAGGGCCAAACATACCGAAAAACAATATGAAAACAAGGAATAACAAAGCGAGAAAGTCATGAAAGAACGATCGGAAAGAAAGGAGCATTAACTACTATAGATAAATAGGATAAACAAAGTACACGGCCCAACAAATATAAGCGACGGTCAAATGCGAAATCAAATGGCAATAAACAAATGAGCAAACGCAACTCCTATGGTGAAAGGATAAGCCACCGGCCTTCTATCCTAATCGAGTCCTCCACAGCCTCTTATCTAAGGTCATGTCCTCAATAGCCCGAAACCGTGTCATATCTGTCTAATCACCTCTCCCCAATACTTCTTCGGCCTCCTTTACCTCTCTCCGAAACCGTCCATAGCCAACCTCTCACACCTCCGCACCGGAGCGTACTGTCTCTCCTCTTCACATGCCCAAACCATCTCGGCCTCGCTTCCCGCATCTTGTCCTCCACCGATGCCACTCCCACTTTGTCTCGGATATCTTCATTCCTAATTCTATCCCTCGTAGTGTGCCCACACATCCACCGCAGCATTCACATTTTCGCGACTTTCATCTTCTGAACGTGACATCTCTTGACTGGCCAACACTCCGCTCCGTACAATAAAGTCGGTCTAACCACCACTTTGTAGAACTTGCCTTTAAGTTTTGGTGGCACTTTCTTATCACATAGCACTCCGGAGGCTAGCCTCCATTTCATCCACCCTGCACCAATACGATGTGAAACATCGTCGTCGATATCCCCATCTCCCTGTATAATACCCAAGATACTTGAAACTTTCTTTTTTGAAACGGCGGGTACCTAGCCTCACTTTCTTGTCAGCCTTACGCGGTACGCCACTGAACCTGCACTCCAAGTATTCTACCTTGGTCCTACTCAATTTAAATCCTTTAGACTCCAATGTCTCCGTCTCCACGACCCTCCGACTATCGTTAACCTCGTTGCGAGTCTCGTCAATCAGGACTATGTCATCCGCGAACAACATACACCAAGGCACCTCGCCTTGTATTTGTCGCGTCAATTCATCCATCACCAAGGCGAATAGAAACGGGTTAAGAGCTAATCCCTGATGCAACCCCATCGAACGGAAAAGTGCTCCGAGTCTCCTCCTACCGTCCTTACCCCGGTCTTAGCTCCATCATACATGTCCTTTATCGCTCTAATGTACACCACGGCACACCTTTAGCCTCCGAGTGCATCTGTAGACCTCTTCGGCACTTTGTCGCAGCCTTTTCTAGGTCAATGAATACCATGTGCAAGTCCCTCTTCCGCTCCCTATATTTGCCCCCCACCAATCTCTTTACAATATGAATGGCTTCTGTAGTCGAGCGCCCCGGCATGAATCCAAACTGGTTCTCTGAAATAAACACACCTCTCCTCACCCTCATTTCTACCACCCTTTCTCACACTTTCATAGTGTGACTTAGCGACTTCGATACCTCTATAGTTGTTGCGGCCTTTGAATGTCTCCTTGTTCTTGTACACCGGAATCATTGCACTCCACCTCCATTATTCCGGCATCTTTTGTCGTCTTGAAAATGACATTAAATAACCCAATTGACCACTCCAAGCCTACCTTGCACTCGCATTCTTCCGAATTCCCCCGGGGAATGTCCCAGTCCGGCCGCTTCTTCCCCGCATCCTACGAACAAATTCTCCCTTCACCTCCTCGACCTTAATACTCCTACCATAACCAAAGTCGCGACGCCATCGCAGTGCTCCAAGTCTCTAACACAATGTCTCTTGTCCCTCTTCGTTCAAGAGTTCATGAAAGATGACCGCCATCTCTCGTCTAACGCGGGTTTCGTACCAACACTTGGCCATTCTCGTCCTTGATGTACTTCACTTGATCCAAGTCGCGTGCCTTCCTCTCTCTCGCCTTGGCGAGCTTAAATAGCTTCTTATACCCACCTCTGTCCTCTAGTTCTGTATAAAGCGTTCAAAGGCTGCTTGTTTTAGCCGCCGAAAAGCCAACTTCGCCTCCTTTCTCGCCATCTTATACTTTTCCTCGTTCGTCCGCTTCTCTTCATCATCCTTGCTATCTACCAACTTCACATATGCATGCTTCTTTGCTTCTACCTTCCCTTGGACTTCTCCATTCCACCACCAATCCCCTTGGTGCCCACCACGATGGCCTCGTGAGATCCCCAATACCTCTTTAGCTGCTTCCCTAATGCAACTGGCCGTCCTATCCCACATACTGCTCGCATCCCCCCTACTATCCCACGCTCCCATAGCCATTAACTTCTCTCCCATCTCTAGGGCACTAGCCGGAGTCAAACTCCCCCACCTAATCCTCGGTCGGTCATCCACGACCCTCTTCTTCTTCCTCCTTCTTATCTCCAAATCCATCACCAGTAGTTTATGTTGGGTCGTAAGATTCTCACTCGGTATGACCTTGCAGTCCTTACAGAGGCCTTTATCATCTTTTCTAAGAAGCAAAAAGCCTATTTGCGTCGCAGCCACCGAGCTACGAAAGGTTACCAAGTGCTCACCTTCTTCGGAAAACTCGAGTTGGCTACCACCAATCCAAAGATTTTGCGAAATCCGGGAGTGAGACTCACTCCACCATTCCCCGTCCCCGAAGCCAAATCCACCACCCTTATCATAACCCTCGAAACAGACCCAATGTGCCCATTGAAATCTCCTCCTATGAATAACTTCTCGGAAAGGCGGTATACTTACCACCACTTTGTCCAAGTCCTCACCAACAAGCCGCCTTTTTACCTCCTCGTCCAAACCCAGCTTGTGGCGCGTAGGCACTAATAATGTTCAAGGTGAACCCTCCAACGACTAACTTAATCGCCATCATCCTGTCATTGATCCTTCTAACCTCTACCACCTGGTCTCTAAGCTCACTATCTACTAAGATCCCTACCCCATTCCTATACCTCGACTTGCCCGAGAACCAAAGCTTGTACCCGTCCACATCCTTAGCTATAGGTCCTACCCATTTAGTCTCTTAGACGCAAGCTATATTAATCCTCCTCTTCTTAAGAATCTTAACTAACTCTATGGACTTTCTCGATAAAGTCTCAATATTCCAAGACCACTCTCTCGGCCTAGAAGCTCCCTCAACCCCCTTAGCCCCCCAACAGCCCCCGATCCCAACCAAGAACACGACCCTAGTCTACCATCCCTCGCCAAAGCCAGTAAAGCAAATATACGCTAGTGAAAGGTTAATCTAAGACAAACGAAGGATCAAGAATAAAGCACAAGATAGCAATATTCTATAGGCAGTGAAATAGGTATTCAATTAGGCGGAGCAGGCAAAATTTATAAGGCTAAAAGACATGAAATGGGCTATTGGAGGTACAGACTCCAAGTAAATAAAACCTGTTCACCACCGAGAAAAGAGAAATCTCTGTTTGCTGTTCTCTGCCGGGAATACTGTTCGCAGGCCGGAATCACTGTTCACCGTCGGAAAACTCGAGTACCTGTGCAGAACCTGCCCGGAAACCTACTGGTGGAGGGTTTCCGATCGCAGTGTAGAAGGGAAAGGAAAAGAGAAAGACAAAAACAAAAAAAAGAAGAAGGAAAGAAAGAAAGAGGAGAGAGAGAGAGATCCGGCCGGGTCGCCGGTCGCCATTTGGGGTGGCTTGGTTGGGGGGTGGGTGGGGTGGGGGTTGGGGGGGGGGGGGTGTGGAGGGGCTGCACTTACCGTTGGAGAACAGAGGAGAGAGAGAGAGAGAAAACAGAGGAAAACAAGTCCTCTAGCTAATGACAGTAAAAAAAAAAAAAAAAAAAAAAAAAAACAGAAAGTGGAAAATGGAAATACAGATTGAGATTGAAACAAACTAATAACAGCTAAGAATCCAATGGCCTTGACTTGATAACATCTATCACACCTTCAAAGTCTCATAGGTGGAATGTTTCAAATCATTTGAATCATTCTCCAGGTAACTTGAATGTAGTTGTACTCTTCTGTGGAAACCATCATCTGTATGGAAGCAAGAACCACTCTCAAACTTGTGGCATTTTCAAAAGATCATGAAACATAGCATGGACTTTTGTAGCTTCCATATTAAGGAATGAACATGATAAACACACTAATACCACCTTAACACAGTTGCTGCATCTATCCATACTAGTTCATTCAGCATATTGTAAATGGCTATTCTATATGTCCTGATCATCAGTCTGGTGCTTTATCTTGTGCTTTTCTTATTCTCAAGTTTGGAATTCCAGCCTTTTCAATGTCCAATATCTTCCTAGCTTGACTTGGTAACTCTTGGAAACTGTTGAAGTGAATTGTACTTGCAAAATCAAAACCCATGCTAGTTAAAAAATCGGCAAGTCCATTCCCTTCTCTGTGTATGTGCACCACAGTCACCATTTGATCCCTTCTCATTCTATTAATATCATCCACCACCATTGAGATACACCATGGAATTTTCCATTCCGCAATAAGAATCATCTTCATTGTCATAGAGTCAGTCTCTATGATCAGAGGGAAGAGTTGATTATCTAAGCAGTATTTCAATCCCATTCTAATAGCCTCAGCTTCTGCTACCAAATTTGATCTATCTTGTAACTTCTTAGTAGCAACATACACCAAGTCTCCATCCTCATTTCTAATACAAGAAGCAACAGAACTTGTCCCTGGATTACCCTTAGCAGCTCCATCAGTATTACACTTAAACCATCCTGTTGCTGGTCTCATCCACCTTATCACTTTATAAATAATTGATGGTTTATAATCTTCAGAAAACTGCACATTGAGATGCCACTTTGTTGGTACATTCAGCCCAGGGAACAACACCTTGCATAACAAGTGTATGTTCAAATTAATTTCATCTATTACCCTATTAAAGGTCATGGTGCCTTCATGAAATTAATTGTTTCTCCATTTCCATAGTTGCCAAACAATAAAAGCAGGAACAACTTTAAACACAGGTTTCAGCTTGTAATGACATTCTGCTTCCTACCAGCTTCTGATAGCATGTTTAACTTGTACACAACTCATGGTCAATCTAGCTGCTGCATTAAAGACTCTCCAAAATTTGTCGGCAAAATCCCACAAAGAAACAAATGATTAATGGATTCTTGATTAGCACAATTACAGCAGCAACACTTTGATATTCCAAAAGAACTTTGAAAAGATCTTATGAAGCTCTTTTATAACACATTTTAGTGGCATGATAGCAGACAATCTATGGATGGGAATGATTTGGAGAACACTAGTGATTAATACTGCTTTTCCACCATAAGACAAAGATCTTCCCTTTCCAAGTTTGTAACTTGTCTTTGACTTTCTTCAATAACTTAGTATAATCAACTTTTCTCTTTCTTGCATGAGTAATTGTACAACCAAGATATGTAAAAGGGAATTGACCTCTCACAAATCCCGTTACTGCTTCCACCTGTTGAATCAACTCATTTGACACTTTTTTGTACATATAGAAAGAACTTTTCCTTTTATTTATCAATTGTCCAGATATCCTTTCATACTCTTGAAGAGTATCCATGATTAGCTGCAATGAATTACTCTCTGCAGATGAGAAAATGATGGTATCGTCTTGTCACGACCCAAATAGCCGTGAGTGACCCCACACTAATTCTCCTAGTGGGCGAACCAATCCCCCTAACCAATCATCATTCATTCAAGGATATAATGATAATAATAATCACAAAACTATCCAGTCATGCCATAAATAAATAAAGGTGCGGAAATCCTAACTATTACAACCCCAAAATCCAAAAGTCATCGTACAAGGACTCTAAAATATAATTGTCTAAAGAATGAACAACTGTATATAAATGTAAATAATGTTTGGAATGAAAGTAGGCATCAGAATAAGAAAGATCTTCAGGCAGCATGGCATGGATAGGAGCTCACCCTCGGATCTGGCCAGGAACTGGCCTCAAGCTAAATATGAGGTCTAGAAGATGTCTTTGGCACACAATCTGCACTCAAATAAAAAGTGCAGCAAGGTAGTATCAGTACAAACACTATGTACAGGTAGATATCATAGACCGACTAAGATTAGTTTTAAACACTATTAACCAGTAGATATCATAGGCCGACTAAGATTAGTATCATGCATACGTTCATAAAATTAATAAGATAGGCACAATAACACATAACCAATTAATGTCATCAATAGAAATCAGCCAACATAGGAATAAGATAAGTCCAGACATCATAATATGAATCTCAACGTATTTCCAGTCCAACATTCACTATGGAATGTGATCAGCCAACAATAGCATGTCAAGAATTATAAGGCATCAAGCCACAAGTCATGTTAAGACTCAAGTAGATTAACTCATCAACATAGTGAATATGTAATCGTCTCAATCAACAAGAAGAGTGTATATGAACTCCTTTCTTCTTATAACACAACAATTACACCTAAGGTTTTAGCACATAAAGTAATGGCGACAAGTGTTGGCACCTAATTTTTGACCTCCCATAATTTATCTTGATTACTCAGAGTCCTTGGAAAATAAACAAAATAAGCTATGCACCTTAAAGGGTTTAAATAATTTTTATAAATTGTTCAGAATAATATTTTGCTCCTTTAAATTGGTGAAAGGTTTTTCATGATATCACAAAGTTGTTAGAAATTAATTGGTATTTTTATGACATTTATAAGATATTTATTGGATTTAATCAAAGAAAAAAGGGCATTTTGTTTTAAAATAATAATCATTATTTAATTGTTAAATTGTCAAAAATCAAAATTAGCAAATACTTTATTCCCTTTAATCCATGGAGTTTGAGTGATTTAAATAATTGACCATTTCACCCTTTAATCTTTAATTTTGCATAACTGTGTGATTTGTCAAAATTTATTTATAATTATCTATAAATGTTTTAATTAGTTAATTAAGTGGTCCTTATTGCAAATTGATGTTTAAATTATTTAATTATTTTTGTTATGGCCACAATTAATTTGATCAATTCATGGTTCAAGGAAATTGGGGTAATTTTTGTAAAATTAGCCTCTTAATGGCCTTGATTGAAATAACCAAATTCATTGGCTTAAATTAATCAAGGTCATTAATGCAATTTAATTTTAAACCTGCTAATTAGGCTAAATATGGCCATAATTGAAATAACCAGCTAAATTAAAATCAATTAAGGCCAAATTTGGCCATAATTGAAGTAATTAGTTGGATCAGAATCCATTAGGGCCATGTTCACAATTTTAGGCCCATTAACACAATTGGCTAGTTTTTAACTATTTTAATAAAATAATTATGTCCTAATTTTATCTATAATTATAATATCATCAATTTTAATCTTTATTTAATTATCTTTTTATATATGTACCAGGTATGTGTGTGTGTGTGTGTGTGTGTATATATATATATATACACAAAAGAAAAGGGCCAGCCTTTTTAATTTCTTAAAATCTGAATAGAGTCCAGCCCAAACCAGGGCTGAGACCCTTCCTTTATTTCATTTCATTTTTTTTTTAAAAAACCCTATAAACCCACCCCGTTTCTCTCTCTTCCGTGTAACCCTAATCGCCGCCTCATGTTTGTCTCTTCTCTCTCCGCCAAAAATGGCAAAATTACAGAGTGTAGCAGATGTACACAAATCGAACCAAATGAGGTTCAGATCTGGCTGTTCATGTGTTTGAGGAATCATTTGAGACGTAGATTCGATTTGAAAGTTCATTTTTAGGGAAATATGTTTGTCCCACATCGGTGTTTTTGGAGAGTTGAACAATTTTTGGGATTCTATAAATAGAACCCCAACCCTTTCACAGGAAGAGGTCTTTTTTTTGGAGAAAAATTTTGAGTTTTGAAAGTTAGAAGTTTAAAAGAGTTTAGGAGATCCTTTTTTGGAGAAAAAGTTTGAGTTTTGAAAGTTAGAAGTTTAAAAGAGTTTAGAAGGTCTTTTGGGGGAGAAAAAATCTGAGTTTTGAAAGTTAGAAGTTTAAAAGGAGTTTTCGAGGTCAGAAAATTGGAGAAATTAAAAGGAAGGCTGAAAACTTCGGATTTCAAGCCTCTTTAGTAAAACAAATTTTAAGACTTCACTAGTTTGAGGTTTTTTCTGAGTTCAACTATTTATTTTCCTTTTGCTTGTGAGTCTGTGTGGCTGAGTGTGGTCTTGGTAGCACAAAGGGCTTTCAAATTCATTTTTGACCAAGACTGCACTATTAAAAGGTAATATTCTATCCTTTACTTATTTTGTTAATGCTTAGTAGTTAGTTTATATGATAGTGGCTTGTTAATGTTAGTTGGTTGTTGTATTACCTTTTGGTTCAACTAAATGAATGTGCTGCTTGGGTGATGTTAAAAAGATGGTAATGGAACGAACAACAAAAGGGTTAAGTCTTACCTTCAAATAGGAGTTTCACCGTAGCCTTAGAAAATCACCTCTCACTTTCTTGGGAACTATTTTTGGTGTTAGGTGGGGAATGGCTTCGAAATTTGTAATATAAAAGTCAATTTCTATGTCCCATCGACTGCTGCAGCTGTCTCGCTGGAGCGGGAAACCCCACTGCTACGGGGACCTCATTAAACCTAAAACACCGCGGCGGAGACCGGCGACCTGCGGCGGCGGACTCACTGCAGTGGTAGTACACCCGCTGCAGCGGTCACATCTGACTAGTGAGCTCTGGTTTTTCACCAGATTTCTACCCAAAATCCAACATCAATCCGAGGCCCTACAGGCGCAAACCAAACATGCACATCAATATAAAAACATGCTACGGACTCACCCATGGCCTCGGAATTCCCAACAAAAGTCAAATTTACTAAGTCACCCCCCAACAAAAATAAGTCAAGTTTTCAAACAAGTATACAAATACAATCAAAGGCCTTTATTTCAGAATTCTAGCTCCTGAAGTTATCACTAGACTCACTCCTAGTCTTGGAAAGGAACTAGCAGGGGTAAAATGATCAAAATACCCATAACGACCTAGCGGGTCATTACACATCTGCATAAGCAAGGTGGTTCAATGCAGAACTCCACTTTGGCATCCCATAGCCTGAAAAAGATGAATGATCAAATAAAGAGTTCAAAGCTCTTGATAACACTTCTGCATAAATGATGAATAGAGTAGGAGAAAGGGGATCTCCCCGCTTGAATCCTCTTGTTGAGTGAAAGAAACAATGAGCATGACTATTCAACATCACAGAATACCAATTAGTTGCCAATAATCTCCATATTAAATCAATGAATACCTCAGAAAATCCCATTTTCTTCATTACTTTACAGAGATATAACCATGAAACTCTATCATATGCTTTTGTCATATCCAACTTAATAACAACATTTGCAGGATTTCCTCTCTTCCTTATGTCTGTAACAGTTTCTTGTGTCAACAACACATTCTCAATAATATTCCTGCCCTTGACAAATCTTGATTGATTAGATGATATCACAGCTGGTAGCAGTTTATCAAGCCTGTCATGTGCCACTCTGGAAATGACCTTATTAATGAAGTTACTGAGACTTATAGGCCTCATATCAGAAAATGATTCCACCACATTCTTCTTTGGCAACAACACTAAGTTGGTATGAGTAATAGATTTAGGAAGGGTATGACCTTCAAAAAAGGCTTTAACTACATTAAACACATCAACTTTGACCACTTCCCAACACTTCTAATAAAATATCCTAGAAAAACCATCTGGTCCACATGCAGGTCACCTGATAACTCAAAAACAACTTTCTTCACTTCTTCCATGGAAGGTTGTTCTTCTAGCAATACATTATCTTCCAACTTAATCATTTCAGGAACATGATTAAGAATAGGTGAGTCTTCAATCTGAGCTTCTTGAGAAAACTTCTTATGATAGAATGTAATAACCTCATCAGTAACTTTGTCAGCTTCTTCTAACTACACACCATCAGCATTTTGAATTCTCTTGACCTGGATTCTGTTCCTCCTACATTTGACCAAACTATGAAAAAATCTTGTATTTTTATCACCTCTGAGAAGCAGTCCATTCCAGCTTTTTGTCTCTAAAATTCTTCTTCATAATACAAGTATAATTTAAGTTCAGCCTGAGCCCTTTGCATCACCATTCTATTCTCTTCTGAAGGATCCTTCTCGAACGGTTGTACTTTGATTTTAACTATATCCTCTCTGATAATCAGTTGCTTGAAAATATCTCCAAAAGTATCCTTGCTCCACTTGCTTAATGAATAGGTCTAGAAAGGATTCATGTTCCACCCAGAATTTAAGAAATCTGAATGGTTTAAAAGTGTTCTGCACCTGATCTCCACAAGTTAACAGTAAAGGAGCATGATCAGATCCTGTTCTAGACAAATGCTCTACCTCTAAATTGCCAAACCAGTTCTGAAACAACTCATTATGAAACATTCTATCAAGCCTCTTAAAGATACAATCATTAGCACCCCTACCATTCCACCATGTGAAAGGACTCCATTTAAAAGGAATCTCATGCAAATCATAGGAATTCATGCAAAATGCAAAATCTTCATATTCTTGTGGGAAAACTGGCAGACCTCCTATTTTCTCTTCTTCATTCAATATGACATTGAAATCACTACCAATTAACCAAGGGAATGCCATGTTACTAGACAAACCATACATATCATCCCACAACTGTAATCTTTCCCCTTCATCAGATTTAGCATAAACCATTGACACCACCATTGCTTTATTCAGATCATGGAAGAACAATTTAACAATGATAGACTGTTCAGTATCAAATAGTACTTCTACATCCACTTTGTCTTGAACAAAAAACCATATTTTACCATTACAATTGAAATTGGCATATGGCATGCCAAGTTTCCTTCTATATTTCTGAATCTATCTCTGGTGTTGAAAAGGTTCCATTAGAGCAACTAAGAAAAACTTATGATGTCTATGAATCATTTGAACTCTATGGAAAGCTTGTTGAGTATTTACTGATCTGATATTCCAAAATAGAGTTTTAACAATCATTTAAAAGACTTCTTTGTGAAACCCCTTTTTGGCAAGATCCTCACTGGTTGTTGAACTTCTGGAACACCTTGTTTCTTCCCCTTTTTTTGCCCCTTTGCCTTGTGTTCTTGGAGAAATCCATGCTTCTTTACTGACCTTTTGAAGTATCATGTCTATAGGAGCACCATCAATATCTTCTTTAATGACATTACCCAGGGCCTTATTTTCCTTCTCATCTTGAAGATCAACATTATGGGAAATAACATCATGCAAAGCTTTGTTAGGTGATAGCTTCTTACCTACATTCAGTGGCTGAACTTCCTTAATTTTATGAATAATGGCCAGGGCCAAATTTCCTTCCTGATAAGAAGAATTTGTCTTAGGAGGGTAAGATCCAACTATCTGCAAGTTATTTGGACAAGCAGCATCCAATTCAACCACCAATTCATCCTTCCCACTTTCCTGATAAATCACATCTGCATCCATCTGATAACTTTATGAACTTATGCCTCTATCTTCACCTGACTTACTATCCATGTGAGAAACTACATCCTCCAAATGAAGAATAGTTTTAGCCTTCTCAAAGATCCATGTTGCCTTCCATCCTCTTATTAACTTCTGAATGAGAATTATCCCTAACTGATTTCAAATTTGATGTATAGGCTTCTGTATTGCCAATTTCCTTATCACCATGAACCTGTTTTGAGCTTATGTCAACATCTTCCACCTCATACACCTCCCCAATTTGCTCTAGTTTCTCAATCTGCTTTTCAATACTCTGACTTGTTTCAACTTGATCATCCACCATGTCTGATGGAATGTCAAGATTAGGAACATCAATACATTCACTTTTCTCCATACTCACTGCATGATCAGGAACTGAATTTGAGTCAACTGCTAACCCCACCTCATGCTCATTCTTGTCAGCTAATTCCTGAGATATCTGTGTATCAGATTTAAGCACCTTTTGCACCATGACATTGTTATTACACATCCCAGTATCTTTTCCAACCATTTCATCTGGAACATTTTGTAAAGCAAGCAACTCCTGTCTCTGAAAGTCAGCATGAAAAGTGCTAATCCTTTCATCCTGTTACAACACCTTGATTACTTTGCATATCAGAATTAGTCAACCTCTGATCCTGATGGACATCAACATTGTTGAGTTCATCATCTTCACCTTTGGAATCACTATTTTTCCCATCACTATCATTTGTCAAACTCTGATCTTGTAACAAATCAAATTTGTTTTGAACTATCACTATTGAATATTTATTTGCTTTTGTATTTACATATAACACCTCTGAAGCTGCATTATCTTGCTTAGGACCATTGAAATATCTATTGTCTTTAACAACATTCCAATTTCATGGATTGCCAAGGATCCTTCCACTTGATGACAACCTAGCATTATATCTTCTTCTATTATGAAGAAACTGTTTCTTCTGAGATTGAGGAGCCTGAACATCCTCCTTGACCATAACTTCCTTGACTTTCTCTGCAGGATCAGCTGTAACTTTCACTTCTTTATCTTCAAAGGCTACTAATTCAGGATGAAGATTCCAACATTCACTCTCATTATGGCCTTGTAACTTACATTCTCTACAATACTTTGGAAGGTAATCGTATTGAATCTTAGCTTTATCAATTCTAACCTCCTTAGATTCCTCATCCTTTATCCCCATATCTACATGACTAGGAAGATCTGCTAGTAAGTCCATGAGAACTTTAACTCTTGCACAACTTGGCCTTGTGTGATTTATAGTGGCAAGATCCACTTGTAAAGGAATCCTAACAACAGAAGCAAGTGAAAACAAAAATTCCTTCACAAAAAATGTTGGCAACAGATAAGGGAAAGATATACAAGATATAACCTTTGATGTTTCTTCATCGACTTTAAACTTAGAATCATATATCAACGGCCTCATCTAATATGAATAACCATCTCTTGACTGCAAGTAATACACACCCTTTGAACATAGATTAACAAAATCCTCCATGTAGACAGTCTAATAAAGACATGTCTATCACGAAACATCCAATTTGGCACTTTCCTTTCATCCCACATTGATCCAAGATGATTGTCTTGAGTTCCTCAAATGGTGGCCATCCATATGAGAATTTAGCAACAACTGCATGCTTCAAATCCTCTAGAGATTCCATCTGATCCACACCATTATGATAAACCACCTTCTTTACAGGAATAATTGACGTAGGGTTTGCATGGAGTTAGGGTTTGTTGGTTGAATTAAAAAAAAAAAATCAAGTTTGGGTATCATCAGGTCATTGCAGGTGGTGTCATTGGTTGGGTAGGTGTAGTAAAGGTCTGGCCAGCCAAAAGAGGTGGCTGACCAGCGGCCACAGTGGCCATTTAGCCGGCGGCGTAGGTTTTATGAACTAGGGTTTTGCATGGGAAGCTAGGGTTTCTAGAGAGCGTTTTTATTTATGGCTAATAAAATTAGGAACCCGGCCTCTCTTTTTGAGTATTTGCATGCCATTGTGAGATTTAAAGCTTTACATAGGTGTATATTATGTTTTTGGACTTGTTGGACTTCTGGGGTAATAGCATCCATGGCAATTCGCTCTATCTATATCTACCATATTCGAGCATATAAACTCATACTATGTAGGATCTGTAGATTCTACAAAATCATATATCTAGCAAGTAGCCAAAGAAACATAAAAAGGATATTTGAAGGTATTTTTTTTAATTTTTTTTTTACCCCTCCCCCCAGGAGCTCCCTCCTTTGCTCCCTTGGTGACTCGAACTCGCAACTTTCGGGTTGAAAGTGGAGGACGCTTACCATCTGAGCAACCCCTCTTGTCATATTTGAAGGTATTGACATATTCAAAAGTGAGTGATTGTCCAACTTTGAGGGGTATCCCATCATTAACAAGGCAGTCATTATTGCCAAGTCTCCTGAAAATCTTACAATTTATAAGTTTTGTTGAGGCGAACCGACCACAAGAGAGGTGAATGCCACTAAAATTTCTTGACATGCAAACACTTTTTATTATGACAGTGTACGTTGGAATGCCATTACTAGAATGCTTTATTTTAAGCATGGCATGCCCGACTCATGATCACTTGGCACCTATACACTTTTCTCGTCCATTACCATGACTTTCTTGAATAACACGACCTTCCTTAGCTAGTCTCGATGCATGATTAGTTTGCATTACAGAGAATGAAACTAACAAATAAATCATATAAATCATGAAAAAGCTTCGTGCACCGTTAATGCTCTTCATTGTCATTCCTATTTGAGAGTCGTATTCTTCAATCGAAGTGAAACTGCAAAAACAAAAAACTAAAAAGACTTCGATTGAGGGCACGTAGTATAACCACTATAGGTAATGGTTCCGTAAAAAAAACATGAAAGATGATAAGATAAAAAAAAGTTCTCCTCCCTTCTCCAACGGAAACATACTCTATTCTCCTACTGTATTTTGAGCATGGCAAGCTCAACTCGTGATCACTTAACATCTCATACACGTTTCTCATCACCATTACTATGACTTCCTTGAATAGCACACCTTCCTTGAATAGCACAACTTCCTTAACCAGTCGCAATGCATGATTAGTTTCCATCACAGAGAGTAAAACCAGCAAGAAAATCATATAAATCATGGAAGGGCTCGATATGCTGTTAATGCTCTTCATCGCCATTTCTATTTGAGAGTCATATTCTTCAATCGAAGTGAAACTGCAACTGAGAAAAAAAAAAACAACAAAAAAAACTTAGATTGAGGGTACGTAGTGTTATAGTCCGCTTCTATGCTCGCGCATAAAAGCTTCTCATAACTTTGGCTCTTTGTCATGGACAAATAGAGTCACCACCTAATTTATTGAATGGGAATTAGGAAACCAATTTAAAGATTAATTATTGAAAACCTTTAAATAAAATCCAGAGAACGGGTAAGGGTTCTAGTGATCCCCGAGGAGGTTTTAAGCACCTCAGTATTAAGGATCCGCCCAATGCGGTTTACCTACGGATGTAACATCTTATGGCTAAAAATTTGTATAACTTGCTTGTAAAATGTGTTTAAATAGTCATATGTATAAAGTTTGAAAGAAGCATATTCATTGCTAATTAATTGAGAAAAAAAGAAAGAAATATATTCTATTTGGAAAATGAGCTTTTAGAGGTGTTTTACTTTTGAAAATTATTTTTAGCGTTTCAATTATATGTTCAATTCAATTAATGAATTAATTCTATAATTGGGCTAATTATGATGGAATAAATCTCTTCACAATGTGTACGGTTTATAAAGACTTTGAATTATACGTATAACTCAACTTCTTTAGGTTTTGTCGGAAAAAGAATGTTTTTCAGCGGGAGTCTCATCTGGGTGGCTGGTTCAGTCGCTTTCGAGAACTCAGATTGACGGGTAGTGAAATAGCATACTCGTATGATGGACGACGATGTGCCTGTGCTTTCCCTTTCTGAAGTCTCTCCCTGCCCTTTAGAAGATCTCAGGGCTTCCGTCCAGTTTGGATCTTCAGAGCTTGATGCGCCTGAAGGAGCCATCATCATCTTACCGATGTTAATCCGCTAATGAACTCGTTTGCTTTTAACTCGAAGATATGAGTGATCTTTAAGATATGAGGTAACAAGTGTTTTAACTTTGTAAAATTCCATCAAGATCTTTTTCCTTCTTCAAAAAAAAATCTGCTTTTTGATAATTCTGAAAATTATTTGCTAAGCCTAGAGACCTTAAGAAAACCTTATCTTGCAGTGTGTTCATATAGCACATTTACCATTCATGTTTTTGAAATCATTTTCGATCATTGACCAAGCTTTTGGAAACCAATTAACCTTTTCTTTGTAAGAAATCTGGAAACTCCTGTTGTTTAGCCTTAGGCTTATTTCTGGAAAATCAATTCTTTCAATTATGGATATGGGTGATGAGAAAGAATTATCATAAAAAAACAACATTCAATCATTTTAGCGACCGTTCACACATCTCTGCCCGGGGATTCAACTAGATTAAGAAAGTAAAACAAAGTAAAGCGTTAATAACAATTTTACAAAAAATCACAAACAATTACATAACTCAATAGATAATAAATAAAGGAAAGGGAGGAATTAGCTAATTGGGCTCATAGCCCATTTCTGCTGCTGCTAATTTGCTAGTGCTGCTGAATATTTGGACTCCTGGATTGGCTGACCCGATAACGTTATGTAGGGCCTCGCGCCCAACACAGAATGCGGGAGAAGATGAGTCTGTGGACTCGGCAGTCATGCATATAAAAAAAAAAAAAAAAAAAAAGAAGAAAAAAAAGATTAGAGGGATATTGAACACAGGTTAGGATCAGGGGCATTTTTAAACTTTTACTCAAGCCAGTACGTTTTTAATACTTCAAAGAAAACATCAGGGACATCTCAATATATGAAACAATACATTATTATAATGTTACACCTCGCACTTTCAGAGCATGAGCACGCCATGTATTTCACCATATTAATGGAGTATCGGAGACGGCCCATGAAGTCTTAAAAGGTACAAGCCATGAGAAGTACGTAACAATGAAGTAAAGGATGAATTACGATCTCGTAAGTCGTAACCGGGAAGGACAACCTTGGAACCAAAGGGTATGACCATTATCAAGTATGATTAATGATAAATATCATGTATGGAGAGTTTCGAAAGATTCCGGGACCAAACAAATTGAAGAAAATAAGTTTGACTAAAATTTGAAAAAAGTTGGCAGGATTTTGGACAGAAATTTTGGGTCAACTTTGGAGGGGTATATCTCCGGGTATATTAGGAGTTTTAAGGTGTTTCAAAAGCCTAAAATGAAGTTCGTTGAGTCTAGTTTCCAACGCAACAAACCCTCGTCAAAACGACATCGGAGTAGGGAGTTATGGCCATTTTAAGATAACCCATCCAAGCTGCCAAATGGCTTTCGCGGGTCCCACTTGGGAAAGTCGGTGGAACCGACTTATAAGGGGTATAAAAACCCCATCAACCCCATTTTTTCAGCATTTTACACACCCATGAGTCCTAGAAACTTCCAAACACATCCCCCAAACATTTATAGCCCATTAAATTAAGAATTTAATAAGATTACACCAAACTAATCGATGAAAGGTGATTGTTCTTGCTTCTACTTGATGTTGTGGTGAGTTTGATCTTGAAGAAAGTTGGTGTGGCTAAAGTTCTTCAAGTATAAGGTATGTTCTTCATCCTATCTCTTATGTTGAGTTGATTTAAAGGTTTAAAAGTGAAAATAGTTATGGAGGAAAGGTCATAAAGTGTTGTGTTATAGTTGTTGTGTTTATGGACTGTTTTGAGCATGTTGTGGCCGTGTGGTTGGGCTGATTTACATGTATATGGATAGTATTTAATGTTGTTGGTGCATTGATGAGATTATGCTTCTTGATTGGGAAGAAAGAAAGTGTATATTGTTGTTGTATGTTGATAAACATCGTGTGGGATGTTTTATGGAATATTTTGGTATTGATGATGATGGTGTTGATATTAGTATTGCTATTGTTGTTGTTTTGTTGGTATTGTGATTTCGGGCTAGGGATATAAACAGGGGAGATACTTCTTGAAATTTCGATTTTAAAAAGGAATTAATTTGAGGACTTAAGACAAGCATATGACGATAAACCTAATAATAATATGAATTCTCTTGAATGTAAATTTACGAGCTTGAAAGGATAAGTGTTAAATAGTTAAAGTTAAGACGTAGAAAATGTATGTTAAGGCTAGTCCCTTTCTTTCAAAAGGCATGATTCCTATGTTATGATTCCATATATATTTCCATAACCTTTTTACTTCCAAAAGTTAGAAGTTCATGATTCTTAAAAGCTTCTTATGATACTAAAGATGAGATGTTTTCTATGATGAACATGATGATCATGATTCCATTTCTAGAAATTCAAA
>NC_081342.1:47440017-47582845 GCF_029784015.1 Lycium ferocissimum | reverse complement strand
TATATTGTTGTTGTATGTTGTTAAACATCATGTGAGATGTTTTATGGAATATTTTGGTATTGATGATGATGTTGTTGATATGAGTATTGCTATTGTTGTTGTTTTGTTGGTATTGTGATTTCGGGCTAGGGATATAAACAGGGGAGATGCTGCCCGAATTTCGGCAGATTTTAAAAGGAATTAATTTGAGGGCTTAAGACAAGCATATGACGATAAGCCTAACAATAATATGAATTCTCTTGAATGTAGATTTACGAGCTTGAAAGGATAAGCGTTAAATAGTTAAAGTTAAGACGATCGAAAATGTATGTTAAGGGTAATCCCTTTCTTTCAAAAGGCATGATTCCTATGTTATGATTTCATATATGTTTCCATACCTTCTTACTTAAAAGTTAGAGTTCATGATTCTTAAAAGCTTCTTATGATACTAAAGATGAGATGTTTTCTATGATGAACATGATGATCATGATTCCATTTCTCGAAATTCAAAAGCTTATGATTTTAATGCTATTATGAGATTATTTCATGATTTCCTTGGTTTTATTCATTATTGTTGATCTCACCTTATGATAATTGTTACTTCAAGGTGAGATATAGCGATGATGATTATTCTATAATATAATTGGATGTTACACGAGGCCTTACGTCACTCCGATAGCAGTGGTAGCTTTTAATTGGGCTCTCGTATGCTATATGTATTTATATATATGTAACTTTTACATACAGCGCCTTAACGGCCGGGCAAGATACTATACATATATTACCGCGCCTTAACAGCCAGGCAAGATACTATATATATAACATCGGCCTACATGGCCGGGCAAGATAATACCGTGCTTATATGGCCGGGCAAGATAACACCGCGCCTACGTGACCGGGCAAGATAACACCGCGCCTACATGGTCGGGCAAGATAACACCGTGCCTACATGGCCGGGCAAGATAACACCGCGCCTCTATGGCCGGGCAAGATAATACCATACCTATATGGACGGGCAGTGTACTTCTATATATATTTCTAATGTTGCTTTAAAAATTTAAAGTTAGCATGCATGGTATCCGCCTTAAGAGGCAATCAGATGTTCCATATTTCTTGTTATGTTGTTATTCATGCCTTACATACTCAGTACACTGTTCGTATTGACGTCCCTTCTTGTGGACGCTTTGTTCATGCCCGTAGGTAGACAGGTAGACGGATCTGATCCTTAGGAGCTTCATCAGCGGAGTCTCAGAAGCGCTCCATTTGCTTCGGAGCTGCAGTCTATTGGTATTACTCTTTTGTGTATATACTCGGATATGGCGGAGTCCTGTCCCATCCTTATGAATTTCTGTATTCTATATAGAGGCTCGTAGACAGATGTACATAGCTAGACGTTTCATATCGTTGTATAACATTTTAGTAGCCTTGTCGACTGGTGACGATGAGCATAGTTGTTGAAGATTATATAGAGATGTGCCGTTATATTGTGATATATATCCTTACAGATTATGATATCCATGAGCTTCCTTTATGGTTCGCCAGAGATGATTATGAGATGTATGTTTAGAGGTGCTCGGGGTGTTAGCTCCGGGTGCCCGTCATAGCCTTCTGGTTGGGTCGTGACATATAAACATGCAAAAAAAAGAAACACATCACTTAATGCATCCAAAGTAAACAGAGGTTGCTAATCCCAAAGGAAATAACATTAAGCAAGTGGAGATTCTGGCTGAATATATATGTATAGTGCAGTAAGTCTATTGTTCCGGCTATAATGACAAACCAACATAAACTAAGGCAAAGCTGTCCAGATTTGTTCTACCTTATGTTCAACACTTAAGAAAGCAGGTTGTCCCTCATATTGGCTCAAACTAGCACTAACTAATCTACAAGGGCTCGTTTGGTTGGAAACAACTTATCCCGGGATAACTAATCCCGGGATTAGTTATTCCACCCTCAATGTGGGATAAAAAAACACTCTAATCCCGAGATTAGTTATCCCACCCTCAAGGTGGGATAAAAAAACAATCTAATCCCGGGATTAGTTATCCCGACTTTTTTTCCCAACCAAACGTTGGATAAGGCGGTACTAATTTTTATCCCAGGACTATTTTTCTCTATCCATCATACGAAACGAGCCCTAAGAGAACTTCGGAAAGGAATTGAGCAAGGATAATCATGTATAAAGCCAAGGTACAGTAAATTAGTACTCACTGAATGACTAGATATCAAATTAAACTACACATAAGTTCATTGAAACCTCAACAAGTTGAAACTTGATACACAGCTTTGCATATAGTGCTTTAATGCAAAATATCGACAATTTTCTCTTTAAAGCTCAAAGGTTCGGATAACGCTATTCCAAGATGAATTCATGTATTTAGGTTTCTATCATTTCAAAGACAAACATACATAATTCTTAAAATCATGATTTCCCAACACGTAGGGAGAGCATACTGTCAAGCTTAACTGTTAAACTTTACTAAGTTCAAAATAAGTGTACTTCCATTTTTTACTCACACAAAGTATCTTTAGAGGTCTTGTTGTTAGAAAATCAGTAAAAAAAACTAAAATAGAGGAGGGGAATACAGTAGTAACATTCAACTCACATTTTTGCACAAAAGAAAACTAATTCATGCTTTCAAACATATTAAGAAGAAAAGAGAAACTGATTCATTCGACAAGTAAGTCCGGAAACTGTTAAACACCTAATTCATGCATATCAACTTATAAATATGGTTTTCGTAGTGGCTTTAGTATTGAATTTGCTGAAGGACTTAAATACGTAATCAATACAAGCAAGCAAAGAAATAGCCATGTAAAGAACTCAACTAATCAAAAATAAATGCAAATAAACTGAACCAAAACAGGCATGCCAAAATAACCTATATTGAGAAAAACAGAACTGGAAAGCAAAAAATCAAGGGAAGAGAGAAAATTACCTGTTGCCGAAGCAGCGACTGGGACGACGAGAGTCGAGATGGGACCTTGAATTTCATCAAAGATTTGAACACTCGAAACGAATCAAAAGAAAAATGCTAAACTTGTTCCGACGACTCGAAGAAACTCCACTCACAAGAAATTTTGTTTTAAGTTGAATCAACTGAAAATCTCAGAATATGGGGTGTCCTCCATTGTCTGTTGAATGAATATGGGGTTCTATAACATGTGGAACTTCTGCTAAAATCGGATTTGAAATAGTTCCTTTGAAGTCCGGTTCAAATTTGAATCTTGTACTGGAAGGGAAAAGCAATACAAAAGAAAAATCGAAAAAAGGAAAAAAGAAAGAGCAGATTACCATTGTTTCATCTTTACTGGACGGAAGAAGACAAAGGCAACAAATTTCATGCCAAAAATGGGCGGACAGGGCTGGAAAAGCGAAAAGCTGTGTTTGGAATTAGCCGAAAATGGCCATTTCGTGAGCTGGGTATACGTTGGAGATTGGGGTCGTTTTGTTGAGTAGAAGATTAGGGAGATTAGGGATTCTCTAAGAGCCTGTTTGGAAAGCCACTTGGTAATTGGAATTGGTGTAATTACTACCTTAGTAATTACACAATCTAGTAATTATACAGTATTGTAATTACAACGATATGTTTGTTTATCATAATGTAATTACAGTATAATTACAAGCGTGCTGTTTGGTTGCACATGTGTAATTACAGCTTAGTTTAATTTAAAAATAAAATTTAATTATAAAAAAAATTAAAATTAATATTTAAAAAATATGTGCCTTTATAAATGATATTAAATTAGTTATTTAATAATACATTGTTTCTTGAAAATATGTTAATCAATAATCATATATTTGTAACCAACATAGTAAAAAATAATTGATATATAATTTCAAACTGATAATACTTTAATTTTAATTGATTACAAAACTTAAAAACATACCTTTTTTGTGAGAACATCATGGGATTGAATGTTTGACCAAAAAATAATATTTATAATAATAATGCCATAACATTATTCAAGTGTTTAAGAATAATTCTATCAACCGTAAGTGAAAATAAACAAAGATGCAATGTGAAATAACAAGTCAATAGTACTAAAACAAATATTTTTAAAATTGAAAATATAATCTAAATTTAAAATCCAAAAGAAAAAATTTAACATAATACTCTTATGTCAAATTACAACGTTACATAAGTAAGTTTCAACGTAACATAATTAAATACTCCTATAATTCAAAAGAAAAGGAAAATATAAGTCGATAACCTCGTTCACAATGAAATTCTACTTTAATAACGTCACCCATTACATGTCAAGTTTGTTAATGACTCATTCTTTCTAATATTAAGAGATGGAGTTTCAAAAATTAGAATATTAACACGATTATGTTAAATGAATAAAATAAAAAACTAAAAAAAATACGAGCAATTACATGGAACCACAAGAAGTAAAGGTTGGGAATGAGAAGAAAGAAAATGAAATATAAATACTATAAAAAGAAAAATATATTTTAAAAAATAAAAAATAAATTAAATAATAGAAATAAAAATAAATTAGAAGAGAAAAGAAATTAAAATAAAATAAAAAAGAACTTAAATAATATAAATAAGAAATAAATTAAAAAAGAAAAGAAAAGAAAATTAAATTAAAAAGAAATAAACTAAAAAGTAACCCTGTAATTACAGGGTGTAATTATACTCCCCCCTTGAGAATTGGAGAGTGTAATTACACCCTCTGAATTACACTCAATTCTCACCTAACTGTGTAATTACGTGGTCAAACAAACATGTCAAACTGTGTAATTACACCCAATTACCTGGGTGGCTTTCCAAACAAGCCCTAAGTGCAAATGAGGAGAAAAAGGTTCTGGGGAAAATAAAGGGATTTGGGCCGGGTTTAGTGAAGTTGGGCTGATGGATTTTTTTTAATTATATGGGCCTAATTGGAGAATATGGCTGGTCCGGGAATCCTTTTAAAAGGCTTTAGGATATGGACATTTTTCTTTAATACATGACCATTTTCATGTAAATTGACATAAATTAAATATTCAATTAATTAATTAACCTTCTAGACTTAACAAAGTAAAATATCTATTTAGCAAATGCGGACTAAGTAATTAAGTCGTAAATGACTTAATTTGGACAATTTGAAATAAATATCAATTAAACACTTATTTTTTTAACATAATTAATACTTAAAATACGTAACATATATATGATATATATTAGGATATTTTGCCTAACAAAAATGGCGAAATAATATCAAAACTAGTTAACAAAATATTTTATGACTTTTATGAATACATATTTCACTTTGTTTGAAATTTAAGAAGCTTGACTAGTTAATTTAAAATATAGAGGGCCAAAATTGGGTGTCAACACGTAGTATAATCACTATAGGTAGCGGTTCAGTAAAAAAACATAAAAGATGATAAGATAAAAAAAAAAAAATTATTCCTCCCTTATCCAACGTAAACATAATGTATTCTCCTTCTTCTATAGAGAGGGACTTTTGCGGTTCTCCTTCGTAGATAGGCGTACGAAGCCAAAGGTAGCTAAAATGTGGATTAAACTTTAAGAGATCAAAACTGGACTTGAGACAAATTTTTTTGGTGAATTCAATAACTTTAGCTGCATTAGAAGAGGGACACGACTTGTTATTCCATAATTTTATGCACGCAGTTAGCAATAATTGCTAGACTTTTGATAGACAATGAATACATCCCGACATTGTTTTATGCTAACTATCCGATTAAAAAACAAATATTGATGAATGGAGAAGATCGACTTTATAGTTAGTTATTCTTTAAATTATATGATTTTTTTTTTACAGAAAATTAATAAAATATCATAAAACAGTTGGATATATAAAATGTTAATTAAATTATTTAAATTATAACAAGTCGTAAGACACTAAATGTACGGGGTTTCCAATTTCGGACACGACAGATACCCGTCATTTGGTAGGGTGTATAAGAATAGTATTGGATAGGGTAATAATGCTGAGATTAGTTATGTTGATATTATTTTTTATCGACTGTTTGACTTTTTGTATTAAATAACATGTATTGCGTAATTTATAAAGAATACTGCATATGGTGTATTAAAATAGGAATAACAGTGGTATCGCTAATGTCATGGTTTTATTATGTATAAGTGTTTACCCTTAAAACGGTAACAATTGAATTTGTAAGTGGTTTTATAGGATACAAGGCTAGATTAATAAGTTATGTATAATAATAATATGCAAATGATAAACGTATATTGATGAATAAGAGAAAGTAAACCTTAAGAAACCAAATTGTAGACTCTGAGAATTGGTCCGATTTTGGAAATTGCTTCTATAACCCGAGTCAATCAGTAATAAAACTCCTCTCTCTTTTTTTCTGATTACAAGTATGATGAATAGTAAAAAAAAAAAAAAAAAAGCTAGCTCTAAAATGAAGGGGGTACACACCTATTTATAGCTACAAATAGATGGGCTTTAGTTCACCCTAAAAAGAGGCCTTTTAAGAAAACCCTAAAATAGATAAGACGACGTCCGTACGGATGTTCTGACATCCGTACGAATGTCAGCGCAAATGGCGGAACAGCTAGGTGACGTGTAGCCTAGCCCGTAACGGATACTTCGAGCCTATGTAGAGTGTCTTCCCTTCAGGTTCGGGTTTTCTGTGCTTATCAACATACCCTCGGTTTCTGACACTTAGTTGGAAAGACTCACTCTTTCTCGGCCCTCGTTCCCTTCGATCTTAACCGAGGCTAATGAACTCGTTCTTCTTCGACCTCGCACCGGACAACTGCGATATTTACTCCGGTTTTTACTATACACAAATTGCTTCGATTTTTACCGTATACAGATAGTCCCCACACTTCTCGGATCGAAATTTCATCGAAGTGACGGGAAATGGATTGATAACCTCGGTGACTTCCTTAGAAAGCTTCACTTTGAAAACAGGTGGGAAACGATACATCTCTTCATGTCGCGTCTCTCTGACTTCGGACACGTGTCTTCCCTTGGTTAGTCGACCCTTCGGTAACCGCCTCAGAGCCCATCACTCCCTTCTATAAAAGGTCGATCGTTTTCACTTTTCACCTTTCGATTATTTCACTTGCTTTGTTCTGCTCTTGCTTCTCCTTGAATCTTGTTTCGAAATTTTGAGTCTTCGATATTTTCTAGAAAATTCATTTGAGGTCCCAGAATCTTATCCATTTTCTGGAAAATTTTCTTCAAGTCTACACAACTTCATCCTTTTCTTCTTCAAATCTTCATATCTTCATATTTTCTTCTTCAAATCTTCATATTCTCTTCTTCAAATCTTCATATTTTCTTCTTCAAATCTTCATATTTTCCTCTTTGAATCTTCAAAATGGAAACAAACACCGATTTTGCTCCCAAGGACGTTCTTCCGGTTTCCTCCCTGAATATCGAAGCTGTCACTAGCCCCGGAGGCAAAGCACAAGACAACTCCTTTGAACCTCAGGCCAAGGACATAATCCCCTCGAGGTAAAATTTTAATCACGAGTTCACCGTCGAGACAACTGTAAAAAAGTCCGATCGGGGTTACGACGTCAGGCATTACCCCTCATCGATCAAAGAGGCTCACCTTCCCCGAGTCTGAACTGAGTGCGGTTGGTATAACCGCCCTATAGAGATCATTGCTCCCGGTGATAAAGCAATCATCGACTTTAAGGAGGGGTTTTTGTATATCTACACATACCCTTTTTCTTTCAAGCTCAACCCCTAATAGATCCGGTTATCCTTGAGATGTTTCAGACATATAAAGCGTGTCTAGCTCAAATTGGTCCGAACGTTTGGAGGATCGTGGCTTGCCTCCGCCTTCTGGCCGACAATGCTAATGTCGACTTCACCTTGCACCATCTGATCTGGCTATACTTGTTACACCTCGAAAAATTCCATGTCGTTGCATAGTAAATAGACTAACGCAGGGTAAGAAGAATGCGATGTTTCTATAAGTAAGAAAGGTTATTTAATGATTCTAATTAAGATTCCAAAGACGTTGGAAGTAAGAGGAGAAAGTTCCTTAAGGAAGGCAAAGCCTATGTCGTGTTTTGGAAGAGTTCCGTAAAGTACCGAGCTAATGTTGACTTAACGGTGTCTTAAAGAAGAGTTATAACGCTCCTTAGATTGGTAATGAAGTGTTAAACAAGTGTCAAGAAGGTTCCATAAGGATTGGAGATCAAACGAACGACGGAAATCGTTTTAGGGAAATGGAGTTATACGACCAACTTATACGGTCCGTATAACATTATACGGTCCGTATAAGGGGCCGTATAACCCAACAGAAGAAATGTTTTCTCTGATGGTGAACCACGGACACTTATACGGACCGTATAAGTGGTCCGTATAATACCCGACGGGCTGATTAAGTGCAAGTATAAATATGTGTTCCCACTTTCATTTTTCTCATTCTTTCCACTTCTCCATCTCTCTCAAGGATTCTAGAGTGTTCTACGTATTTCATCAACACCAATTCAAGGAAAATAAAAAATCAACTTCATCAAACCAAGGGAATTAAGTGCAAGAAGTTCACTAGAGTTCATTCAAGATAAGAAATCCCTTTGGGAGTGAAACTGGGGTTTTGCTCAAGTGAAGTATTTCTACTCAAAGCTCATTCCCACACTATCAAAGGTAAGTTTTATGATCATTCCATGTTGTTTAAAGTATTGAGAGGTTGAAAGACTTGGATTATGAAAGAAGTAGAAAATGGGTCATGAATACAAGAATAGTGGCATTTTGAGTAGTAGCTTGGAATGAGTCATGATTTTTGATATTTTGTGATTTTAATTATGTTATAAATAACATTAAGAACATGGGGTAGACATTACATATGAGTAAAGGTAATAGTGTACTATGACCATGGTTAAGGATGATTTGAAGTGAAATTGAGAAATATGGATAATGTAGGTGAATAAAGATTATTGCTTATAATGTTGTGAATGTTATTATAGACGTTTGGGAGTTGACATATGATATGGAGAAAATTGTATAAACAAAGGAAATGCTGTCCAATTTTCTCTAGCTTCAGTCAAGTATGCTAAGCTATCGATTATCTAATGTTAGTACAAACTCTATTGAAGGTAGAAACGTGAGCATTGAAGGAGAACGTTCAAGCGATAGAGTAGATAAACGAAAAGGTATGCAAGGCTAGTCCCTTCTTTCTAAGGCATGACTCCCTGGCATGAATTCTCCGACTTTTCCATGACTTTCTTACATTCCGGAAAAATTATGAGTCTATGTTCATAAGGGGATTCATATGAGATAAAGGCAAAAGATATGTTACGAGTATGATAATGATGATGATGAGTTTGAGTCTAGAGAATTCTAAAGTCCACGACATGATGTTCCTACAAAGCTAATGACCCTAACTACGATCCATTGATGTTGTTCATTGTGTTACACTCACCTTATAATGCTAGTCCCTTCAAGGTGAGGTATGGTGAATAGGATCACTCCATAATGTAATCGGGGGTGCTCGACCTTATGTCACCCCAATATAGTGATAGATTATCTTAAAGTTTTAATGCATGATTTATGACGAACGTTTGATAAAGATAAGTTAAGACGAGTATATGATGATATGATTACACAGAGCCTCTAGGGCCGGGCATGTCACCGCTAAGGCGGGCTGCAAATGATTACACCGAGCCTATAGGGCCGGGCATGTCACCACTAAGGCGGGCTGCATAAGATTCCACCGTGCCTAGATGGCCGGGCATGTCACTGCTAAGGCGGGCTGCATACGATTCCACCGTGCCTAAATGGCTGGGCATGTCACCGCTAAGGCGGGCTGCTTATGATTACACCGAGCCTAGATGGCCGGGCATGATACCACTAATGGGCGGCGTATGATGGTTACCCGAGCGTGGGTTAACGACGATGGTACATATGCTATGTTGATATATGTGATATGTATAAAACGTATTTTATTCTAAAAGGTTAAGCAGGTTATATCTTCATCTCATATCTTATGATTTCTTTACTATGTTATTTTATCCATGCCTTACATACTCAGTACAATGCTCGTACTGACGTCCTTTTCTTTGGACGTTGTGTTCATGCCCACAGGTAGACAGGGAGGTGATCCAGATTCGTAGGAGTTATCGGCAGACTTTGAGAGCACTCCATTGTTCCGGAGGTGCCATTGATTATTATTTTGTGTACATATATTTTGGGCACGACGGGTTCCTGTCCCGTCCATATGTCTAGTACTCTAGTAGAGGCTCGTAGATACGTATGTGTGGGTATTATGGTCTCACGATTTTCCTCATTGTGTATACATTATTTTTTTTGATAGCCGAAGGGCTTATGTATATAAATGTAGATATGCTTGAAATCGAAAAACGATTTTCCTTATGATTAGATGTGTGAGGACAATAAATGCATGCAGGATAAGTTTGATGAGTATTAGAATGAGTGGTGCTCGGAAGTTAGCTCCGGGTACCCGTCATGGCCCCTCGTCGGGTCATGGCAATACTGTCCGAGGGTCTTTTGTGGTGGAGTTATAAAGCTCGCCAAACGAGGGAGGAACCCCATTCTTTCTTGCATCGATGAGAATAGAGATCGTGGGGTCGGTACGAGTGTTTTGTTCGAGTTAGAACAATGAACATTATACCGGCGGAGTACATGCCCTTTCTTGAAAGGTGGAATGACAAACGTAAGTTTATAAGGTTTATCCTATTTTTATGTGCTTTTGAATATTTCTCTTAAATACTTCTGATGTTTCAGCTGCTGGGTGACTTCCGGAGGCGATCCCTCGATTTACTAGGTAGATCGAGAATATTATTAGCCAACATCCGCACCAAGAGCGGACATGGAAAGATCTATCCAGCGATAGGTAGGCAGCAAAAAATCACGATATTTTTCTCTCTCCTTTCGCGTTATTTTCTTCGGTTTGACTTTTTTCTGAATTAACCCTTTCAATATTCAGGTTTGGAAAAAGGCTCTTTGACCCCTCGGCCCGCACCAGCGGATGAACCCTCCACACCGAGTTCAAATTTTGATATTTCAGGGGTTGCACGACTTACTTCCGAGGCTAAGAAGAAGAAAAAGAAACACAAGTCTTCTAGGGGTCATAAAAGAAAGAAGAGTTCGAAGGATGAAGCAGGTACCTCCGAAGTTCGAGGTCTGAGGGATGACCTCGATAATGATGTCTGGGTCGCGAGAATTAGGTCGGACCCTTCTACTGCTGCTGTTTCTGGGGCCGAGACAACTCCGGTGGAGGTCCCAGAAGAGAGTGTCGCAGTTAATCTACTCGGCTCTTCCACAAGTGGGGAAGTTAAGTCCCTTTTATGCCCGATAACCAAATTTCACCAAGCCTCGCTTTCTTTAAAGGCTGTCGAGATGATCGATGTTACGGGTGATACTTTCCCTGAGGCGGAGCCTTTGGTAAAAAGGGCCAGACGGGCCGAAACAACTTCACCACCTCCTCCTGCTCAATCCTCTGAGAAGGAGAGTTTTGATCATATGTTTCCCAAGGATGGATCCATCAATAATCCACCTGCAACAGCGGAGGCCTCCGGGTTCGGGCACCTCCCTATTCCACAAGTGTCAAGGAGAGCTAACTGGTCTACCGAATCTGGCTCCAGGTCCCTGCTTGTAGATATTTGTCCGGCTCCAAGCATAGAGCCGGGGAGGACCAGGTCGACCATGGTCACTGTTCCTGAAGACTGCAGCTTTTTGTCCCGCCCCATGGGGGTGGCCAGTTATCTCCGACCTCTTGTGTCGGAGTCCGACAAAGAGAAGATGACCGGACTCTCGTGGCAGTGTCTTCTCAAGTTTTCTCCCTCCTTCCAACAAGTTTCAATTCATTTGGTGTAACCTTCACTGTCTGCTGATCTCTAACCTTATTTTTTTTTGCAGGCTGTCGTGCTCGTGAACGAAGGTTTTCTTCGAGGTCAGCATGAGATAGATGATTTACGGGTCTAGTTGGATGCCTAGAGTCGAGAAACTGAGAAGTTTAAACTTCTCCTTCAACAAAAAGAAGATCAATTGAGCCAAATAGTCGTTCCTCCAACCCTCCGAGCCGTACTCGAATAAGCTAAGAAGGAGAATCTTTGGTTAAAAAATGAGCTCGATGATTCGGTCCAGAAAAATAAAGTCCTAGAAGAGGACAATAAGAAGCTCAACCGGGGGAACTCCGAGTATATCTCAAAGCTCGATGAGTTAGAGGCTACTATTACCCAATTGCGGCAGGGACTAGATTCCATTAAAGGCAAAGCTGCAAAGATGGAGGAGAAGTTTAGGCAGCTCGAGACCGAAAAGGCCGCTGAGAAGGAAGAATTGAAGGTTGCCCGAGAAAAAGTCGAGAGTCGAGCCCGGGCCAATGAGAAACTCAAGAGTGACCTTGAGGCTGCTATTCAAGACAATGATGGGCTTCAGGCCGAGCTGGTAGATTCTAACCATATTCACAATACTTTGAGCGAAATGAGGTCCGAGCCGGAGGTCAAATTACAAAAGGCTCAGGATGACATGAAGGAAGCTCTTGATGAAGTTGAGGCTACCAAGGCTCGGTCTATCCTTCTAGTAGAACACAAGAAGTGAAAGTCTCGAAGGTCTACGCTTGAAGCGGCTCAACGGGGTATTCCAAATATTTCTGCTTGAATTGCCGAGGCAAAGGATCTTGAGGACAGGGCCAAGAGAGCACTCGAAGATAGTTCCGATGAAGGGCCTGAAGAGTCCGGTTCTTGTGACGAAGGTTCTTCTTTGGCAGATTAAAATAGGATCAAAAGACCTTTGTATTTTGTTTTGATTTTTTTTTTTTTACAGGGATAGGCTTCGGCCCTTTATGATATATAAAATTTGTATGGGCTTTTCTTTTGCCAGTACTTCTTTTGATCATTTTTGGTACTTAGTCACGTGAGACTTTGATTTAAACGGACAAATCCTTGAGTCAGATAGAATTTGACATACTATTTCGTTTGTAAACGGCCGAGGTTCGATCTTGAGCTTTTAATAATTTTCGCTTTATCAGACGAATAGTTAATAATTTCGCTTTATAACGAAAAAGAAACGAGCCAACTTAATTTCAGAGTTTGGGCTTTACTTATACCGGTTCCTTTTCATCCGATATCTTATTGAGGGCTTGTCCGCGGGAGCCTTTTTATGCTTTGTGAATTTGGACGTCTTCGAACCACTTCGGGCATATGAGCCGAGGTTTTTAATTACTCAACCTTCTTTTGACTGTTTGAAGTCTTTGTAAGTTGGGCTCGATTAATTATTACCTTGGTGCCTTTGTCCATTTTGTGATGGCAGTCCCCAGTCGAGGGTAGCCTATGGGCCTTAGCAAATAGTTACTCTCGGGTACTTTCATAAGAGAGCACATTTGATGCGTATTTTTACCAAAGTATTTTTCTTCATATTTCAAATAATTGTCTCGTACAAGAAACTAAGGACTTCATCCGACCCCTTCTTCCTTTTGCCGTAGCAAAACTAACTGGGCACGATTCATTCAATCGTTTGACCCTTACAACGAATCCTAATGCAGAAGGTTTGGTCAATACAAAAAACAAAAAGTGATTTGACTTTGTCTTCACTTCTTACTTCGCTTCTTTGAGCTTTCTTCGATCATGTCGTTTCTGGCGAGGGTATCATTAGTCCCCTAGTGTTTTTGTGTGAAGTATGAGCGGAGACGCACTATAAAAATGATGTTGTTAGATACCCAGTCCCCAGTACTTAGCTGGTCTTCGAGTTCACGACACTTAGCCCAATTTTTGAATTCTAAAGTAACACTTTGTACACTGTTGCCTCATTAAAAACCTTGCCGGCAACCCCACCTCGGGATAAACCGAGCTAAGGAAAAAAGAGTGCAACATGTGTTTTCAGACCTAATTCTACTTTCTTCAAATTTTGCTCTGGTTTGAACCTGCAAGGAAAAGGTGAGAATTATTGAAATTCACAAAGGGTTAGTAGCTCGTACCTTAGAAATAATATTTTTTCCAAGTGTGCCACGTTCCAGTTGTTGTGCAGCTATTAGTCGTCTCTAGTTTCTAGTTGATACGACCCTTTGTCAGTTATTCCTGTTATCTTATACGGTCCTTCCTAGTTCGGGCCCAATTTCCCATTATCGGAATTCTTAGTGTGCAGGGTAATTTTCTGAAGCACTAAGTTCCCAACTTGGAAATGTCGAAGGTTCGTTCTCCGATTGTAATATCTCCCCATTCATTGTTTTTGAGCTGCTAAACGGACCAGCGCATTCTCGCAAAGTTTGTCCGCAAAGTCAAGCTTCATGGCCATAGCCTCTTCATTTGACTCGTTCATCGAATAACAGAATCTTGGGCTTGGTTTTCCAACTTCCACAGGAATCAAGGCTTCTGCACTGTACACCAGAGAAAATGGTGTTTCTCCAGTACTTGACTTTGATGTCGTTCTGTAGGCCCACAGTACCTCGGGAAAAACTTCCTTCCACTTATGCTTTGACGACTCTAGTCATTTTCTTAGATTTTGAATTATGGTTTAGTTCGTCGATTCTGCCTATCCGTTTGCACTCGGGTGATACGAAGTTGACAAAATCTTCTTGATCTTTAATCCTTCGAGGAAGTCATTGACCTTATTGCCTATGAACTGTCGACCGTTATCGCAAGTTATCTCGGCTGGGATGCCGAACCGACAAACGATGTGGTCCCAAATGAAGTTAATGACTTCCTTCTCTCTGACTTTTTTGAAGGCCTGTGCTTCAACCCATTTAGAAAAATAATCAGTCATAAACAGAATGAATCGAACCTTACCCGGAGCTCATGGCAAAGGACCGACAATGTCCATTCTCCATTTCATGAATAGCCAAGGAGATAGGACCGGATGCAACAACTCCCCCGGTTGGTGTATCATTGGTGCGTGCTTTTGGGATCCATCACATTTTCGGACAAAAAATTTCGCAACCTCCTCTATTCGGTTCCAGTAGTATCCTGCTCTGATTATCTTTCAAACCAAAGCTTCGGCTCCCAAATAGTTACCGCATGTTCCTTCGTGGACCTCCTACATCATGTAATCCATTTCACCGGGCCCCAAGCATTTAGCCAAAGGTCCGTAGAAAGATCGGCGATACAACTGGTCATCGACCAAGCAGAATCTCGCAGCTTTGGTTCGAAGGGACCTCGACTCCTTAGAGTCTGCTGGGAGCTTTCCATCTCGCAAGTAATTTATGTATTTATTGCGCCAATCCCATGTCAAGCTCATTGTATTTATCTCGGCGTGGCCATTTTCCACTATCGAGTTCATCAACTGAACGACCGTGCCAGAATTAAATTCCTCCGCTCCGATCGATGAACCTAAGTTAATGAATGCATTTACTTTATTGTTTTGTTCCCTCGGTACATGCTGCATAGTCCATTCTTTGAACCGGCATAGGATTACTTGAATTTTTTCCAGGTATCTCTGCATTCGTTCATCTTTGACTTCGAAAACACCGTTGACTTGATTCATAACCAGAAGGAAGTTACACCTTGTTTCAATGACTTCAGCCCCTAAACTTTGAGCCAATTCCAAACCTGCAATCATAGCCTCATACTCGGCTTTATTGTTAGTCAATTTTAAAGTTCTGATTGATTGTCGAATAGTATCGCCTGCGGGGGCCTTAAGAACAATTCCCAGTCCGGACCCTTTCACGTTCGATGCTCCATCCGTGTATAGGGTCCAGATCCCCGAGGTTTTCCCCAAGGTTAGCAAAAGCTCATTTTCTACCGCGGGAACCATTGTAGGTGTAAAGTCCGCTACGAAGTTGGACAAAATATGGGATTTAATAGCCGTTCTAGGTTTATACTCGATGTCATAACTTCTTATCTCTACGGCCCATTTCGGTAACCTACCTGACAGCTCCGATTTATGCATGACATTTTTTAACGAGTAAGTAGTCACTGCACGTATGGGGTGGCATTGAAAATAAGGTTTCAGTTTTCTAGAAGCCCTTACCAAAGCTAAAGCCAATTTTTCGAGGTGGGGATAATGTGTCTCCGCATCCCCTAATATTCTACTCACATAATAGATAGGGAATTGCGTATCTTCTTCTTTCTGGACTAAAACACTGCTTACCGCGACCTCGGATACTGCCAGGTATAAGAACAGTTGCTCATCTGCCTTCGGTGTGTGCAGCAAGGGTGGACTCGATAAGTACCACTTTAGGCCTTCCAAAGCTTTCTGACATTCCGGTGCCCATACAAAGTCATTTTTCTTTCTTAATAGCGAAAAGAACAGGTGACTTTTATCCGAAGACCTTGAAATGAATCGGCTCAGAGCCGCTATCCTTTCGGTTAACCTTTGCACTGCCTTCACGCTGTTAATCACTTTGATGTCTTCGATGACCTTAATTTTGTACGGGTTGATTTCGATCCCTCGATTCGATACCATTAAACCCAAGAACTTACTCGATCTAACTCCGAAGGCACACTTCTCCGGGTCCAGCTTTGTTGTATTTGCGAAATATGTCGAAGGTCTCCTCTAAATGCTTTAAATGGTCCTCTATTTATGTCGAAGGTCACCTGCAAATGTTTTAAATGGTCCTCTATTTCCAGGGATTTAACTAGCATGTCATCAATATAAACTTCCATTATTTTACCTATTTGTTCTTCGAACATTTGGTTAACTAGGCGTTGGTAAGTTGCACCAACGTTTTTTAATCCGAATGGCATCACATTATAGTAATAAGTCCCATATCTGGTTATAAAAGAAGTTTTCTCTTGATCCTCTGGGTTCATCCATATCTGGTTGTACCCGGAGTAGGCATCGAGAAAACTTAACATCTCATGCCCGGCCGTTGCATCGATCATTCGATCGATGTGAGGCATAGGGAATGAATCCTTTGGGCATGCTTTGTTCAAATCCTTCTAATCAACGCACATTCTGAATTTATTACCTTTCTTTGGTATGACAACGACATTAGCTAACCAGTCCGGGTATTTAACCTCCCGAATGGAACCTATTTTTGAAAACTTTGTTACCTCTTCTTTGATGAAGGCATGTTTTACTTTGGCCATCGATCTCCTTTTCTGTTTCATCGGGGAATTTTTTTTATCAATGCTTAACTTTTGCGTTGTTACCTCCGGTGGAACACCTGTCATGTCTAAATGGGACCATGCAAAACAATCGATGTTAGCTTGAAGAAATTTAATTAATTTATGCCTGAGCTCCGAGGTTAACCCCGTGCCCAGGTATACCTTTATGTCCGGCAAGTTCACAAATAAGACCATCTGTTCCAGCTCTTCTACGGTTGATTTGGTCGCGTCCGAATCGTCCGGTAGCATGAACGATCTGGGTACACCGAAGTCGTCTTCTTTGAAGTTCAAGCTCATCTCTTTCTTTTCTTCATTCGAACTGACGCCTCCATTCTATAATTACTATTTAGCATCTTTGCCTTTGGTTGATTTAGCAGTTTTCAGGAACGGTTCCTTTTGAGTGGGGGCTTCTTTTTCGACTGCGAACATCTCCCTTGCTGCGAGTTGCTCGCCACACACCATTTTTAGCCCTTCCGAGGTCGGGAATCTCAACATTTGATGTAATGTTGAGGCTACCACCCTTAAGCTATGAATCCATGGTCTGCCGAGCAATGTGTTGCATTTCATCTCACCTTCGATGACATAGAACACCGTTTGTTGAATAGTCCCGACGATGTTTACCGACAAAGAGATTTCCCCCTTAGTAGTTTCACTTGCCATGTTGAATCCACTGAGAACCCGAGCCGCCGGTATGATCTGATCCAATAGACCAAGTTGTTCTACAACTCTCCATCGAATAATATTAGTCGAACTACCTGGATCAATCAAAATACATTTAACTTGAGATTTAAAAATAAGAATAGAAATTACTACAGCACCGTTGTAGGGCTGAATGATGCCTTCTGCATCCTCATCGTTGAAGGAAATAGACCCTTCG
This sequence comes from Lycium ferocissimum, assembly GCF_029784015.1. Lineage (NCBI taxonomy): Eukaryota > Viridiplantae > Streptophyta > Magnoliopsida > Solanales > Solanaceae > Lycium > Lycium ferocissimum. The sequence goes on along the minus strand of NC_081342.1, from coordinate 47,565,037 downwards.
GGCACATAATCCCTGGTTCGTTTCTCTCGAACAACCGAAACTTTGGTCCTTTTCAACATCGGATCTCGTGGCATTTCTGTTCCTCCGATTATTATATTGATCACGTGTTGAGGCTCCATGGGCTCAACCTATTTGTGATTTTCTCTGCGTTTGTAATGTCCTTTGGCTCGGTCACTTAGGAATTCACGAAGGTGACCATTTTTTAACAATCGAGCCACCTCTTCTCTCAACTGGCGACAGTCCTCGGTCCTATGACCATGAGTACCGTGATATTCACACATCATGTTCGGATCGCTTTAAGCTGGATCAGATCTTAGTGGTCTCGGCTACCTCACATCTTTGATATGGCCAATGGTTGAGACAAGATCTGTGGTGTTGATGTTGAATTTGTACTCCGATAACCTCGGAATGTCTCCATTGTTGGCAGAACCACTGGTATCACCTCTAAATAGCAAACCTCGACTGCTTGGTCAGCGATCAGCTCGCCGGTCACTCCTACTCGAATTATGACTGGGACCCTTTTTTCCCCTGTCCGACCTAAAGCTAGATTTCTCCGGTTGGGTATAAGGTCGGTATCTATCCTTCGGTGGACTCATCTCAGGTTCAAAAGTCTTTCACGACCTTTCAGAATTCTTACTTCTGCTTATCGGACCAGGGGGAAGTTCAAGTTGATCATCCGCTAGCCGAATCTTAGATTCGTACCTGTTATGAACATCGTCCCAAGTCACCGCCTCGTATTCTAACAAGTTTCCTTCAATTTAAATAAGGCAGTAGAGCTTCGGGGGTTGAGACCCTTAGTAAAGGCTTGGGCGGCCCATTCTTCCTGGACCGGAGGGAGTTCTATTCGTTCCTTTTGGAACCTATTCACGAATTCTCGGAGTAATTCGTTATCCCTTTGGGTGATTCTGAAGATGTCCGCTTTTCGTGCCTGCACCTTCTTGGCTCCGGTATGGGCTTTGATAAATGCATTCGCGAGCATCTCAAAAGGGGTGATGGAATGCTCGGCCAAATGGTCGTACCTGGTCAGTGCCCCTTTAGATAGCATTTCACCGAACTTTTTTAGTAACACTGATTCGATTTCATCTTCTTCAATGTCGTTGCCTTTTATGGCACAAGTATATGTAGTCACATGCTCCTGCGGGTCCGTCATCCCATCATACTTTGGGATATCGGGCATTTTGAACTTCTTTGGGATCAGCTTTGGGGCCGCACTCGGAGAAAAAGGCCTTTGAATGTATCTTTTTGAGTCCGGTCCTTTCAAAATTTGAAGTGACCCCAGGATCTGGTCCACTCGAGAGTTGTACGTCTCTACCCTTTTCTAAGTTGATTCGATCCGTTTAGCCAATGGTTCGAGCATTTTCAGGACCTCAACAGATGTACCGGACCCCGATCCATTGTAACTATCAATGACCCAATCTTCTTCGCGACTTGCCTCGGTAGCCCGACTTGGCCCCGTCGATGCTGTTTTGTTGTCTTTCTTTTGGAGCTGAGCTATAACCACCTGTTGTTCCTGCAACATTTCAAATATCAAACGTAAGTTAATTTCCTCTACCGCATCCGGTGTTTTTTGAGCTTGCGCCCGAGCCAAAGTCATGGAGTTCTTGTTGTTTAAAAGATCTATGGCCGGAATGCCGGCATTGTTCTGGTTGACGGTATTCTCGATTGAGTTGACCGCATCTGGATTGGCCGGATCAGCAGGGGGTACGTTTGGGTTTGGCAACCCGTTGTTGTTGTCGTTTTCATCGATCAGCTTGTTGTTGTTCACTTGCCTAGATTGATCACTGCTTGCCATCTCGAAATTACCTGAGTCATAAGCTTTCAAAGAACAAGTGAAAGATGGAGTTGTAAATTAATCACCACTATTATCCTATACCCCACGGTGGGCGCCAAACTGTTTACCCTTAAAACGGTAATAATTAAATTTGTAAGTGGTTTTATAGGATACATGGCCAGATTAATAAGTTATATATAATAATAATATGCAAATGATAAATGTATATTGACGAATAAGAGAAAGTAAAGCTTAAGAAACCAAATTGTAGACTCTGAGAATTGGTCCGATTTTCCAAATCGCTTCTATAACCCGAGCCAATCAGTAATAAAACTCCTCTCTCTCTTTTTCTAATTACAAGTATGATGAATAGTAAAAGCTAGCTCTAAAATGAAGGGTTACACCCCTATTTATAGCTACAAATAGATGGGCCTTAGTACATCCTAAAAAGAGGCCTTTTAAGAAAACCCTAAAATGGATAAGACGACATCCGTACAGATGTTTTGACATCCGTACGGATGTCAGCACAAATGGCGGAACAGCTAGGTGACGTGTAGCCTAGCCCGTAATAGATACTTCGAGCCTATGTAGAGTATCTTCCCCTCAGGTTCGGGTTTTCTGTGCTTATCAACATACCTTCGATTTCTGACACTTAGTTGGAAAGACTCACACCTCCTTTGCCCTCGTTCCTTCGATCTTAACCGAGGCTAATGAACTCGTTCTTCTTCAACCTCGCACCGGACAGCCGCGATATTTACTCCAGTTTTTACCATATACAAATTGCTTCGATTTTTACCGTATACAATAAGAATAGTAGTGACTAGTATATATAAGTAACTAGTTTCCAGAGGTCCGTGCTAAGCCCCGACCCAAACTCAAAATATAAAAACAAAGCGTAAGTTTTATCAAATAAATATAAATTGTGTCACTTTTTTTAGTACATAATAAATTTAATGTAATTACAGGTTAATCATATTTTGTTTATAAATTTTCATAATTATTAAAGTTTGTTCATCATATAATTGGATAGTGTTTTTAAAGATAAAATATTTATGAGAAAATAAGTTTGTTAGGAAAATTACCAAATACCACAAGGGCACAAGTAGTTCGATATTATATAAACGAACATGATACAAAGATGATGATAATTACTACTAGTCGATGATCATAAATTGGAAATTATTTTTGTATTTTTATGAAATTTGTGAGCATGCGATTGTTATTTATAGATATAAATATATTTCTTTTGATATTTATTAATTTTTCACTCATTATTTTATGTGTCAACGCTTTGTGCTAGTCAAATGTATTTTTTTAACCTTAGTTTTAGACGAAATTCAATAAATAACTAAATTCATAGTGAACCTAAAGAATCAATTTAGTTATTCATATATGCTTTATGCTTCAAAAAAATTAATTCTTGGTTAATCAAACAAGAGATCTTAAAGATAATCTAATCTTGACTGATAACTCTACCTTCATTTTCAACATTAAACAATGTCATTCAATAATTTTTTTACTTTCTGTATTTGTAAGTACATATGATATCACTAAAGAAGTAAAATGTTGGATGTTTAATAGAGAGAAGCATATGGAAAGGAACATACGACCTAGGACATGTTTAAATAAATGCTTTAGGTGGAAAAGAATTTGGCTCTAATAATCACTCATACTAGAAATTAAAGTCTTTTCACTAAATTATCCTTAATTAAATATTATCAATTTTATATGGTTTCTTGATAGAATATAAAAATTAACTTATCTAAGTAAGGATACATGGGGCCATTAAATTTTGGAAAAAATTGGTGATAGTTGCAAGTGTCCTCCACATTTGTTGCTTTTTGGGGTATAATTGCTATCAAACTTTTCAAAAGTTACTAAATTACATATAGGTAACTATGTAAATAAAGGCCAAAATAGGGGTAAAAATGAAGGTTTTGAGGTTGTGAGGACTACAAGAATCATAGACCCTCCCTTATATATAGTAACTAGTCTTGGGAAGCCGTGCTGAGCCCGGGCCCAAGATCAAGGCAGAAAATTCCATAATAGTTTAAATTAGAAAAGAGATATTTTGATACATTGTAAAAAAATATAGTTGGATGTATTTAATATATTAAAAAAAAACTGACTATAAGAATAGTCGTCCATTTAGTTTTGTTTCTCTTCACAATGGTTCAGAAAAATTTACTCCCTCGCTTCCTATTTAAGTGTATTAGTTTAACTGTGCACGATGTTTAAAAAATATAATGAAACTTTTGAATTTTTTGGTCTTAAACTTGACATGTAGAATTTTTGAATTGAAAAACTTATTAAATATAGAAAGATGCATTCTTTTTGGGACAGACCAAAAAGGAAAGTAAAACACTTAAATTAGGACGAAGAGTATATTATATTTCAGCTAAGATTTCGATATACATAATGATCCTTTTATTTCTTCATCACATATTCTTGCTTTCTTTTCTTAAAAAGATATCATATCATCGTAAAAGCTGATGTTTAGCTAAACTAAAAATGGTTTAAGAGTTAGAAAAGATAAATAACAAAATTAAACTTCAAAGATACAAAATTGTTACAATGTTAAAAGTTATTAAAAATAAATCAAAGATGGGATTAAGGAGCTGCCCACTTGGTAGGCACAGTTACATCCCTTTCCCTTTTATTCTCCTTCACCCCTAACTTAATTAAGCAAATTGAATAAAATGTAAAGTCCTTTTTCTTTTATTTTCAGAGATCTTAATATAATAATTCTTGAAAAGTTTTGATACCGTAATATACTTCATTGCAAATCTAAAAAAAAAAATTGCTAGAAGGACTTGTGGTTTACATATGTGTGATTTGTAACAACCATGTTTTATGAACTATATGGTTCAAGAAAAGAGTATCAAACTATACATTCTACATTTATTCTTTTATTGAGGAATTAGTGTGAACTTCTTTTTTTTTTTTTTTTTTTTGGTGAAATAGATATATATATATATATATATATATATATATATATATATATATTAAAAAATTTTGGTGAAATAGATATATATATATATATATATATATATATATATATATATATATATATATATATATATATATATATAAAAAAATTATATAGCGGGGAAACTTTTTCCCAATTCGGTTCTTCTTGTGATCATAAGAGCGCACAAAAGAGTTTAAATTACAAGGCTTGATTCGCCTAACAACATAAGTTCCTTCAATGTCTACCCAAACTGCTCTACACCAGAGGAATTTCCAAAAAGTGAGTTCTGCCCAAAAAAGTCCCTTAGCCCCTTCCTTCACTATCAGATATGCTACTTTGTTTAGTTCTCTGAAGGTGTGCTTAATTACTGGGTTCCCCAATCTCTGGATTAGCCATACCGCATTTATGAATAAGAGGATTATACAAAGTGTGACCATTATAAAGCATAGAGGTTACCTCAGCCGAGCCAATTTAGCAATGGTGTTTTCAGAATTGACATAATCCTCTCTATTATCAAAGAGGTTATTGTTCCTAGTGAGCCAAATGTGCCAAAAACAGAAAGGCAAAATTTGATTCCAAGTGATAACATTGTTAAAATCGTTATTCTTAACAAAATCCCAAACCTTGTGCCATGGATCAGGGGTGGCATTACTTTGGAGAAAATTAAGATTAGGGGTGGAGGATTGGTTCAACATTTTGTTCCGAAAAACAAGAGCACCTGGGCATTTGAAGAAAATATGCTCAATATCCTCATTGGGGTGGGAACAAAAGTGACAGATGGGGTTGATGTTGATGCATGTGAAGCTCAGATAGTTACCAGTTGGCAGTCTTTTATGGTGGAGAAGCCTAAGGAAAAACTTCATCTTGTTGGGGTATCTAGGGACCAAATCCATTTAAAATCTAGAGCCCTAGTGGCTTGCCTGCCAGATGAATGAGCAATGTGGTAATAGGCTGACCTAGTGCTAAATAGTCCAGTACTGGTCAGTCCCCAGACCATTTGATCCTTTTTGTCAGTATTGGGAGCAAAGAAGGTTCCTCTAATGGCTCGTTAAATGCTGTCAGGAATGATATAGGGAAAACTATCAAAATCCTAACTGCCATTTTAGTGGTACTTGTGCAGCTTATTGAATAGTATCGTCAGGCCAGGGCCCATGCAGGATCTTAGCTAGAGGCAGATAACCATCAATCCAATTGTCTGAGAGAAAATTGATCCTATTTCCCTTATAAACCACCCATCTATTACTCTTACTGCAAATTTTTCACCCACTCAGGATGCCTTTCCAAGTCCTAGTAACAGGGGATTTCCTTATGGAGTGAGGGTTGCAGTGCTTAGCAATAAGAGTTCTAGCCCAAAGAGTGGAAGGGTTGCAATACAATCTCCAAGAGAGGCTAGCTAGGATGGAAGAGTTCTTGTGTTCGGCTTTTTGTAATCCTAACCCCCCCCCCCCCTTTCCCTTTTAGGAGTGGTAATGGTGTCCCCACTAAGGAGATGGAGTTTCTTCCAATCATAAGTGGAACCCCAAATGAAGTTCATTTGCAGCCTATTGACAATATTAGTAGTGTGCCTAGGAAGTTGGATGTATTGTATAACATGTCTTGGCACAAAACCTAAACTAGCTTTTGCAAGTGTGGTCCTGCCTGCCATGTTGAGGAACTTTGTTTTCCAACCTTCTAACCTATTATTCATATTGTCAATGATGCATTGGAAGTCATTGTAGGTGGGCCTAGAGTGGAAAATTGGGAAGCCAAGGTATTTCCCAAATTGGGTGCTACTGGTGATGGACAAAATGTTGGTACACTCCTGGGTAATAATGTCATAGCAGTTTGAGCTATAGATGGCTTTACTTTTGAGAGTACCGATCTTCTGACCTGAGAGGATGCTGAATTCATTAAGAGTAGACCTAATAGTGTGACCGCTCTGGGGATCAGCTCTAGTGAAGGTAAGATCATCAGCAAAGAATAAATGGGAGATTTTAAGACCATTATGACTAATGCGGATTGGGGTCCAAAGCTTGGAACTCACTTACTGGTCAATTCTCCTAGAAAGCATCTCCATACAAAGGATGAAGAGATAAGGGACATAGAATCCGCTTGTCTAATGCCCCTGCTGGGCTGAGAGAAGTCAGTTTTGCTGCCATTAACTAGTAAAGAGATGCTAGAGGTTGAGACACAAGAAAGGATCAGGTTGATTAGGTCTTGTGGAAACTTAAAATAGACTAGAGTAAGTCTGATGAAAGACCATTCAAGTCTATCAAAAGCTTTTTCAAGATAAATCTTAAGGATAATAATCCCTTTCTTACCTTTCATTTTCTTAAAATGGCTAATGAATTCCTAAACTATGATGGCATTGTCAGCAGTCCTCCTGTTAGCCAAGAAGTTAGCCTGGGTTGGGCCAATTATGGTGTCACGACCCAAACGGATGAGCCATGACGACTGCCCGACCACTACTGGCTAAGCACCCCTTAGACTCGCATTCGCATATTACCGGATAACCTGGTGGCCTATAAATGACTTACAACTGAACCATGCGGTCTCCTGGGCAATTAACATAATAAATTCTGCATCAAAGTCACGACTAACGCATACATATAAACCTAGGTGCTGAGGATAGTAGTGCGAGTCGACTAGGCCGCAACATATACTGTACAACAAAAATAAAAGCCGATAAGGCTGCATAACATCCAACCTAGATACCACTGTCTACAGACCTCTATGGAATATACAAACTATAGAAAGGATAGGACAATGCCCCATCATACCCATCTTTGAACATATCAAAATACCATACCAAGGGGCTGCAGCTTCGAGTCAACTGGAGTGCACTGACTGCGGCTGAGGGGAATCCTACCGAGCCGAATCGTCAGACGGACTACCTGAACCTACGGGCATGAGCGCAGCGTCCACAAGAAGGGACGTCAGTACGAATAATGTACTGAGTATATAAGGCATGAAAATAACATAAGAAGAAACGTGAAACATAACATGAGATAAAGATAACCTGCATATCTGATAGCCAGATATGCCTCGTAAGATGAATAGCATGCATGCTTAGCTTTACTATTTTTTTTAAAAAAATTCCTTATATATATATATATATATATATATATAATAGTTTTGCGGAACGTGCAGCCCGATCCATAAATATAGTGCTGCGGAACGTGCAGCCCGATCCATATATGTTAGCGCCGAGGAACGTACGACCCGATCCATAAACATCTTATGTTAGCGCCGAGGAACGTACGGCCCGATCCATAAATATCACATGTTAATGCCGAGGAACGTACGGCCCGATCCATAAATATTTTATATACATATACATAATGTAAATAGCATGCATGAGATCTCAAATAAAAGCTACAACTTTATCGGAGTGACATAAGGTCGGCAACCTCCGATTTATATTATGGATCAATCATCATCGCTATATCTCATCTCGAAGGAACAATTATCATGAGGTGAGATCAACAACAATGAGTAGAATCAAGGAAATCATGAAATATACTCAACAATCTCATGATAGCATTAAAACCATAAACTTTGGAATTTCTGGAAATAGGATCATCATCATCATCATCATTATCATTATAGAACACATCTTATCGTTAACATCATACTAAGCTCTTAAGAATCATGAACTTCTAACTTTTGGAGTTAAGAATGTTATGGAAATATATATGGAATCATAACTTAGGAATCATGCCTTTGAAAGAAAGGGACTAGCCTTAACATACCTTTCGGTCTTCTTAGCCACTCAACGTTTATCCTTCCAAGCTCGTAAATCTACATATAAATCATTCATACTATTTTTAGGCTTAATGTCATACACTCATCTTAAGCCTTCAATTTAATTCTGTTTAGAATCTGTCGAAATTCGGGCAGCATCTCCCCTGTTTATATGCCTAGCCCGAAATCACAATCCCACAACCAACACAACAACAACAATACCAACATTATCGACACCAATAAGCTCCATAAAACATCCCACACGATGTTTTCCAAATTTCTCAACTAACCAACTTGTTATATGACTATTTAATAACTTTACCTCCGTAAACAAACCGAAATTAATATTAATAAGGAGAGATTCATACCTTATTCTTCGCTAGAGCAGCAATAACTTCAATATTCGCTTTGGTCTCAAGCCAAGATTCACCGCAATGCGATACTTTAACCACAACTATACACTTCCCGAACCTGAATTCCGGAATTTCACGTGTTTTGTGCTAAAATTTAGTTGACGGAGGTGAGGGGGAATATTCCAGAGTTTTTGGGAACTTTTGAGGGGGTTTTATCTGAAAATAAGGGGGATAATCCCCCTTTGATACTTGTCCAGAGTCGGTTTGCACCGACTTAGAAAGTACTCAGCGCCACGTTCGCGTCGGGTTGCCTTGTCACCCTTCTGTGCGTTCGTGCCACCTCCTGGTGCGTTCGCGTAGACTGATTTCCTGGCCTGCCAGCCAGACTTGTAACGTCCATATCTCTTTACTCCGATGTCTTATCGATGAGCGATTTGTTGCGTTAGAAATTAGACTTCATGAACTTCACTTTAGGCTTTTTCTTTGCCTCAAAACTCCTCATATACTAAAAGATATTCTTTCTCCAAATTGGGCCAAAATTGCCCTTCATATTTTTCTCCAAAGTTCCAACAAACCTCATTTCCTTAATTCACTTGCTCTCCAATCCTCCCATAGCTTATTATATGAACTAAAACCTTCATAACCATAAGATAAACGCATACAATAGTATACATCCTTGAAGGTAACTCCAGGGTCCATACTTAAAATAATCAACACTTATAAATCTCAACGTACAAAACTACGGGGTGTAACAGATGGAGGGTAGGTGAGGCTTAATTCCATTTACAATGATTTTTGTCACTATCTTGTAAAGAGTATTACATAGCACAATGGGCCAGTAATTCTTTAAGATAGTGGCATTGGCACATTTAGGGATGAGGCATAAGAAAGTCTTGTTGACCTCAGGCTCCATCTTATTGGAACAGAAGATAGAGTGAATGAAGGTGGAGACTTTAGGTTCAATCACATGCCAAAACTTCTAATAGAAAACAGGTTAGAGACCATCAGGCCCAGGTGCTTTCAAGGACTTGAAAGACTTAACAACTTTTGTGATCTCCACTTGCTTGAGGGGAGAGCTAAGAGAGAGTTTGACAACTATGGTCAGAGTGTTTCCCTCACTGAGAGGGATACAAGTATGGGCCCTAGAGATGTCATGCTCAGTACTGAAAAGTCGCCTATAGAAGGACATAATGGTGCTCTTGATCTCTGAGGGGTAAGTGATCCAGTTCCCATCATCATTTTGAAGGCTGAAAATTCTTTTCTTTCTTCTTCTAGTGAGGGTGGAAGTATGAAATAAACTAGTATTGCTATCACCATTATTGAGCCAATCAATCCTAGATTTTAATTTCAAAAATGCTCCTCCTTTTTTAGGATATTGGTGAACTGCTCAATAAGTGCTTCAAGGTTTTATAGGAAAAAGCTATAGGGGAAATGGGGTGACCTCTGGATACCAGCTAGTCTAGCTAGCAACTGCTGCTTCTTATGGAAAATGTTTCCAAAAGCCTCTTTGTTCCAAATTTTATAGTGGGATTGGAAACTTGTGATAGTATCATTGAGATTCTCATTAACAGTGAAGCAGTCATGGACAATGGAGTGAAAGGTGGGATGTGAGCACCACATGGTTTCAAACCTAAAAGGTCTGTCAGACACAGAACCAGAGGGCATGCTAGTGGACAATAAGAGGGAACAATGGTCAGAGTGGGTCCTGGGCAGGTGAGTGACAGTGGTGTCAGGGTACAACTTAATCCACTCATCAGAAGCTTGGAATCTATCAATTCATTCCAATATGATGTCCTGCCTATTAGTGTATCTTTTATTAGTCCAAGTGTATTTACTACCATTGTAACCCAGGTCAATCAACTCACATTGGTTAATACACTTCCAAAACTTATTGGCTCTATTGAAACTAATAGGATTGCCACCAAATTGCTCACTAGACTTCAGAACTTCATTAAAATCCCCCCTTCCCCCCTCCTCCCGGCAACTAGCCAAGGCCCTTGAAAATGCCTAGCTATGTCTATTAAACTATCCCAAACCCTAATTCTATCAGCATACATGCTACCAAAGATAAATAGCAGAAAATAACCAAGAGATTTAGTTAGAAAGCACCTTAACAGTCACATGGACACTTTGATCATTAATAGAAATTTCTTGGAGCTGAAGGATATCCTTTTTCCACATAACCACAATACCACTAGAGAGATCTCTAGCAGGGGACTAGGCATGCACATTGTACTTAAGTTCTTTGACCAAAAATCTATGGTCAGCCATCTTAATTTCTAACAAGACTAGCATGACAGGATTATGAAGGCCCACTATGTTGACATAATGTCTTTTGAATTCAGGGCTATTAGCCCCCCTATCATTCCAGATCATGACATTCATTAGCAACTTCTAGGCATGTCCCCCCTTCTTCCCCTTCCTTTTTTGGGCTTAGGGGTTCTCCTCCTGACTTTGGAGGTTCCCTAGAGTGCTCAACACTGGATTGATGGTTAAAGCTGAGGTGCTTGAGCTTTGTAGTGATGCTGACTCTAGACTTAGACTTAGCTTGATTAGGTTTCTGGACACAGAGCAATAAACACTTCGCTGTAAATCACTTTGAACTCTACCCGCTACATGCATTACATCAGAATTACCTTTCCTGTAGGTGCCCCCAACTTGACTAGAACCTTTTCCAATTCTTTGTTTGGTTCTGAAGCTTTTCGAGATTTTTGCTTACCTCCTTTTCCAGGATTGAGATAGGGTGGTCTGGAAGAAGAGTTAGGGGAAGTGAGGTCTGTGCATGTGGTGATGGTGGGGTCTGAGAGTTCGAGGGAGTCTCCCATAATGGAGTCCAATTCCTGAAAGCTGGTGATGGAATCGGGACATCTGGATTCACTAGTGGACAGAATGGGAGTGATTGACAGACCTGGGACACTATTTGGTTCATCTCTTGGGTGTCTAGTGTAACGACCCATTTGGTCGTTATTGCTTTTTGGATGCTTTTGACCTTTTAAGGAGCTTTGTTAGCTCATATTTGACCCGAGGGGACCGTTGACACGCTTTTCGAGATCTTTGGATATAATTTGGGTGACTTTGTGGGAAATTTGGGCTTAAAGAGAAAAAGAGTTGACTCAAAGTTGACTTTTTGATAAACGGACCTTTTTTTGGAATTCGTCAATTCTGAGAGGTCCGGATGGTCTTTTAGAACTGGTGTGTATATTCGATTTGGTTTCCAATGCACTCGGGTGCATTTTAGGACTTGGGTTGGGAAGTTAGTTTAGAGGTATCGGGGGTTGACTCAATCAACGAGACCTCCGTTATGAATTACGAGGCCGTGAGTGCGTTCGTAGCGCATTTTTATGTATAGATGCATATCTAATTTGTGAGCAGATGGTCTCGGGTGATAGGCGAAATTTCGGGTTGAGTTCATGAAAGTTAAGTTACTTTTCTGGTTTCTGGTTTCTGGTTTCTGGTGTCCGCTTCTCCGACACCAAGGCCGCGGCAGCGGTATCGCAGAAATGGTGGCCCTGCCGCTATAGCGGCCCTGTGTATTTTCTGGTGGACCACAGAAACAGTCAAGGGATTGCTGAAGCGGGACCGCTGTAGCGGTCTGTCGATCTCTATAGTGGGTGACGGGCAATAGCTGGCATTAAATAAGTCTTAATACCCCAAGTCCTTCATTCATTTTCTATTTCGAAACTAGAGTCATTTGGGAGCATTTTAAGGTATTTCTTGGCTGAATATCATTGTGTTAAGTCATTCCATTTTCATTACTATTCAATTATCCTTTAATCACCATAGAAATCCCCTAATTCATGCTAGAAGCCCAATGAACTTGAGGATTAAAAGAGGGTTTAATGGGTTCTTTCCTAAATGTTTTCTAGGCTATACCACCTTGGATTATGGATTGGGTTAGCTTCATTTAGCATGGAAATGATGATTAGAAGCTATTGTAACATGTTTCCTTCATTATTACTGGCTAATTTATAAATTGGAAGTTAGGATTTATACCCAAATTTGGGGGTTTCTTCTAGAATCCGAATTTCCCTATTCTATGAGTTTAATTGGCTAACTGTTGATGGGAATTGATCACCTAGATTACTAATTTCATGTTGAGACATATAGATTCCGAATTTCATCTTGTTAGTTCATAAACCCTATTCCATGGGTTGAGATTTGGGAGTTAAATAAGAGTTTGGGTTTTTGGATACTTTCTTCTCGATTCTAATTCCATATTCGGATATGACTAGACTGTCATTACTTTGAGGCGCAACAAAAGGGCAAGGCTCCCGATTGACATTCTAGTTTGTTGTTCAACCTTCCAGGTATATTACGGTTTACCTTATGGTGAGACTTCGATTAGCGAAGCGTATGTTTAGATGATATTATCGAAGAATACATGTAAGCCTTCGGGTATGAAGTTGGGATGGATATTGCCTTAGGTTGGGCCCTGTTGTATGATTTGGGGGCTAGCCATGCCGTTGCTTTGTTGTCCCATTTATTCTATGTACTTGTTGGCTTGTCACCACGTTGAGATATTGGATATTGGTGATAAGTTATATATCCTGATTATGATATTATGGTACCATAATTTGTTGTTATTGAGATGAGGATAGTGAATTTGTTGTGGCTTATTGTGTAGCCGTATTGATGATATTACTTGTGTGCTCGTGTGTGGTACTGTTGGGGATTGACTTGGTTTATTGATATTACATTTGCGTTGTATTCATACTCATTTCCATGATATATTTATATTGCCTTGATATGGTACTGATGATGGGAAATGAGGAGGAAATACAGATGCTTAAGACATATTGATACGAGTCATCTCCGGGGTGTGTGAGGAGTGACTGGTATTCCTCTAAGACATATTGGATATTGAGTCATCTTTGGTGTCACGACCCAACTAGGGGGGCATGACGGGTACCCGAAGCTGACTACCGAGCACCACTCATCATGCTAGCTATCATACTTATCCTGGACATACATCATTCTCAACGTAAGACTTATCATGATCCAACCTCCAAATCTCCCAAAACATGTATATGTGCATAAGCCCACGAGGCTACAAAATGATGTACAAAATATATACTGAAGAAATCTCATAACATGTGCTACCCACACATAAGTATCTACGAGCCTTTAACTGGAGTACTGAAATTCGGGACAGGACGCCACCATGCCCCAATATGTACACAAAAGAATATACCAATAAGCGGCAACTCCGGAGTAGTGGAGTGCTCCTATATAGCTGCTGATAAAGCTCATAGGCATCTGGGTCATCTCCCTGTCTACCTGTGGGCTTGAACACAACATCCATAAAAGAAAGAGGACGTCAGTACGAACAATGTACTGAGTATGTAAGGCATGAATAATAACATCATAAAGAAGTAAGGAAACATGAGATAAGGAGATAACCTATACTGCTAGCCTCTGAAGGCGGATATCATGCATGTTATCTTTCTTTAACATTATATATATATATATATATATATATATATATATCGTCGTTAATGCTGCGGAACGTACATCTCAATCCATCGTATCATATATCATCTATTGCTACGGAACGTGCAGCCCGATCCATTTATCCATATATTCATTATACATCTATATATTGCCATGGAACGAATGACCCGATCCATTTATCCATATATCCCGCGTCCGGGACGATATCATAATATACCAACTGATCAGGTGGTATTGCGTATATAACGCCTGGCCCTTATTCCCATATCCCATGTATACATACTCATATCTCCATGTACATCATATACTATACATAGCATGCATGAGAGCCCAAGTGAAAGCTACAACCCTATCGGAGTGTCGTAAGGTCAGGAACCTCCAATTGCATTATAGAATAATCATCATTGCTACGTCTCACCTTTAAGGGACTAATATCATAATGTGAGACTACAGCAAAGGGTAACATTAATAAAATCATAAAATAAGATTGTCAAGTTCTTGACAACATCATTTCATAAGCTTCGGAATCTTTGGAAATAGAATCATCATCATCATGCTTATCATAGATCATATCTTATCTCTAGCTCTAAAGAATTATGAACTTTTAATTTGGAATGTAAGAAGGTCATGGAATATATGGAAGGTAGTAATATAAGATTCATGCCTTAACGAAAGAAAGGGACTAGCCTTACATACCTTTATGTCTCCTTAACGACTAAGTGTTCTCCTTCCAAGCTCACAACTCTACATTCAAGAGAATTCGTATCACGTTAGACCATTAGAAACATGCTTAAGACTAAGCTAAGGCGACTAAAAGCTAACGACAATTGGGCATCATTTCCTTTGTTTCAATAACTTCCTCCATATAATAAACAACTCCTACACATCATAATCAATAAACTTCCTTAAGTTAAACATTATTCAATCCTCACAACTCTCTTTCCAAAATCATCCACAACCCTAACTACAACACAATATCACACTCATCCTTCATATAATACTTCCTCAATGACACTAGTATCATTCATAACAAGATTACACTCATCTCATACTAAGAATCATAACCCAAATTAATTTACTACTCAAAATACCATTATTTCCATTTTTGAGCTCATATTCTACTTTCTTCTCTAATCCAAATCTTTCAACCACTCAATACTTTTAATAATGTGAAATAGATGTAAAACTCATCTTTGATCATGTAAGGATGAACTTTGGATGAATATACTTTGCTTGAGAGAAGCCCTAACTTCAATACAATTAGAATTCTTGATTTCTATCAACCCTAGAGAGCCTCTTTTTCCCTTAATTCTCTTGATTCTTGGTAATTAGTCCTTGATTCCTCTTGTATTTGTGCTAATATGATATGGAGAATATTCTAGAGTCTTCAAGACTTGTAGAGAAAGTGGAAACTGAAAAATAAGAGCATGGGTCGTCTATTTATAACTGGAACTGGAAAGTTCCAGCGAGGCAGCTCGACGAGCGGGTCGACGACCCGTCGGCGTGTCGACGGTCCGTCGACTTGCTCAGTTGACTTTCACCTGCAGCTCTCTGATTGTAGAAACATATGGACGGTGCGCAGCGACGATCCGTCGACATGTCGACGGCACGTCGACACTGACTGCTATCTGCAGAATTTCCTGATTCAGCTCAGATTGCGTTAATTTGATCCGTTCAACTTATAATCCTTTAAATTACCAGGAATACCTGCTGGTACATTTGTGTACGGAGTAAGACACTCTCTACCTTAACTTTCTCCAACGACCTTTCTTCTCCTGCCTCAAATGTCTTTGGAATCTTAATTAGAATCATTAGGTATCCCTTCTTACTTGTAGGGCCATCATATACACCTTAATTTGTGTTAGTCTATTCACCGCACAACAACCCGAAATTTTGAGGTGTAACATTTGGGCTGTGTGCGGAGTGACTGATATAGAACACTTATCTTCTGAGACATGTTGGATATTCAGTCATCTCTAGGCTGTGTGCGGAGTGACTGGTGCATAGACTTCTCGGGTCTCCCATGGGTTGTACTGCCAAGATGTGATGTTCCGTCTTCGGAGTACATGTGTACGAGCATATGCATTGCATTCATACTTTATACATTATTGCATCGGATTGTATCTCTTGGCTTTTCTGTGATATAGTTGTGATCGATGGATTCGAAATTGATATACTGAGACTTGGCACAGTTTGGTTTAGATGCTAAGACGTAGGTGATGACTTGTACCTCATCATTTTCGTGTCTATCTTACTTTATTGTCTTTATATACGTCAGCTAGTCTTAGTCGGCCTATGATACCTACCAATACTTGTTGTTTGTACTGACCTACACTTGTTGCATTCTTTTATAAATGCAGAGTACCAGGTTGGATCTGCTTCTACCCCGTGTGACTGATTGTCAAGGTTGTTGCTGAGTCTATTCAGGGTGAGCATGAGGACGTTCGCTACCCGAAGATTTTTCTTACTATTTATGTCTTATTTCTATTTCGAGACATCATTTGAGATTTTATGTATTATTCAGACTTGTAGTATTGGTAGAGCTCTTGTATGACCAGACCAGATACTGAGTTGGATTCTCATTACCTCCGCATTTCTTTATATCATTATCGTGAGACTTACGTTATTCTATTTTCTTTAGCTTTACTTATGTTTTATGATCGTTGGGATAAGGGTTCGCCTACCGAGGTGAGAAAGGTAGGTCCCGGCATGACTTAGTGACAATGGGTCGTGACATCTAGACTCTCCTGAGCTTAGCTCTATTGGGCTTTCATGAGAGTCAACATCCATATTTGAGCTCCGAAGTTCATCAGGCCATGGTTCAGGCCCTGGGTGATGATCTTGGCTATGAATGATGGGTTTTGGATGTGAAGATCCACCATTGCCACCTCCGTCGGTACTTGAAGAGGAAACGAGTACCCCATTATCGCCATCTCTAGCCAGGACTCTGGTATGTGACTCGCCGGAAGAAAATCTGTCACCAGAGTTTGAGGTGGTGCGGTGGTTGGTGGAGGTTTGTTGTCCATGAGAAGTAATACAAGAGTGAGAAGTTTGAAGATGATGGAGGAGCTCAATGGATTCCGCTTTTAAAGAGTATTGTTGGCTTTTTAAATTAGGAGTGGCGTCTCTTGATCTCCTTTCCATTACTTTGATTGGTGAGTTCAGAGGAGCAAAAGCAGGCATTGGATGGCTCACTGAGGACTTATTGTGCTCAGATATTGTGCCCTCATTTATTTTTATTCCCATACTTAAAGTATTTCTATTGTTAAGAGTATTTTGGTACTTGGAAAAAAAGGGGGGGGGGGGGGTAATTAATTGAATTGAGGAGGGGTTAGGGTCCATAGAAGTAGAGGAAAAACCTTGGGTCCCATTAAAATTAAAGGAATTAATGACTGAAGTGTGATTTTTTTTATTGGACACTTCAATGGAATCTTTACTAATCTGAGTTGGGCTGGGATTAAGGTTTTGGCAAAGGAGCGAGGCCTTGTTAATAAAAGCTACTGGGCCTGGTGCTATTGGGCCCAACTTAGATAGGTCATGAGCACCAGATGGGTTAAGAAAATTGGGCTTGGCATCTTTTGGGCCCAAAGGCCCCAGATGTCCCGTAGGTGTACACTAGGGTTACACAATTTTGAACCCTGGCCCTTCGCCGCTGCGGTTCCTTTCCCTTTACTCACCATCTGGTTAGTCGGAATATTCGCCGGAGCAGAATCCCGTTGACCTAATTGAGCAGGCAATTTCTTCGTGTAATGGAAATTTGAGCATGAAAAAATTTACCTGTGCTGGCATCGAACGATTTTACTTGATCAGAGGCAACTTGCTTACCTTTTATCTGGTCGGAATTCCGATTGGTCATGGTTGATCCCCTTTTTTTCCTCTCCAATTCTACGGTTTGCCATCCACCATCCGCCGGATTCTTTCCTGTTTTAGGGGAGGTCGGATTTTGTGTTGTGGGTGTATTGGTTTTGGGGTTGAAGGAGCAGTCCTTCAGAACATGTCCAATCCATCCACAACCCTTACAAAGGATACCCTCTCCTTCGTACACCAAGGTCTGTGAGTGTGAGCCAATGGTGACGCAAGTCTTCACCGGAGTCTCTAATGGTATTTGCACACAGATTCTAGCATAATGTCCCCTGATTGCTTCCGATGTACAGATATCAATCTTAAGGAGTTTACCGATTCTCATTCCATTTTTTTTCCAAGATTCCTCGATCGTAGAATTCGGCAAGGTAATTGTGGTAAACGAACCCACGCCGCTGTATATGATAGATTGGTATCGACAGGTACAAAGTTGGGTTCCCACTTTCGAACAGAGAGGAAATGACCTGATATAAACCAGGGACCATCATGGAGGGCAACTCGGAGACTAGATTCCAAAGTGAATTTGACTGTGAAAAAATCCCAGCCTAGATCTATGAGGACTAGAGGTTCTTCAATCATCCATAACTCTCAAAGCTTTGGTTTTAGTAATTGATGGGGTACACTTTTCCCAAATACTTTGATAATCACAGAGTACCACCGGGGAGCGTAGATCCTCTGTTTGTCCTCTTCACATAGTACAATTGGTTCAAGATCTAGGTTTGTAGATGCGATGACCAAAAATGGATGCGAATCATCGTGATAGGAGATAGTAGTAGCATATTTAGAGTCTGAGAAATTTCTTTGAAGGATAGTCTTGTGTGGGCGTCCTCCTCCATATTATCTCTCTGGAAATCTGGAGGCTCCGATGGGATCTCATTCGATAGGGTGGTGGAATTATTGGCCATGGAAGTTAGGCAGGTTAGGTGAAGTTAAGAGAGAAGTTGAAGTTTCTCTCTCATCTCATGTGTCGACTGATTAGTGTGAACTTACTTATACATAAGACAAGACTTAAAATTTAAGAAATTGACACTTTATACTGATATTAGTATATCCTCATTCTAATTAAATCATATACATCTAAAATACGAAAAAGTAGCTACTTTTCTTCATTTAAACTTTCTTTATTCTTTCAAAAAATACAAGTGAGGAAATAACATTTTCCCTTTTTTTTTTTTTTGAAGTCTAAGTGGATTATTAATTTGTAAATTTTACGTCAATAGTAATATTATAACTCTGCTATCAGTACCAAGAAATTTGGGATCTACTAAATTTAAATAATTAAATCATGTCTCAATACAACAACGTACCTAAAAAATTTATTTGCTCTCGCTTTTATTTTTCTAAAGGATTGATTTTGAATTTTTTTCCTACTATACAAAATTATGTTAAAACATCATACAAAAATTTATATATTCAAAATAAAAGATTACTAATAAGAGATACGATCAAGAGAAATTTAATTATAAACTTAGAATTTATTAAGTGAAAATATCATTTAAAGACTTCTCTCAATACCAAATGAGGTCTTCAAAGTTATTAGTATTACTAGTGGCATTTGGCCCGTGCTAAGCCCGGGCCCAAAACTAAGATTAAAAGTTACATTTGTAATTACTTATAATTACTTTTTTCACTTTAAGTTATTGAAAAATTAGTTCAACAGTCTTTGCAAACTTTTAAAAACAAAAGACTTAATATTTAAATTGAAGAAAAGTATTTAAAAATTGAACATAGATTTCTTTTGTCCTTACTTGAGACTTTCCTTTTACCTTCAAACATTTACATGACATAAAGTCACTTATTTTTTGTTATTTGTTGAATTTTATTTAAATTTTAGATTTTGATAATTTCATTGAAATCCAACTTAGTTATAGCATATGTGTGATTAACAACATCCATTATGAACTATAACATTTTCTTCCAAAAAGAAGAAAAATAATTTGGTTATAGAGACATCAGTTATATGCTACATTTATTCTTTACTGAGATTTTGATAAGGTGGCTTATAAAACAAAGATAACTTTTTAAAAAAAATTTATACTTTACAATATTTGTAGATGTCAATTCATTTAAATTATACAAAGTATGTTGAATATGAAGAAAATTAATTCTTTTTGTCAATATAATTAAACTTTCCTTTTACTTTCTAAAGTTTTGTAATGAGAAAATGACATTTTTTTTCGTTTGTTAAATGTTACACCTCGAAAAATTTTCCGTTGATGCATAGTGAATAGATTAACGAAGAGTACGAAGTATCCGGTGTTTCAATAAGTAAAGAATGACATTTGACGACCTTAAGTGAGACTTCAAAGACATTCGATGTTAGACGAGAAAGTTGCCAAGAGAAGGCAATGCATACGATAAGTATCGGAAAGAATCTACGAGTAGCGAGTTAACAATAAGTTAATGAGGCTTTGGAGAAGAATTATGACGTCCCTTATATTGGTATTGAGGTGTTAAACAAGTGTTAAGAAGGTTCCATAAGGATTGGAGATCAAACGAGTCGACGAGAACAAGTTCGGAATCACTGGACATTATACGGCCAAACATACTGGCCGTATAAAATACACGGACCGTGTGTCCAGCCGTAGGTTCAGCCCAGAATGGAACACCTCACTGGACCAAACATACGGTCCACACATACGGCCAGTGAAAAATATACAGACCGTATGTTCTGGTCGGGACTGAAATGTGTTATTTAATAAGGATCCAAGTTTCATTTATTTCATTTCACCTTTCACTCCCCTTCTCTCTAAAACATCTCTCTACATTTCTCCCACAAGATTTCAAGAGAAATTAGTGTTCAACTTCATCAAACCAAGTGAATCAAGTATAAGAAATCCATAAAAGTTCATCCAAGACAAGAATCCAAGCGAAGGTGAAACTAGGGTTTTTCTCAAGTGAAGTGTTTGCACCCAAGGTTCAATCCTATACCATCTAAGGTAAGTTTTATGAAATTTCCATATTGTTTAAGGTATTTGAAAGTTGAGACACTTGGATTACATAAGGAAATAGGAAATGGGTCATGAATGTGGAAGTAGTGTCACTTTTGAGTGTTTGGATTGAGTTGCGATTCTTGATACATTATGATTATAATCATGTTATAAATGATGTTGAGAACATGGAATAGACATTGTATATGAATGAACGTAATCATGTGATATGATCATGAATATGGATGATTGGGAATGAATTGAGAAGAAAGGATAATGTAAGTGATTGAAGGCTATCGTTATGATGTTGTGAATGATATTAATGATGTTTGGGGGTTGATATGTGATATGAGGGAAGTTGTATAAATAAAGGAGACGCTGTCCAATTTTCTCTAACTTTAGTCATGAATGCTAAGCTATCAATTCTCTAATGTTAGTATGCACTCTAATGAAGGTAGAAGCGTGAGCATTGAAGAAGCACGTGCAAGTGATAGAATAGTTGAACGGAAAGGTATGTAAGGCTAACCCTTCTTTCATAAGGAATGGTTCCTTGGCCAAACATTTATCCTTCTATGAGCCTACGATATTCTCCAATGATACTATCTCGAAAAGCTACTAAGTTTATGATTCTAGGTATGATACGACTGTACTAAGTTCCTTATACGACGAGAAATCCCTTAAGGATAGATGTAATGAATGACGATAGTAAAAAGGCTAAAGATGCTTATGAGCTTATATGTATTATGTGCCCATGTGTGGCTATTATGAACCCCGAGCTTAAATGGCCGGGTAGAATATAGTAGATATGTATATATGTAACGCGCGCTCACCACTGCAGTTGGGTACGGATAACCCTGAGCCTTGGTAGGGCCAGGTATGTATGACACTGAGCCTTGATAGGGTCAGGTATGTGAAACACCGAACCTTCGTGGTCGGGTATGCTATATAAATGCTAAGTATATGACATCAATATGAGTACGAATATGCTAAGTATATGACATCAATATGAGTACGAATATGCTAAGTATATGACATCAATATGAGTACGAATATGCTAAGTATATGTAAATGCCAAGTAAAGGCTATGTATATGCAATGTATATGATATGAACATGAGTATGAATGGAAATATGAATATGAATTCGGAAATGGATACGAAAAGTAAATGAGTTCGGATATGGATGTATGTACGCGGATACGCAATAGAAATGGAATGTCCCTATGGAAAGCAAGTAAGTGCTATGACGATGATGCTATTATCTCCCATCTTATGCTACCTCATATGTTGCCTATTATGCTTTCATATTGATATTGATCATGTTTTACATACTCAGTACATTCTTCGTACTGACGTCCTTTTGTTTGTGGACGCTGCGTCATGCCCGCAGGTGGCCAGGGAGACAGACCTGATCCATAGCTACATTTCTCAGGGACTACATAGCGGAGCTCTACTTCATTTGGAGCTACAACTTTGGTATAGATTCTTTTGTGTACATATTCATGGGCACGGCGGGGTCCTGTCCCGCCCATATGTTATGATATGACGTATTCTTCTTAGAGGCTCGTAGACATGTGTATATGGTTAGATATGGTTGGCCTTGTCGGCCTATATTTTGGGATATTATTTTGATAGCCTTGTCGGCTTATATACATTTATATGGGCATAGTTGTTAATGATGATATAGATGTGTTGTTGTCTAACGATATTAGAATGATGATGAATAAAAAGCATGATGTAGCTATGTGGCTCACCTAGATGTGATGTAAAAGTATGTTAAGGGGTGCCCGGGTGGGATAGCACCGGGTGCTCGTCGTGGCCCTCCGGTTGGGTCGTGACAGTTTAAGTGGAACATTATTTTATAAAATGTATATTTTGATTATTTTCTCAAACACAAATGAAGCTTCAATGCTGCATGATTCATTTAACCATCTTTCACTATGCTACAAACACTGCCTAACATTTTTTTACCCCATCAACCCCCCCCCCCCCCCCCCCCCCAAAAAAAAAAAAAAAAAGATAGTCCAAAATCACAAAAAAACTTACTCCCTTTTATTACAAGTTGTTTGACATTAGTACTGCTTAAAAAACTAAAAAATTATTTCATTAACTACATATTTTCAAAGATGTTCTCAACATTTTTAACTACTCCATCAAATTTGGATTGTAGTTGTTTTTAATGTAATTTTTAAAGTGTAAATTTATATTAAGAAATAGATTTACGAATTCATACCGTGTAGTCAGAGGCGGAGGGAGGAAGGGTCAAGGGGGCTCATTCGAACCTCTTTCGGCGAAAAATTACATTGTTTATATATGATTAAAATTATTTTTTATGTACATATTAGACATTGAAAACTATTTGCTATCTTTGTGTGTTTGCTTTTTCATATTCGAACCTCCTTAGTGAAAATCCTTTCTTCGCCACTACGCGTAGTACGCCTGACACTATTTTTTTGTAGATGAATAGAGTATAAGTTACAACATACATTATTCATTGTGTTATCATTTTAGAAATATGTAATATTTAAGTAGGCATGTATTTTAAAAAATAAAATATTAGAATATACCAAATAATATCAGAAAAAAGTTAATTTTGTTAAACATGAACGATATAGCTAATCAACGTACAAACCAACACAACACGGTGATGAAAAGATTCAAATTTCAATATTGTTAACAAATAATTTAGATAAAAATAAACAAATTAGGTAACAATATCTAATTAAGATCAATTTTATCTATTAAATTTTTAAAGTTTTGCATTGAACAATTAAATTCAATTCTTGTGTGCAATACATGTTTAAATTAAGGTAACTGCAAATGTGGTGCATTTTCCCATTCAAGTTACACGTATTGAATTTTTAATTTGCATCATCACAGTTCACAATTTCTTATAAGTGTTTCAAGAGGAGCTTGAAATTTTCTAAATTTATCAAAATTGAGTGTGGCACCCTAAGTAATCAAGAAATATAGTAGGAGTAAAAATGTGGCATATGAAAAAGTTAAAGTGCATGTTACATCATCTTCAAAAAAGTTAGTCTAAGGACTTTGTATTACAAAAAAGACTTGAAAGTGTTTAATCTTTATATAACACCTTATTGTAGATGAAGTAATAAAAGACAAATATGGGGGCAAATTTGGAAGAAGGAACCTCTTAGTTGGTAAGGCTTAGTTGTAATGTAACTGTTACACCCCGTAGTTTTGTACGTTGAAATTCGTAGGTGTTGGCTGTTTTAAGTATGGACATTGGAGTTACCTACAAGGATACATGAGATTAGATGCACTTATCTTATGTTTATGAGGGTTTAAGTTCATATAATAAGTTATGGAAGGATTGGAGGGAAAGTGAACCAGAGAAATTAAGTTTGTTGGATTTTAGAGAAAGTATGAGGGGCAATTTTGGCCCTACTTGAGGAACGGATATCTTTTAGTATTTGAGGAGTTTTGGAGCAAAGCAAAAGCCTAAATTAAATTTCATGAAGTCTAGCTTCCAACGCAACAAACCGTTCGTCAATAAGACATCGGAGTAGAGAGTTATGGACGTTACAAGTTAGGCCGCCAGAGCAGAAATTAACCCTTCGCGAACGCGACCAAAGGGCCGCGAACGCGAAGAGGAGTTCTGAATAACCCTTCGCGAATGCGACCCAAGGCCGCGAACGCGAAGGGCAAATTCTGAGTCGGTGCAAACCGACTTAAACACTCTATAAAAGGGGCAAAACCCCTCATTTTCACCTAAAACATTTCCCCAAAGCTCAGCCAACATATGAGAGTATATTTATATCAAAAAATTGAGGATTTTGAGTGATTTCAAGTGACAGATTATTAATCGAGGCTCGGGTAATGTGTAGTTGTGGTTATAGTATTGTTTTGCGATAGAGTTGGCTTGGATTCAAAGCAAATATTGAAAATCTTACGGATCTCGCGATAATAAGGTATGAATCTCTCCTTATTAATATTAATTTTAGTTTATTTACGGAGATAAAGTTATTAAATAGTCGTATAACAAGTTGGTTAGTTGAGAAACTTGGAAAACATCGTGTGGGATGTTTTATGGAGCCTATTGGTGTTGATAATGTTGTTGTTGATGTTGGTATTGGTATTGTTGTTGTTTGTTGTTGGTATTGTGATTTGCCCGAATTTCGACAGATTCAAAATAGATTTAAATTAAGGGCTTACGACGAGCGTATGATGATGAGCCTAACAATAGCATGAATGGTTGTATATGTATGGTTGTATATGTAGATTACGACACTATGAGTGATCTTAAGTGAATTGTAAGATAGGAAGTAAGTTGGAAGTCGAGAAATTATCTTCCAGGTATGTTAAGGGTAGTCCCTTTCTTTCGAAGGTATGATTCCTAAGTTATGATCCAGATATTTTGCCATAACATTTTTACATCCAAAAGTTAGAAGTTCATGATTCTTAAAAGCTTCTAATGATACTAAAGATGAGATGTTTTCTATAATGAACATGATGATGATGATTCTAATTCTAGAAATTCCAAAGCTTATGATTTTAATGCTATTATGAGATTATTGAGTTTATTTCATGATTTCCTTGATTCTACTCATGTTGTTGATCTCACCTTATGTTACTTATTCTTTCAAGGTGAGATATAGCGATAATGATTGTTCCATAATATAAATCGGAGGTTACCGACCTTACGTCACTCCGATAAAGTTGTAGCTTTCATATGAACTTCTATGCATACTATTTACATTATGCGTATATATATACACACGCACACATATATATATTATATTTATGGATCGGGCCGTACGTTCCTCGGCACTAATATATTATATTTATGGATCGGCACGTACATTCCTCGGCACTAACATGTGATATTCATGTATCGGATCGTACGTTCCTCGGCACTAACATATTATATTTATGGATCGGGTCGTATGTTCCTCGGCACTAACATGTTATATTTATGGATCAGGCCATACGTTCCTCTGCACTAACATATTATATTTATGGATCGGGTCGTACGTTCCTCGGCACTAACATTTATGGATCGGGCTGCACGTTCCTCAGTACTATATTTATGGATCGGGCTGTACGTTCCACAGCGCTAACATTTATGGATCAGGTTGCACGTTCCGCAACACTACCATTTATATTTTATATTTATATATATGTGTGTGTGTGTGTGTGTGTGCTTACTTCCATATGATGTCTAAGATTCAAGTATTACATATTGTACGTTCCCAGATAACAGGTTATCTTGGTCTCATGTAATGTTCCACGTTTCTTCATAGGTTATTTTCATGCCTTACATACTCGCATATTATTAAATGTCGACGTCCCTTCGTGGACGCCGCGCTCATGCCCGCAGTAGGGGAGACGGATCAGACCCGTAGGTGTTTTATCAGCGAATTCTCAGGAGCACTCCACTTGCTTCGAAGCTGCGGTCTATTTGGTATTGGTCCTTATGATCATTTGTATTTTATGTAGAGGCTCGTTGACGTGTGTGTACAGTTAGACGTTTTATAGCTCCATCGGTTCATATTATTGTATACTATATTGGTAGCCTTGTCGGCTGGTGATGATGGGCATAATTGTTGATGATTATATAGAGATGCACCGTTATGTTGTGGTATATGTCCTTACCGGTTATGACAACCATGAGCTAACTTTGGGGCCCACCCAGAAATGATTATGAGATGTATACTTAGAGGTACTCGGTAGGTTCGCTCCGAGTGCCCGTCATGGCCCTCTGGTTAGGTCGTGATAAAGTGGTATCAGAGCAGTTCGTCCTAGGGAATGTCTACGAGCCGTGTCCAGTAGAGTCTTGTTTATGGGTGTGAAGCGCGCCATACTTATAAACAAGAGGTCACAGGCATTTAGGAACCATTGACCTTTCTTTCTTATCTTAGATCATGCCATACAGCTAAATCATACGATATGATGTCCCTGATTCTAGCCCTAAATGTTTTGATCATGGATAAGAAGTTGATTATGCCGCTACGTGGTAATTGCTGAGAATTGAAGTTTTTCATTCGAAAGGTATATTTCCTGTTTTATTAATATGGATAGACGTTGCTATAAGAACTTGAGCAAGATATTATGGGTATTTGTGATTGCCCTGCGGGGCATTGGATGTGTTTTCTGAGCTGTGTGCATGATTGAGGTAGTAAGAATTATAGAGGAAACTCTGCCGAAATTTTTACAAATTGAATTGTTTGCATGTCTATAGAGAAAGAGTAAAGGGAAAATGTGGCCATCATCCGTTTGGTAAGTCATGATTGAAGGAACAACTATGAGACGCTTTCAAAGAGAAGTTTTAAAATGATTTTAATTTAATTTAAAAAAGGAACCCTGGAGGGAAAAATGATTAGTAGTTAAAGAAACTGAAATGAGTTGCATCCGAGATTTCGGAGGATTGAGACCTATTGGAAACATAAAGAAAGTTGACATTAGTAACTCAAATACGGTATTACGATTTATAGATTAGGTTGGTTGGTAAGAGATAACAAAGAGATATTGATATGGAAAAGGAAGTTAACGAGTACGGAAAAGTTTCACCCTAGAAGTATATATATATATATATATATATATATATATACGAGATCAAGATGGGTTTGTACTCATAGTGGAATGTTCTGCAGACTTCCAGGTAGATATTATTAAGTGGCAAACGGGAAAGAGCACTTTAAGAGCAAAGGAAATCAAGGAGGACCTTGAGGACAGAAGTACGAGGAAGTGCGGTTATGAATTGATTAAAGGAAGTTATGTGACCGTCGACGATAAGAGGAAGTTTAATAAATTAGTAAGGTTGGCCAAAGGTAGACAGTGATGGTATAAGACAGTGGACTTGGAATAGAGATACGATTACAAAGGAAACAAGACGAATATATGAGGAATAGACACACATGCGAGCAAGCTATGGTATCGTAAAGGGAAATAAGAAATGAACGAAGGAAGAAAGAAAAGGGTGTATTTTACTAAAATTTCATGATGAGAACAAGAATCGGCGGGACATTAGAAGGATTATGACGCATGATTATGATACAAACAATTAGTTAAGAGAAACTATAGGACACTATGAACTAAATTAAGGAAAGGACGAATCATGAGAATGAATGAGATAGAGTATCGACTTTTACTGGTATGGTATAAACCTAACTCAGAATCGGGAACCAAGAGTAAGAGGAATCTCAAGGGTACTGGTGAAAGGATAGCTATGAAGGAAAATTACGGCTGAAGAAGCATGGTATAGTCGGGCAGTCTATAATAGGGCTGGGCATAAATACCGAAAAATCAAACCGAACCGAACTGAACCAAACTAGTTTGGTTCGGTATTTGGTGTCCATCGTCAAAAAATCGAAAATCGAAATAGCCGAACCGAAGTTTGATAAAACCGAACCGAAAAATCGAACGCGCACCGAAATTTAATACATTACCCAAAAAAATTAAAATAGTCCAGGCTCATTAAGTTTAAAGCAAAAAAAACCCAATTGTAATAAGTCCTATTTTACATTTGTATCCCTAATTTTTCACTTCAATTGACAAAATCAAATATCCTTAACAAAGAAAGGTAACTAAGATGTCTCTTTAGGATTAATGTATGTCCTTTATGTGTTTTCTTAATTATTCTTACGATATGTATACAACACCTAGTAATCCTATGTCATGATTATAGTTTTCTTTGTTCTTGTGTATCTCGTTTGTTTGATTTTGATTTCAATTTATCAGTTTTATGTTTTATTGCTTTTGAGAATATGAATTAGTGTCAATGGAATCGCTTCTAATATTATATTAAAAAAAATCGAATTGAAAAAACCGAAACCGAACCGAATCGAACTTTAAAAAACTGAAACCGAAAGAACCGAACCGAACTAGTTGGGTTCGGTGTTTGGTGTCCACCTTCAAAAAATCAAACCCGAAATAGCCAAACCGAAGTTTGATAAAACCGAACCAAAAAATCGAACGCCCACCCCTAGTCTATAAGGAGCCTAACGAATTCCAATGTTACCATTGATTCATTAAGCTAGGGGACTATTAGGCATGAAGGAAGTAATTGGCTTGAATTGTGTCCAATATGTGTGAACATTTGACTTGATACAAGAAGTCAGTTAGCAAAAGAGAAATAAGTCAAACCATGCGATGAAAGTAACTCCGCATTATATGGAATAGAGGAGTTGAACGATCGCTAGGGTCGGCCAGATGACTACCAAAGATGGTTAATACTCGAATGTTACTGGTATATGAGAACATTCTTAGATGAATTACAATATTCCCAAGTACAGAAGAAGGAAATGTACTGGCTTGAAGAAGCCAAAGTTGAGATGTACCGGTTTACTGACGGAAAGTGGGAATGGACTAAATGCAGGTGTATATGAAACAAAGGTAGAACAAGAATGCAAGACAAGATAATGAAAGAAGTAAAAAGGAGATTTTAGTATAAGAGGAAATGAAGATTTTAACAAAAGGGGAATAACTACAGAAGGTTGCGATTAAGTGAGATTTTGTTAATTATGTTAAGATTTGAGGAGAGGAAATTGGAGGAAAGTTCCAAATATGGATTTAAAGACATCTTAAGTCGTAAGTCAGCTTACATTGCGATTGTTAATATGTTATAATGTAACTTTTGTATGAGAGATAATAATAATAATGAGGAAGTGTCGTATACAAGTGTATAAGGTATTGTGTTACGATTGTTGTCAGGGTCGGATTGTGAAAAGAAGTATGGTTGATTGAGTCCAATTTGAATATAAACCTCTCGGCTACTCGATATACAGTGGATGAACAATCTGAGGACAAATCATCATCGAGAATAAGAAGACGTTAGTAGGGAAAAGTTAATACCAATCACCTGAGCGTTACCACAGATGGAACTATGATGAGATTGTAAGGAATTAAGGGGATTCGGCCAAGAAGCCAAAAGGACATGATATATATACACACACACACACACAAAGTCGACCAGTACTAAGAGGGATAATCTAAGATAGCACCAGAGAAGCGAGTAAGGAAAAGTGCTATAGCCGATAGCACCAGAGAAGCGAGTAAGGAAAAGTGCTACAGCTGAATAAGAAAAGTTGTTCATTGGTGGAGAAATAAAGAGTCACAAATTGGTTGGGTTAAGCCAACAGAAGGGGAAGTCATGGAAATAGTTGGAGATAAGATCACGAGAAAAGTATATAAGGATACAACAACAACAACAACAACAACAACAACAACAACCCAGTGAAATCCCACAACGTGGGGTCTGGGGAGGGTAGAGTGTACGCAGACCTTACTCCTACCAAGGTAGGACGGCTGTTTCCGAAAGACCCTCGGCTCAATAAAAAGCATAAAAAGAGGTCAGATAAGGCTAAGAGATTCAAAGCGATATGAAAATGAAATAACGCAAGCGACACAGACAACATAGGATAATCAAAGCATAGGAAATAACAGAAAAAACAGAAATCGGAGCACAAGAAATTATATTGCGATAATGCGACTACTAATAAAGAAGGATAACGAGACTATCTACTAGCCTTCTACCCTAATCTGGGTCCTCCAAACCCTTCTATCTAAGGTCATGTCCTCGGTAAGTCAGAATCGTGCCATGTCGTGTCTAATTACCTCTCCCCAATACTTCTTCGGCCTACCCCTTCCTCGTCTGAAACCATACATGGCCAACCTCTCACACCTCCGCACCGGGGCATCTGTGTCTCTCCTCTTCACATGCCCAAACCATCTCAATCTCGCTTCTCGCATCTATCTTCCACTGAGGCCACTCCCACCTTGTCCCGAATATCCTCATTCCTAATCCTGTCACTCCTGATGTGGCCACACATCCATCTCAACATTCTCATCTCGGCAACTTTCATCTTTTGAATGTGAGAGATCTTAACTGGCCAACACTCCGCCCCATACAGCATAGTCGGTCTAACCACCACTTTGTAGAACTTGCCTTTAAGTTGTGGTGGCACCTTCTTGTCACATAACACTTCGGAAGCAAGCCTCCATTTCATCCACCCTGCCCCAATACGATGTGTGACATCATCGTCAATCTCCCCGTTGCCTTGCATAATAGACCCAAAATACTTGAAACTACTTTTCTTCTGGATGGCCTGGGTACCAAGCCATCCTCCTGAGGTGCTTCACTGAACTTGCACTCTAAGTACTCTGTCTTGGTCCTACTCAGCTTAAACCCTTTAGACTCCAGAGTATGTCTCCAACCCTCCAGCTTAGCGTTAACTCCGCTACGAGTCTCGTCGATCAGGACTATGTCATCCGCGAAAAGCATACACCATGGCACCTCACCTTGAATTTGCCGCGTCAATCCATCCATCACCAAGGCAAATAAAAATGGACTAAGAGCTGATCCTTGATGCAACCCCATCACAACTGGAAAGTGCTCTGAGTCTCCTCCTACTGTCCTTACCCTGGTTTTGGCTCCCTCATACATGTCCTTGATCACCCTAATGTACGCCACAGGTACACCTTTAGCCTCCAAGCATCTCCATAGGATCTCTCTTGGAACTTTGTCGTAAGCCTTTTCTAGGTCGATGAATACCATATGTAAGTCCCTCTTCCTCTCCCTATACTTCTCCACCAGTCTCCTCACAAGATGAATGGCTTCTGTAGTTGAGCGTCCCGGCATGAATCCGAACCGGTTCTCTAAAATAGACACGCCTCTCCTCACCCTCATCTCCACCACCCTTTCCCACACTTTCATACTATTGCTTAGCAGCTTGATACCTCTATAGTTATTGCAACTCTGGATATCTCCCTTGTTCTTGTATAGAGGGATCATTACACTCGACCTCCATTCTTCGGGCATCATTGCCGTCTTAAAGATGACATTAAACAACCTAGTCAGCCACTCCAAACCTGCCGGGCCTGCGCTCTTCCAAAATTCCCCAGCAATCTCGTCAGGTCCGGTCGCTCTCCCCCTGCGCATCCTACGAACAGCACCCTTAACCTCCTCAACCTTAATACTCCTACAATACCCAAAATCGTGACACCTTCCTGTATGCTCTAAATCTCCCAACACAATGTCTCTGTCCCCTTCTTCATTCAAGAGTTTGTAGAAGTATGACTGCCATCTCCGTCTAATGAGAGTCTCCTCTACCAATACTTTGCCATGCTCGTCCTTGATGCACTTCACTTGATCCACATCATGCGCCTTTCTCTCCCTCGCCTTGGCTAGCCTGAACAATTTCTAATCCCCTCCTTTCTCCTCTAGTTCAAAGATAAAGGCATTCAAAAGTTGCTATTTTTGCCGTCGAAACAGAAAAGATGGGCATTTATGACCAACTTGATTGATAAACCGAAATGACAGATAGGTGCATCAGACTATGAGAAAGACTTATTAAATGAAAATCGGGTGAAGGTCCAAAGTAAGAGGAGGACCCTAAAGCAAATGATCAAAGGATATCGCGTTTGATTAGGATAAGCTGGTGACAATGGAACCTCATGGAACGAGCAAAATAATGGCCCTTGTTGGAAGGGTATGAATGAGGCTACAGACAAAGAAAAGGAGTGGAATGATTAGAATTCACCGCATAACAGGGAACCTTGGTTAATCTTCAACAAACCTCTAAATTCACCCCCCCCCCCCCCCCAATTTATTAATCGGACTAAGGATTAGAAAATTTTAAGAGTGATTAAAGGAGAGGAACCGTAAAAGAAAAAATTCAAGATATTCTTGATACGAATAGCCAGCTCGAACGTAATAAGTCAAATCAAAGGAAGAAAGGATTAAGCAAGGGATTTTGTGTTGCACTAGCTGAGAGATAAAATAACGCAGGAATTGATTCGGCTGCTGTAAGAAAGCAAAGAAGGCTATAATATGACCAGTTTTGAAATTATCTCAAGTGGAAAGTGCGTCAACCCCAACAAAACAAAGGCCGGGGATAGTTGTGAAGTATAAGAAGGATACGTAGAGATCGGAGAGAACAAGAATTCCTGAATAAAATGAAGATGGGATCAGAAAGAGCATATAAGAGTGTATACAAAGGAGGTGAAGAGATAACGAGAATGACTATGCACGAAGAGTTAGTAAGAAAAAGGGGCGACCTTGAGCATGAGCATAATTTTTTGCCACAAAAGAAGAAGGATAAGTGGCGCAATTCAAATAAGTTCAGTCTTAATGAGCAAGTTAGACTGCACGTAAGTAAGGCAAATACAGGTAAGAACATTGACATCTACCTTAGAGCGAACTCTACTTCAACATTCGAGGACGAATGTTTTCGAAGGGGGGGAGAATGTTACACCCCGTAGTTTTGTACGTTGAAATTCATAGGTGTTGGCTATTTTAAGTATGGACATTGGAGTTACCTCCAAGGATACATGAGATTAGATGCGCTTATCTTATGTTTATGAGGGTTTAAGTTCATATAATAAGTTATGGAAGGATTGGAGGGCAAGTGAACCAAGGAAATTGAGTTTGTTGGATTTTAGAGAAAGTATGAGGGGCAATTTTGGCCCTACTTGAGGAAAGGATATCTTTTAGTATATGAGGAATTTTGGAGCAAAGCAAAAGCCTAAATTGAAGTTCATGAAGTCTAGTTTCCAACGCAATAAACCGTTTGTCGATAGGACATCGGAGTGGAGAGTTATAGACGTTACAAGTTAGGCCGCCTGAGCAGAAATTAACCCTTCGCGAACGAGACCAAAGGGTCGCGAACGCGAAGAGGAGTTCTGAATAACCCTTCGCGCATGCGACCCAAGGCCGCGAACGCGAAGGGCAAATTTTAAGTCGGTGCAAACCGACTTAAACACTCTATAAAAGGGGAAAAACCCCTCATTTTCACCTAAAACATTTCCCCAAAGCTCAGCCAACATATGAGAGTATATTTATATCACAAAATTGAGGATTTTGAGTGATTTCAAGTGATGGCACATTAATGGAGGCTCAAGTAACGTGTAGTTGTGGTTATAGTATTGTTTTGCGATAGAGTTAGCTTGGATTCAAAGCAAATATTGAAGATCTTGTGGATCTAGTGAGAATAAGGTATGAATATGTCCTTATTAATATTAATTTCAGTTTATTTACGGAGATAAAGTTATTAAATAGTCGTATAACAAGTTGGTTAGTTGAGACACTTGGAAAACATCGTGTGGGATGTTTTGTGGAGCCTATTGGTGTTGATAATGTTGTTGTTAATGTTGGTATTGGTATTTTTGTTGTTTGTTGTTGGTATTGTGATTTCGGGCTAGGCATATAAACAGGGGAGATGCTGCCCGAATTTCGACAGATTCAAAATAGATTTAAATTAAGGGCTTAAGACGAGCGTATGATGATGAGTCTAATAATAGTATGAATGGTTTTATATGTATATTACGAGACTACGAGTGATCTTAAGTGAATTTCAAGATAAGAAGTAAGTTGAAAGTCGAGAAAGTATCTTCCAGGTATGTTAAGGCTAGTCCCTTTCTTTCGAAGGCATGATTCCTAAGTTATGATTCCGGATATTTTGCCATAACATTTTACATCCAAAAGTTAGAAGTTCATGATTCTTAAAAGCTTCTTATGATACTAAAGATGAGATGTTTTCTATAATGAACATGATGATGATGATTCTAATTCTAGAAATTCCAAAAGCTTATGATTTTAATGCTATTATGAGATTATTGAGTTTATTTCATGATTTACTTGATTCTATTCATTGTTGTTGATCTCACCTTATGTTACTTGTTCCTTCAAGGTGAGATATAGCGATAATGATTGTTCCATAATATAAATCGGAGGTTACCGACCTTACGTCACTCCGATAAAGTTGTAGCTTTCATATGAACTTTCATGCATACTATTTACATTATGTATGTATATATATATATATATATATATATATATATATATATATATATATATATATTTATGGATTGAGCCGTACGTTACTCAACACTAACATATTATATTTATGGATCGGGCCGTACGTTCCTCGGTACTAACATGTGATATTCATGGATCGGGTCGTACGTTCCTCGGCACTAACATATTATATTTATGGATCGGGCTGCACGTTCCGCAGTACTATATTTATGGATCTGGCTGTACATTCCATAGCGCTAACATTTATGGATCGGGCCGTACGTTCCGCAACAGTAACATTTATATTATATATATATATATGTGTGTGTGTGTGTGTGTGTGTGCGCGCGCGCGCGCTTACTTACATATGATGTCTAAGATTCAAGCATTACATATTGTACTTTCACAGATGACAGGTTATCTTGGTCTCATGTTATGTTCCACGTTTCTTCTTATGTTATTTTCATGTCTTACATACTCAGTACATTATTCGTACTGACGTCCCTTCTTGTGGACGCTGCGCTCATGCCCGCAGGTAGGTAGGGAGACGGATCAGACCCGCAGGTGTTTTATCAGCGGATTCTCAGGAGCACTCCACTTGCTTCGGAGCTGCGGTCTATTTAGTATTGGTCCTTATGATCATATGTATTCTATGTAGAGGCTCATAGACGTGTGTGTATAGTTAAACGTTTTATAGCTCCATCGGTTCATATTATTGTATACTATATTGGTAGCCTTGTAGGCTGGTGACGATGGGCATAATTGTTGATGATTATATTGAGATGCACCGTTATGTTGTGGTATATGTCCTTACAGGTTATGAGAACCATGAGCTACCTTTGGGGTCCACCCAGAAATGATTAGGAGATGTATGCTCAGAGGTACTCGGTAGGTTAGCTCCGGGTGCCCGTCATGGCCCTCTGGTTGGGTCGTGACAGTAACTAAAGTCCCCAACTAAGTACTACAAAAAAGTTGGATAAAAGTTGGCCCTTATATAATATAGTAATATAGTTTTTGTCTTTGTGGATGGTTGTTTCTTTTAGATGACAAAATTACCATTCACAGCTTTTTAAGCATTTTAAAGTGTCTTAAACTTCTTTATATTTATCACATTGAAAGTGACAACCTAAGTAATAAAGAAATAAAATGGGGCTAAATATATGACACAAAAAAAAGTCATGGTACATACTTCACTTGCAAAAAGTTGAACTAACATGCCATGTAATTACCAAAAAGGTTTGAAAGTGTCTTAAATTATTTGGAACATACTTTGATATATCATGCAATAAATAGCAAGTACAAGGGCAAATTTGAAAGAGCTCTTCTTTCGATTAGCAAGATGCTCAACTAAATAGTTGAGATGCAACTAAGGACTACAAAAATCATTGGATGCCCCTTATATATAATAGTAATTACTAGTGTCATTTGGCCCGTGCTTACCGATGTTAAAATTAAATTTGCAGATATTTTTAATTTTTTTTTTGTTCTTGCTTCTTTGTTTTTTTAATATTAGTTTGACACTTTCTAAAGAATTCTAAAATATTAAAGTAAAAAAAAATTATCTGAAAGTTAAAGGAAAACATTTTTCTTAGTTTATATATTAGACTAACAAACAAAAAATTTCTAATTTCTATTTTACTGACTTTTTGAGATAATTGTCTCCAATGATCCAATAAGCTTTTCATATGTTACATTAATTTCATTTGTTTCTCTGAATTGAACCTATATTAGCTAATCCATTTTTTACAAAAAGATCCTACTAATTGTCAAAAAAAATTAATGCTATAATATTGTTGTATGATGAAATCAATAAAGTTGACTTATAGATCAATATAATAATTAAAAGTTTTGGTATTGCAAGATACTTTTGTATATGTTCTTTCAAATTAAACAATAGAAAAAGTACTGCAAAAACAATGAAATTAAATTGTTGTTACTTTAAGCTTTCTTTTTCCTTCCAAAAAGTGCATGTTAAAAAAATCTTTTTTCCTTTTTCTTGATTTTATGAACTTATTTATGGAATGTACATTATAATAATTTTTTCATGTTGAACTTAAATATTTTATCCGAAATCATATAAAATATTGACTATCATGTATTTCCCAAAATATTTTAATATTAAAAAGGTGAAAATATACTTTTGCAATTTTTCAATATCATTACTGCTTAGAGATCAAATTGTATTTCCTTTAACTACATTTTTCTTCAAAGAGTTTCATAATATATATGAAAATAATGTTTTATAGTTCCTCTTTTAATATAGTCATTTATTAGATAAATTTTATGTTAAAAGTGTATGCAGGTAAATTTAGATTAATTATGCACGTAAAGTTAGATTAATTAGCTATCGTACTTCGAAATTCATTTTTCGATTGAGACAGAAGGACTATAATTTACATTTCTGATACATTTTAAAAATATTTAACAATGATATAAGTTGTTAGTGTTTATTCTTTTACTTTAAAACTTAATCCTACCTTAAGTGAAATCTTTGTTAATTATGTATGTTTGCAAGCACGTAACAACAACCACAACATACCCAGTGAAATCTCACAAAGTGGGGTCTGGGGAAGGTTTGCTTGCAAGTGTTATATCCCGTATTTTTATACGACGGATTATTCGTAAGCTAATCAACATAAATCCAAGGATCGGATTATTTTGGGGTATGAGACAAGGACTTTTAATCCCCGATTTTAATTAGTGCATGAATTGCTTATAAATTTTAATTAGTATAGAAATATTAGTAGAGATTAGGGATTAATTAATCATGATTAGATTATTAAATGGGGATTAGTGATTAATTGGTTAAACGTTGGAATAAAGTGGGAGAGTACAGAATTAATTATGGTGCTAATTAGAGACAAATGGATAAATATCCTTGTTGGGCTGCCACATGGAGTTAATTAGGTCCATAGGTGGCTGAATTATTCTTGAATAATCTTGATGAGTCAAGTGCACATTAAGTGCAAATATGACACGTGGAAAGAGAGAAAGGTCCACTTAAAAAAAAAATTACGTGACATTCTTGGCTTTTGGATTAAGAAAGAGTTGTGACATTAGTTGGTATGAATATGCTACAACGTGAGCTATACAGATGTAGCAGCAACATAACTTGCAATTTTAAAAGGAGCAAGGTGCAAATTTTATCTCAAGAGCAACATATGAGTTTTGCCCGGTACTTCGATCGCGTTGTTCCGTTTGTTGTGTTGTCGAATCCGATTTTTCTTCAAAGTAAAGTAAGATGGAAAAAGAGTAGTTCTTGGCATATAAGGTAAGAAATCCTCTCTCCTAGATGTATTTGAGTTATCCGAATCATATCTACGTTGCTAGATGAAAGAATTACGAAAACTATATCGAAAATCGGATAAATTGTTGTTGTTATCATGTGGGCTGTTTTGTGGTTGTTATGAATTGTTTGTGGGCTGGAATATCGTGGGATTGGCTGTAGTTGTTGTTGTTGTGTTTGTTGTTATACTATATATATATACGAAAATAAAGAAGAGTATACAAGCATCGGTATAGGAATGTATATTGGGCTGTTTTGGAGGTGATTTAAGGATGGATTTGATTCTATTTGGATATGTATTTGTTGATATTGTTATTGGTATTGTGATTGATATTTTGTCTAAATTGTGGGAATTGATGAAATAAACACGAACTTGAGAATAAAATTGTCATTTGGAAATAGTTGAGTTTATGGGTTGTTTTCTTGTTATAATCATATGATACAAGGATAGAATTTGTAGCAAATGACTTCCTTATCTTGTTGAGAATGTTATTAAGTTAAGAAAGGAGCATACAAAAGGTGATATGGGTTGTACAGATCCTACTTCGAGCTTGACGATCATTATAAAGTATTATGAAGTCATTATGGATATATATGTTGTGTTTTGAGGTTTATTTTTGTTATTTTGGCTGTTGTTGTGATATATGGAATTGGGAGATACTAGTGATATTGGGGAGATGCTACCTGTTTTGTTTTAGGATCAAGTTATCAATTGATATACACGATATACGAAAGCCATCTAAAGTCATACATGTATTTCCTTATTATAGGATTAGCATCAGCATTACGACGGGTTCATTTTGGGTTTATATTGGCAACTTAAGGTATGTGAAGCTATCCCTTCTTTCTTTTGACATGTCTTAGATATAAGTGATGTATGATATAAGCTTTGGGGTAATTCTATTCATAAGTTTCGAGTGTGATTCATAATCCTTATTCACTTCTTGATGTTAGAACTCTTAAGGTAATTGAGTTATTGCCTCTCAAGTCTTCTATATATTGGATAGTAGTCGGTATGTATAAGCTTCTATCCTTAGAGACTCTACGATGATTAATGTTCTTGACTTCCATAAGCTATTTCACATTATCTTGATACATGTCTATGATTCCTAAGGCTCTATTTGATATAGTCCATAGTAACGTTCAGAGGGTACTTAATATGACTATCGCCTTTGATACTCAAGTGCAAGTTCATTCTACTTATTCTATTGAGTCTCAGATGATGATTTAATTTGCATATGGTTGCTCACTACTCTGCTCGTGCATACTATTATTACATCTTTCACCGTGTCCCGGGCCGGGTATGTTATCGTGCACAGTTTCATTGCATTGTTCACCGAGTCCCTCACTAGAGGGCCGGGTACGGTATATACATATATGATGATATGATGATGTGATGATGGCACCGAGTCCCATGATGGGCCGGGCATGGTATACATGTATACGACTTACTCACCGAGTCCATAATGGGCCGGGTATAGTATATGATATAGCTATGCATGATTTTATTTCATAAGGCACAGGTACAGTGATTTCTTGATTATCATACTTGTCTCCGGAATCTCTACTTCGCATGATCTTCCTTATTGTATTTCATGCCTTACATACTTAGTACATATCTCGTACCGACCCTCTTTCTTCGGGGCCGTTTCATGCCCAGTGCATGATACTCGATTTGGTGATCCTCCGACTTAGGACTTCTACTCAACAGTTTCTTGGAGTGCTCCATTGTTCCGAGCCTAGACTTTTGGTACAGATCTTTTGATGTATATATATATGTTTATCCAGGGGTACGGCGGGGCCCTGTCCCGTCATATGTCACTGTTGATACTCTTAGAGGTCTGTACACATATGTGTGGGTTGTATATGTTGTTCAGCTGTGTCAATATGACTTATGTTGGGACGTTCCCGTACGTAGTGGCAGCCTTGTCGGCTAGCGCATATATATTTTAGGATGTTCCCGTACGTTGTGGCAGCCTTGTCGGCTTGTGTATTATGTTATCTTTTGATTCACTGTGACTCCTCAGGAGACAAGTTATCTTGATATATATATATATATGACGTTCGAAGATGACATCTTATGTTTGCAAGCTTCCATATTATGTTTAGTTTCAGTTTGATTACATCTAACAGGTATGTATACGAGTGTCCAGCTCGGGCACTAGTCACGGCCTACGGGGTTGAGTCGTGACAGCAAGCATGTATAATAAAAAATTACAGGAAAAAATCAAACAAACTTTTTTTACGTTTAATCGGACGAATAAAATTTAACATATCATATGACAAATGGTAAATAGCATCAATAAAAAAAAAATCATAAGAACAATATTTTAATTCAATAATTAAGCCTATATAAGATATAAATGGATGATTTTTTTACGTGTCTATAATAAATTATTAAGAAAAAATCTAATTTAAAAACAAGCTTAAATAATATTTTCACATAAAAAAAATCATAATATAAAAAATCATAATATGTATGATTAGTGTGCTTCGTGGGGCCCATTATCACCTTTTTAATGAAATCATCACTTCTAATGGTATGAAAAAAGTCCTAAAGTTCCTAAAATTTTACCAAAATATATGAAGACTTTGTAAGTCATTAAAACTTTAATTAGGGATAAAAAAAAAACAAAAAAATTCATGTGAGGACTACAAAAAATGGATATTCTCCCTTTTATATAGTAGTAATATTGATATTAATTGTACCTGATTTAAAATTTCAACTAAACATCACACTAAAATTTACAACCGACGTTACTCAACCTAATACACCTTACTCCATCTGTTCCATAATAATTGATGTTTTTAGCTTGGACGCACCCCTTAAAAAAATTATTTACTCTTAGAAAGTAAAATTTCTAAGAATGTGTTTTTATTAACTTACACTAAATCAAATACCTTGAAAAAAAAGTAGCTCTTTAATAATTTCTTGATTATATATAACTATACTTATTTAAATAAGGGTAAAATTTGGAAGAAAAAATTAATGCCGTCTTGATTTTGTGGATCATCACTTATTTTAAAATAAAATAAAATACAAAGATAAAAACATGAGACGGGCTTACCAAAGGACCGGAATAACCCCTTTTGTTGAGTCTTCTTAGCTGCACGTGAGCAGCCCAATATTTATGCACTAGGATTACTCCAAACAAGGAGTCCGCGACTTAAGTAGCACTAAAAATAAAAAGTTGTACCAAACTAGTGCAAAAAAAAAAAAAAAATTCCATTAATAGATTTCGCACGAATTTCGTGCGTGAAAGGACCAAAGTGCAAAATTTCACTTTTGGCCTTTCACGCACGAAATTAGTGAATGAGGACCATAAATCGGCCCCTCATCTTCCCCACGATCGCGACGTCTCTCTCCCACCCGCCATTAACCCCTTTTTTTCAAAGGGTCCCAACCCCTTAAAACTATAATTTCGTGTTATTTTTCAATCCAAAACTCAATATTCTTGGTATATTGAAGTGTAGGAACAAGTTTCTAAGGTTGGATTTCGGAATAGAGCGCGCGTATAACACATTTCAAAAACTCAAAAAAGCTTCAATCTAGGTATTTCACTACAAATTTTCTATTACATTGTTAAATATATTATTATCTAAGCATGGTCATTGTATAACAAATGGTGGATTACTCGTTTTCCTTTTTTTTTTTTTTTTTTTTTGGGCAAATCCGTGCAATCGTGGACCGCCCATTTTTTGGTTTTTTTTTTTTTTTTTTTTTTGTTTTTCTATTGTTAATTAGTTAATTATTTATTGCTTGTTTATTTAGTATTTGTTAATTATTGGATTAGCGACTTAAGTATTTATTAATTGTTAGACTAGCTATTTCAATTGTTAGACTGGCTAATTATTTATTTTGTTTTTGCTAAGCCAATTGTTTATTTGTTAATAATTTCTTAATTGTTTTGTTTCATTAGTT
Organism: Lycium ferocissimum; assembly: GCF_029784015.1. Lineage (NCBI taxonomy): Eukaryota > Viridiplantae > Streptophyta > Magnoliopsida > Solanales > Solanaceae > Lycium > Lycium ferocissimum. The sequence continues at coordinate 47,523,015 of NC_081342.1, read as the reverse complement.
AATTAATTGTTTATTTGTTAAATATACGATAATAATTTATTAATTTTTTGATTAGTTACTTAATTGTTTATTTATTAAATATATGATAATAACTTGTTAATTATTTGATTTGTTAGTTATTTGTTTATTTATTAATTATTTATACTAATTGTATCCTAACTAATTGTTAATTATTTAACTCATCTTTATATTTTAGGAATGAAAACCCTTAGTTTAGGATTCATAACCCGTAGCTTAGGATTGAAAACCCTTAATATAATTTTCTATAAAAGATTACGTAACTAATATTACTTGTTAATGATTTATTTAAAATACGTAAAATGATGGGTCACCACAATCTTTAATAAAATTTTCGATAAAAGATTACATAGCTAATACTAATACTAATACTACTTGTTAATGATTTATATAAAATGCGTAAAATAGATGGATCACCACCCTCTTGATCCGGGGCCCTTCGACCGAGAGTTACTGTATCTTCAGCCCGAGCATAGTCGCAACATATATGGACATCCGACCCGCAGTCCGAGTCACAGTCCGTACCCGGCAGGGGACTCAAGATGGAGATCTTAGTCGCCGCCCCCCACATCCTCGTGTCCCGGATATACTACGTCGGGGCGGTATCTACCGGTGCGTCGAAGTTGGCCTGCACAAAGACGATAGGTCGCTAGTGACAAGATTGATTGAGAGGTGGCGACCGGAGACGCACACATTTCATCTCCGCACCGGTGAGGCTACCATTACCCTTCGTGATGTGGAGGTCATTTATGGGCTGTGCCGATGGACGCCCATTGTATATCGAGGAGCCTCCCCGTGCCGCCGCCTTACCGAGACGAGTTGATTAGGCTCACCGGTTTATTTCTTCCGGATGGTCATATATCCGGCCGTAGTCGGCTTTTGTTGTCGGCCCTTTATGCTCACTTGCGCCTCACGCGGATACGCAAAGATCCGATTGGAGAGGACACGCCTCAAAGCCGATGTTGATCGACGTGCGCGTCTATACCTACTCATCATATTCGGGGCCATCCTATTCCCGAACACTTCGGGTTCGCATACGAGCTTGAGGTATCTTCGGTATATCGACGATCTCGCCGAGATAGGATGTTATAGTTGGCGCCGCCGTGCCGGGCTACATGTATCGAGGATTCTCGCCGATGTTCTATGGGCACGAGGGTGAGGTCCCCGCATTTTGCTCGCTCCTTCAAAGTTATATATTTAAGTGCGTGTTATTATACACAAAATATTTTTTTTTAAAACGACGACCGAGACCTTTTTTTAATTGACTATATCGTATATGGGGTGTGGACTAGGTTGAGACCTTTTCACCCATACCACCGACCCTCCCGCCGACTATCTTACCGTCCCGATGCCATACGCGCGGAGATGGTCGCGAGGCGTACGCCGACGCGTGGAGACGCACCACGCCCTTCTCCCGTTTAGGGATCGGGGCCAGACCGCATGACGGCGCGACGGTATGTTCATATTTTGGATTCACACGCTAGACCACATAACTACTATTTTAGTCTTATGTTGTTAACTAGTTCAATTCTTTTTACAAAGCTTTTATACGGACGCCGTATGATCATATTTTGATGAGCCGCCGGCGTTTTGTAGGGCCGGTCGGCACACGTGGATGTCGCGGTGTCCATTGATACATATGGATATCGTTGAGTATCACGCGCCCGATCGCGTGTTACATTTTACAATAAATCAAATCTAAATGTATTTATATATACCCGCGGCTACGGTTGGGAGCATGACCACTATACGAGGGACGAGCGTGCGGGCGTCGATGACGCGTGGCGACCCATACACAAAGCTATTAAATAAATAACGTTAATGTGTCCATAGTTGGGATGTGAGGACGGCGAGCCTAGCGGTGGCCTGACATGACACTCCCATCCATGTGTACACGGAGTGTGCACACGGATCACTCGCATCATTATTGGCAACCCCTCTAGGCGTCGTCCGTACGGATCGATATGTAGCTCGCAGAGCGCACGAGGCGCCGGGTAAGTTTTATTAGTCTTAAACTTAAACCATCGTCTTATGTACTACTTTACAAATTTATTAAATTGTTAATATTTGCAAACATATGCATGTTTTTTCACGGACCGTTCGCACGATGCGCTATGAGAGCACCGCCGTACGAGTCCCCCGAGACGGCGAGTAGGCAGCGCACGGATGATTGAGCTTGCCGAGACCGGTATGAGACAGCACATGACTTTGAGCGTCTCCATGAGCGTGTTCCGTGCCCCACCCGGGGGCGCAGCGGCCGTGGTCGCCGAGGAACCGGTGGCCGTCGCAGGGTGGTAGGGCCGGCAGAGGCGACGAGGCTCCATCGACTACGTATATCCCATCGACTTCTCATTCCCGCCGTCGACTTCGCCACACCTCTATATACGCCGGACCTTTTTTCGCAGTGTTATGTGCCCCGGCCTTCACTTTCACATCCACCAGCTCGTGATCCACAGGTGAGCGGCCGCCCGTGATCTACAGTGGTGGCCTACATTTGCAGCTCGACGACACCATGTTCGAGGACTTCGTGTTTGATATGGCACCATCCGCATCACCCGCCGCAGGGCCGCTCAGAGCCCTCTCACCATTGCATCTCGTAGAGGCCGTCGACACACAGGTTTGACTTTTACAACAAAGTAAAGTAATTTATTAATTATTTGTTTATTTAAGGTTCATTTTACAATCAATCAAATCTAAATTATTTATATATTATTTCAGATTCATTGTTCTACGCCTGTGGGTCCACAGGAGCGACCCATCCAGGAGACTACCTCATATGCACCACCCCACCCATCTCAGGAGCCTACAGACCCATCTCAGGAGCCTACTCAGGCGCCCGTTGACACACAAAATTCTATTAAATAAATAACGTTAATGTATTCAATATAAATAATGAATGGTACTAATTATTATATACTTTTCAGTTCATCCTTCTATTCGCCGAGGTGGCGACGCCCGACGAGGTAGAGGTCGAGACACCGCACCTAACTCGCCCGAGGTTCCGAGTGTGCCACGGGATCGATCCCAAGAAGAAGCACGTTCTAGTTAAGGGATCACGGGTCGTCAGGTAAGAGATGATGATCATGCGAGTTGGAGCGCCCGGTTATTAGGAGAGGAAAAAGGGCGATGGAGACGACGACGAGCCCGGCGGGGATGGTATGAGCCTTAGGCCTAGGATAGTCTCGTGCATACTACATGTGGGACCCATCCTCGATAGTGTATATACATTAGTGTTGTAAAATTTATCGTAAATAATATATATTTTTTGCATATTTAGTCTTTAAATTTATCATAAATTTTTTTGCATATTTTTTCACTTTTGGGCGTAAGTTCTAGAACTTTCACGCACGTTAATATTTTAGTGCGCCAAAGTGGAATCCAAATTTCCTTAAACCCTAACCGTGCGTGAAAGTGGGAAAGCGTAAGTTTTTACACTTTCACGCATTGATTGTGTGCGTGAAAGTGGCAAAAACCGTTTTACCCTTTCACGCACAAATTCCGTGCGTGAAAGGGTAAAACAGTTTTGCCACTTTCACGCACAAATTCTGTGCGTAAAAGTGTAAAAATTTTTTTCCCCACTTTCACGCACAGATTTTAGGGTTTAGGCTGAAGAGTCCACTTTCACGCACATATTTTGTGCGTGAAAGTGTATAATAAGATTTTTGCACTTTCACGCACAAAATCTGTGCGTGGAAGTGCAACTACCGCCTACCTTTTATATTGCGCACCAATTTAATGCGCACTATAAGTATTGATTTGACAACACACCACGCATGACAATTTCAGGAATCTATGACACATAAAGGATTGATTTGACAATACGTTGCCGTATTTTTGACCGTTTTGTATTGCGCACCAATTTAATGCGCACTATAAGTATTGATTTGACAACACACCACGCATGACAATTTCAGGAATCTATGACACATAAAGGCTTGATTTGACAATACGTTGCTGCATTATTTGCGCGTTTTGTATTGCGCACCATTTTAATGCACACTATAAGCATTGAATTGACAACCCATGACAATTTCAGAAATTTATTTAACTCAAGGCTTGACGAGTGAAAAACTCATCAATTGCATAGGCCTAAGTCTTACAAGTCATAAAAAAAATCAAACTTCATTCAAAAAATGTCTCAAAATGCTTCGCGTGTTAAGGTTTCACTATTTTGGGATGGAGATATCGTCGAGGACAATTACTCCATTCGTTATAGTGTCAAACCAAAAGCCCATGTTAAATTTCCAACAACTTTAAGTTATGAAACACTAGTCGGTTACTTGCACGAAAGAATGAAAACTACACCCACCGAGTTTGGAATCTCAATAACCGCGATATCCACAAACAATATCAAACGGTGTAGTGCGTTATGGCATGCACAATATCAACGATGATGAATCTTTGAGTGATTATTTGGGATCGCCGAAGAATATCGTGATTTAGTATTCATTAATGTTCTTGAGATGTATGTTGAAAAGATACCCTCGGAACAAGTCCCTCAAGTCCAAATTATTCATGGTAACACTTATGGGACTTTAGTTCTTATGGAGACATTTTGAGTGTGGTCAAGTGGCGCCGGAAAATCTAAGCCAAAGAATTTAATCAAGCTCACAATGAAAATTGGTAAATATGGTTTTGTTATATTATTATTATTATATGTAGTAGCATGTGTTTGTTGTATGAATTGGTAAATAACCAGTTTTCAAATCTTTATAGGAACTATTCTCAAAACTCACCAGTGGTACCAAATATGGATGTTGGTCAATCCTCTCGCCGGTGGAGTTGATCATTCTCCACACCATGACAAGGCTTATGAACAACAAGAAGTTCATCACCTTGATATTAAATTATCTATATATATGTATGATGTTGGTATTTAAAATATGTTACTTTTCATGTAGGAGGATGAATGCACTTAATAATGAAGATTTTCCTAATTATTATGAGTCATCATCAAGTGATGACGATGAAATACCTAATAATGCAGAGGTAACCGATGATGAAGACGATGATGATGTTCAAGTTGGTATGACCAACAATATTCCTCAAAGCCAAAACCAACAACAACCAACGCACCAAGACGTACCACCACCGATGGCCGAAAACCCAACTTCTCGAAAGCCCAATTCAAAGGCATTCTAACAATATCCCTTATCTTGATAGCTCACAGGTCGTGATGACGCATTTGTCTTCACAAGAGAAGATTATGATAGTCGCTTAAAACCCGGATCAACCCAAGGATCTCAACAAAGATCGATGCTACCTTGCAAAGGGAATGTTGTTCGCATCCAAAAAAGCTTTGCAACGGCCGTCAAAAATTTATTGTTTTAAGGACATGAGAGAGTTTAAGGTTGATCTTGTGCTTGCCAACCTCAAAGATATGGAGGCTAATTTGTAGACGACGTATCAAGGTCTGTGAGTGGTTGCTTCGGGGAATTGTTAAGCCTGATGGTATGTGGGCTATCACAAAATTTCGCGAAAGACACACTTGTGATATGGAAGAAAATCGAGCAGATCATTATAATTTAGATACAAACATGATTGCTCAAGTGTTACTTAAAGACATTGCCGAAACGCCAAGGTAACTTATCCTACCTAGTACATTATATGTCTTATATCAATTGAAAGATTATTACTAAAAGTTGTTTGTTTAAATTTGTGCAGTTCCCCATTAAAGATTGTATTCGAAACGTTCAAGCCGTATATAGTAAAACTATAAGCAACAAAAAGGATTTCCAAGCGTAGACGCGCTTTTTGAGATGGTCTTTGAAATTGGCATACTTCTTTTCGATCGTCACACATAGTATATGGCCACACTTACACAACATTTTAATCCTTTACATTGTAGAGTGGCGACTTATAGAGGGTAAAATCTTCAACTTCGTATTTTGGACATTCAAACCATGCATTGATGGTTTTGCTCACCTTCCGACAACCAAAGATATCCATAGATAAAAACACGTACGTATATGGTGCCTACGACATCAAGCTCCTAATTGCAATAGGAATGGATGCCAACGGGTCAATATTTCCTCTTGCTTTCGCAATTGCCGCTAACGAGAGCAACGACACACGGGGGATCTTTTTGACCCATTTGAAAACTCATGTTATTAAGGATCGTCCGGATACGCGTATTATTATGTTCGATCGTCATAAAGGCATATTGCACAATATGGATAATTTACGGGGTGGCGAAATTCCTCCTTTGTTTACCATCGATATTGTTTAAGGCACTTGAAGGCGAATTTGCAATCAACGTTTCACAATGGCAAACGGCACTCTAAACAAATTGAAAGTGGGGGGGTAAATGCGATGGAGCATCAACAACGAAAATGGGTCGTAAAAACGGATCCGATCGAGCGCGAGCGAACCCGCATACGTTTGGTTGATGAAGCTCGATGTTCAAAAATGGACGCTTCATGCCGACGGAGGAAAAAGATGGGGCATGCTCACAACAAACGCTCGTAGTCTTTCAACGGATTGCCAAATCGCTCGAGGACTACCCGTCACCGCAATGGGCGAGAATGACTTTCAAGCAAGTGGTGGAGCGATTTGTTGTTAGACAAGGCGTGCCGAGCGATATTAGCCGACGGCGGGACACGGATGCCAAAGCCCTTCAAAACTATGGAGCATTATAGACAAAAATGTCGGCGTCACCAAATGACCGAGTATGACCCAATTCAACACGTGTATGAAGTTAGGACGGTTATTATAACGGTAAGGGTGGAAACGTGCATACCGTTTATGAGGCAACAAGAATATGCACTTGTGGTAAGTGACAAACGTACCACATGCCGTGTTCTCATGTCGAAGTGCTTCGAGAGAATGAGAAAAACGGTAACAAATTATGTGGCGGGGGAATACAAGGTCCAAAGTTACCTTAGAGCATATTCCGCCAATTCCACCCACTTGGTAATGAAGCTTATTGGCCAAACGAGCCGTTTTCGATGGTTGCTAACAAGGATTACATTAGAAAATTGGGCATTAACTCACGAGTCGTAGACCCAATCAAATGGATGTTAGTGAAAGAACTTACTCTCGCAAAGTGCTCTATACGTAAGCATATGGCCATGACAAGCGTTCGTGCGGGCAACAAGGCCGTGGTAGTACAAGCACGTCTCGAAGTAATAGAGCCTCTAGAACTTGAAGATTGTATTGTTATTGTAATTGTAATTTATTATTGTATTGCTTTGAATTAGTATTGTAATTAAATGGAATGAATTATTTTTTAATTAGTATAAACCTCTCGTATTGGATGAATTATTATTAAAACACTTAAATCAAAACCCTATAAATATTACAAGTTTCAAAACTTGCTTCGGGCACTTTAGAACCCCTAAAACGACGATCCAAACGTTTAAAGTGGACTTGATGTAATGAGCCGACATTATTGTACGCAAAAAAAGATATTAAATTTTATATAAAATATTGATATTTTAGAATTTTGAAATATGACTAATCTTTGCCCAAAGTATGGAAAAAAACGCGTGTTTGGAAAGGTAACGCAAAAAAAAAAAAAAAAAAAAAACAAGCCAGCTTTCCACGCACGAAATTTCATGCGTGAAAGGCTCAAACTGCATTTTTGCAGTTTGGTCCTTTCACGCACGAATTTCGTGCGTGAATACTACTAATGGAATTTTTTTTTTTTCACACTAGTTTGGTACAACTTTTTATTTTTTGTGCTACTTAAGTCGCGGACTCCCAAACAAGTAACAACCGACAAACATAGATCACCAAAGTCACTGTCCTAATAACAATTTATCCCAAATCTTCTCCCTCTTGCTTATTTTCAATGCTTAGTTGCTTACTCCAACTATAAGACAAAAGCATTTGCTCTCAAGGAGAAGCAGAGATGGGATCTGTTTCTTTGAAAATAGGTGATGGAACTGCAAGATTCAAGAGGGCTTCATTTTGTTCTTCTGCTTTGAATCTGCTTATGCTCTTCTCTGTAGTTACAACTAACCTTTTTGCTTTATATGCTTTTACATCTTCACCCAAGAACCATCATGCTCAGCATCTACTGCTTCCACATACCCACAAGAACATATCTTTGATCTCAGAACAAGTGTCTTTAATCCTCAGAGAGATTGATTCTTCTCAGAAAAAGCTTGCCCAGATGGAGAAAGAGCTCTTAGGCTATGAAAGCATTGATCTTTCTAGTTCAAAGTTTACAAGTGAATTGAGAGCTTTCTTGCAGCATCATTTGCTTCCTTTGGGTAAAGATTCAAGAACTGGGATCACTGAAATGGTGACTTCTGTTGGACATTCTTGTGTGAAATCTCTGGATTTGCTGTCTCAGTTTATGAATTACAAGGTTAATGCCCCTTGCCCTGATGATTGGAGTCTTGGACAGAAGTTGATTCTAAGTGGTTGTGAGCCTTTGCCAAGAAGAAGGTGTTTTGCCAAGACCATTCCAAAGGTTGGTTTACTGTCTTTTCCTGATTCACTTTGGAAAAATTATAGTGAAAAGATTTATAGCTGGAGTGGTCTTGATTGCAAGAATTTAGCTTGTTTGAATGCTAAGAAACTGAATAGAGATTGTGCTGGTTGTTTTGATATAATTAGTGGTTATGAGACTCAGAGGTATGTTAAGGCTAGGGGGAAGAATGATTTCCTCATTGATGATGTGTTAGCAATGGGAAATGGTGGAATAAGAATTGGATTTGATATTGGTGGGGGATCTGGTACTTTTGCTGCTAGAATGGCTGATAGGAATGTCACTCTAGTTACTGCCACTTTGAATGTCGATGCACCGTTCAATGAATTCATTGCTGCAAGGGGTCTTTTCCCTTTATATTTAAGTTTAGATCATCGCTTCCCCTTTCATGATAATGTGTTCGATTTGGTTCATGCGGGCAATGTATTGGATGTCAGCGGCCGCCCTGAGAAATTGGAGTTCTTAATGTTTGATATTGATCGAATTCTGAGGGCTGGAGGATTGTTTTGGTTGGATAATTTCCTTTGCTCTAGTGAAGACAAGAAAACTGCATTAACTAGGTTAATTGAACGTTTCGGGTACAAAAAGCTCAAATGGGTTGTGGGTGAGAAGATCAATGGATCTGGAAAATCTGAGGTTTATTTGTCTGCTGTTCTACAGAAACCAGTAAGAGTTTGATGCTATTGCTTTTCTCAGGGCAGACAATAGGGGTAGATTTTCTCATAGAAAAGTTCGGCAAGTTCATTATTGACATAGAATAAGTGAACACATCCGCCTTCTTTTCCCAACTGCTAACCAGCATCATAGGAGGCGGGTCCGGCTTTGTGGCAGGTATTATATGTCTACGATCTGTAAGATTATTCACTTATATTTGTATTGAACTAGATACTGAAAGAACCACTTGAGGTTAATGGGAAAATAACTTGGAATCTGCTGGCATTGGCATGAGTCTTTTGTCTGTGTCAATTGTTTATTTGAGGTTAGGAAAAAAGAAATGTTTTTTTCCAAATTTCATTCACAGTCCAGCTGCAATTGAATTGTATTATTGGGATATATATCCTCTCATCTTGTCCCTTGATTAATGCATTTGGTTGATGCCTTCCGACATATCATTATTTTCGTGATGATCTGTTTGATATAGCTTGTGGTATGCTGCATACAACCTAAAACAGGTGTAATTTCTAAGACACAATAACTAAATGGCTCCCGAATTTTACACTCAAAAATCGTTGACTATTCGAATGCGTTAGGTACTTTTTGCCAAGAAAAGAAAAGTGTGAGAGGACCCTCTAGGGCTCCAGTATGTCATGCCTAGCAGTTAGGTATTTCTTTTACATCAAGTCACTGTAGTCCTTAGATATACTGCCACCTCCAATTGTTGCTCCATTGGACGGTGCCATCCATTGGCTTGGATTAGAGAATTATGAAGTTGAGTTATCTGCTTTGTCTTGTTTTGTTTTATCAGTTACAATACCATATTCTAGAAGCTGTAGATAAAATTGAACCTGAATAAGGATCCTTTCTTATCTAAATCCTTTATTCAAAACATTATTTACTGTAATCTACATTCAAGTCCTTGTCTTCATATATCTCTTAGGAATCTTCCAAATCATCATCATCTAGGTTTTCTAGGAACACAGCCAGCTTCATTTTCCTGGCTAATTGATAAGGAGGAAACAATGGATCATTTTTTTTTTGTGTTTTTGGTTGAATGCTAGTAAAGGATACAAGGGAAAGTGTTAGAAGAGGTTTTCCTTTACTTTTGGTTAACTGCCAAGGTTGGCCTATGTTTATGACTTTGATATTATTCTCACTTTACTTTTCCGCCTATTAATTGAATAAATGATTAAATTCGGTTTATGGTTCGCCTACCGGGTTAGGTGTAGGTGCCATCGCAACTAGTTAGATTTTTGGGTCATCACAATATCTCTCCTCTGAATTCTCAATATCATCTTCTGTTTACTTTCTGTCTTCAATACTTGATATAAAACTCTTGATTTCTTTACTGTTTAATCTACTTTGAAAGTTAACGATTAAATTCTCGTTGGTAATGATATTCTACTTCATTCTATATTACTTGTCGACCGTGTGTGCTTGCATATATAGCCCAGTGCGGCCAGTTTTCTCCAGAATGCCTCATATATACTATGAAGAGTGTACATATACCTTCCATGTAGCTTCTCAATCTTTTCAACTACCAATATAAGACTTTATTCGTATGCCCAACAATCTCCCAACGAACTACGTTCCACGTGGCCCATTACTACAATCCAAAGTTCCCCCCCTCAAACTAAGTTGACGTAGCCCATTACCATGATAAATGGGTCAATTTTGATTCATTTTGTGCTACCTACATGACTGATCATTTATGGCTAGCGAAGCCTGAACTAGCTTCTTGTGCGCGTGTGTCTCCAAATCTACCTTTGACATGGTAAAGTTAGTAATTTGAGCTCCACACTGTCACTCCGGCATCTCCATACTCATCTCATCAAACCATCTGCTCTGATACTGAATGCTAGCCCAGTAAGCATCAAGATTTGAATGCCATTGTTGCATTTAATTCTCCTGGAAATGACAAAATAGCAAACTTCGCAAATTTAACAGATAGCAGGATCAATTACCTTGTGGATCGATGCATAAAAGAGCTTTCACCAACTTGATCTATGATAATGCGTCACTTACTGCTTATCCTAGAAAAGTTTATCCAATTGTTTTTCTCCATTTTCTTGCAAACAATAGATAGATGCTAATGCCCAACTTCCAAGGAAGACTCAGCATCAGTAAAAGAATGAAAAGGAAGAGAATGATTTGTACACTGAACATTTGTGGTTTAACACATTGAGCTTTAGATTTTGGAGGTGAATTGCTAGTCATAAGAAAACATGATGAATTCTAACCAGTTTAGAGAAATTTGCAACAAATAGATGCCAAAATGTGTACATCTACAGCAGCTCCAATAGTTTTAAAAATTTCAACTTGGTCTTTAGTACCACACCTAGAACAATGGAACTACTTATGTAGGACCATCTCTGTCATCTATCAAATCCATATATGATCCATCTGTCTTTGTTGTGAATGAAATGATGCAAGTACAAGGGCTTGCAGGAAATGCCGACTGCTTGTCGAGGATAGACTTCACTTGACCATAAAGTAGCGGTTAACGCACAAGAAATCATTTTGCTCACAAAGCATACTGTTGTCTCATCTAATTCTCTGATCCATCAGGAAATTTATACGAACTAGTCCAGCGTTCACGCTCCAATGTTGTCTCCTGAAGACGAATAGAGATATTTTTTTCACAAGTAATGACATGCTTGACATTCTCTTGTGTTGGGGGCTTTTCTGATCTTTAAGTGATTTTTAACCTCTAAAGATTTCCATCTTGATAGTATCTGATTAACATGAAAGATGACAATGTGTGCGAGGAATGAGAACTTGATATTCTCAGAATCTAGTAAGCTGCATTTCCCTATCAAGCGAAGCCAATACTGTACTTATTTCCTCTGTGTGTGGATGCCACCTGTCTCCTGAAACAAACGTATGACGTTCTGTTCCAACCTGAATCAACTGCATCCAGGTCTTTTCCTAAGACCCTTTTTCTTCATCAAATCCCTCAGTTTTGAGACTTCATCCCATCTTCCAGTTGTTGCATATGCATTTGAAAGTGACACATAGTGTCCAGAATTATCTGGTTCCATCTTAATTAAGCAATTAGCTATATGGATGCTCCTCGAGCTCTGTCTCCCTGAGTTCTCTACAAGCCACAAGTAGTGATTCAAAAACATTTGCATCAAGTTTGAAAGGCATACACTGAATGGGCTGCATGGCTTCATCGAGATCACCACACCTAGAGTGATCATACAACCATAATGTCCCACACTTAGCTTCATTTGTTACACAGAGAGCATGTCATAAAGAACATCTAAGCCTTCTTTTCCCAGTCCAGTATGACAACAAGAGGATAGCACACTGGTGAAGGTTATGCTGTCTGGTTACACGCCTCCCTTGCGCAGACGTTTGAACATTGCAAGTGCTTCTACAGCACAACCATGTAAAGCATAACTAGATATCATAGCATTATACAAGGCCAACTCCTTAAAAGGAATCAAAATCAAAATGCATTTTTGCACAATTTAGACTTCCACATTTAGCATATATATCAACTAATGAAGTTGCCACTGGAAGAGATAACATAATCTTTTGCCTTAAATGTACCCATGAATGGATCTTCCGTCGTGCAGTATAGCCATATCTGTAGAAGCTGAGAGAGCAGCAATAATACTTGCACTATTTGGTCGATACCCTGCTTGAAGCAGTTGTTTAAAATATGTAAGTGCGTCACTGTTGTGACCATTGTGGGATAGAACACTGATATACATCTTGTATACTATATTGCTATGTATGTCACCGAGTATACATGTGTATATATCCTGTATATCATTTGTATACTAGAGTATATCAGGCTGTATTGGATGTTATTAAGTAATTGCTTCTTCTCTCCTTTCCTGCTCTTCTTTTTTTATTTTTATTTTTTTAAATTCAGAGATAATATGTCATCTTATATACTTGGTATATGTTATTTCACAAGGTGCATACACCTTGTATACTCTGTATACAAGTGTACATGCACTTTGTATTCATGAATATCAAAGGCATATGAGGCTGTTTAGACAGCACTAAGTGGCATTACATTTTTAGTGCATCTCTTGAGCATGTTTATAGAATTGAATGAATGCATTCTAATCATTTTAGGGTCATTTGCACGATTACCCTTCAACGACATTGGTCTTTAATTTTTGCCCCTCAAATTGGTGGTATTTAATTTTTGCCCTTCGCCTAATACCATGAGGTTTGGGGTTTGAACCTCAACTCAGTAAAAAAAAATCACAAGGCAGAGTTTCGTAGCAAAGTTAGGCCTCAAGCGAAGTTTTGCATTCAAACTTTGCCTGGCCTCGGCCTTGCGAATTCCTTTTTTTTTACTGAGCTGGGGTTCGACCCAGAACCTCAGGGTATTAGGCGAAGGGTAAAAATTAAAAACCACCAATTTGAGGGACAAAAATTAAAGACCAGTGCCTTTGAAGGACAATCCGCACAAAAAATATCATTTTTTTTATTTTTTTTTTATTTTTTGCTTCTTTTGCGCATGAACGATTCATCTGAGAGTCCAATTGGACTTTATCCCTACTCCTTGCACTATCTCGTTGGGTCTGAGGCCCAACACCCTGTTATTATCGAGTCATTTTTTTGCGCGGAGTGCCCTTCGTTTGGGGTGGTCTTTAAATTTTGCCCCTCATATTTGAAATCTTTAAAATTTGCCACTTCGCCTAACACCCATAGGTTCCGTGTTCGAACCCACGCGCGGTCAAAATTTTAAAAAAAAATTCGCAAGGCAAGTTTAAATTTCGCTATGCGGGACCGCAGATACTTTTGTTAAGGAATTACCAAAGATTGTCTGGACCGCATACTTATGCCTTGTGCGGGACTTGGATAAGTATGCGGGGTCCGCATACCCGATAATTCCTTCATAAAGTTGTGCCGGTCGGGCGCATAAAGTTTGCCCGTTAAAAGTATGCCCCACCGGCATAACTTTGTGAAGGAATTATCAAAGTTATGCCGGACCGATATATCTTATGCCTTATGGGCGGACTTGGCATCGTGTCGGGGTCCGCATAACTTTGATAATCGCCTTTCACAAAAGGCGGGGTCCGCATAAAAGACGGTTAAAAGTGTGATGCCCCCACCGCATAACTTTGTGAAGGAATTATCGAAGTGTTCTTGGGACCGGCATACTTATGCCAAGTCTGCCCGTAAGGCATGAGTATGCGGGTGCGTAAAATGTGTAATTCGCAACAAGTGTGTATTCGTTACGACATAGCGAAATTTAAACGCACGAATTTTTTTAAAATTTTGATTCGCGTCGGGTTCGAACCTGAACCTATAGCGCGGTGTTAAGCCGAAGGGCAAAATTTAAACATTTCAAATATGAAGGGCAAAATTTAAAGACCACCCCAAAGAAGGGCAATTAACGAATTGCCCTTATCGGGCGGCGGATCAAGGCCCATAATGGGTGGGCGAATTAATGCCCTTCGTTTAAATTGGTCTTTAAATTTTGCCCCTCATATTTGAAATCTTTAAATTTTACCCTTCGGCTAAAACCCATAGGTTCCAGAGTTCGAACCACGCTTGCGGTCAAAATTTTAAAAAAATTCGCAAGGCAAGTTTAAATTTCGCTATACCCCAACGACATACAACATAAAGGAATTACAAGTTATCGGACCGCATGCTTATACGCCTTATGAGCAGATTGGCATAAGTATCTTACGGTCCGTAACTTTGATAATTCATTCAAAAGTTTATCTTGGGATCCGGCATAAAAGTTTGCCCGATTAAAAGTATGCCCCGCGCGTAACTTTGTGAAGGAATTACGAGTTATGCGGACCGCATACTTATGCCTATAAATGGGACTTGGCATAAGTATACGGGTCCGCATAACTTTTGATAATTCCTTCGCAAAGTTATGCGGTCCGAGATAAAAGTATGCCCCCACCGGCATAACTTTGTGAAGGAATTATCAAAGTTATGCGGACCCCGATACTTATGCTAAGTTTGCCCATAAGGTATGGTATGCGGTCCGATAAAATGTGTAATTCATAACAAAAAAGTATGCGGGTCCCAGCGTACACGCGACTCAAACCTTGTCTTGCGATTTTTTTTTAATTTATGCTTGAGCGGAGGTTCGAACTCGAACCTCATTATTTCGGCGCGAAAAAGCTCAAAGTTCTGCGAAGGGCAAAAATTAAAGACCCGGCAATATGAGGGGCATAATTTAAAGACCACAAATATGAGGGGCAAAATTTAAAGACCACCCCAAAAGAAGGGCACTCCGCGCAAAAAAATGGTGAAAATTGTCAACATTTATGCTGATGAGCTTAGTAAACCCATCAGCCCACGTTGCTACTATTTTACATTGTACTTTATAGGGAAAATGACCTAATGATACTACTTAAGGCTCTATATTACAAAATATAAGAATAATTTTCCTTATTTACAAAACATACCAACAAAATTACAAAACATAACAGTTCTGGAAAATTAAAAAGCTCAGCCATTCCCTCTGCCTTAATCTCATCCAACCTATACGAATTTTGAGGAATTTTCAGCCTAGTTGAATACCTCTTTTTATACACTTCGTCTTCCGATTCTTTCTCGCCTTCTCCTTTGATATTTATCATTGTTGTTTTCCTCCACTGACACCTTCACATATTTGTAACTGTAAAACACTTGTATATTATTGAAACCCTTTAGGAATTAGTTGAGATTCCAAGTAGGCAATCGATTCTAAGATCATTAAAATTGTAGATGACTCGTTTTCACGAGTTAACCCAACTTTCAAAATTGATTAGCAGAATTTAATCCAAAACAACTCTTTTGAACGGTCTAACAGCTCTGAGATTTTCTTTAAAAGGAAAAAACTTTGGATTTTCGATGGTAATAAACTCTAATATGATTTTGTGTTTGTTTCAAATGACGACTGATCGAGTTTTCAAAAAATGATATAACGGATCATGCCTCATTTGGTGAAATTATTCAATTTCCAAATCTTCAAAATCTTTAAGTACAAAAACGATTTCAAAAATGGTGTTCGGCAATGCCAAGTTCTAATTCAAGACGAAAGGAGATTTTTGTAAAAGTTTTGCCCTTTACTTGACAAACCATGACTTTGATAAATAAATGCGATACACTAAATGAGTTGATTCAAATGTTAGTAGATTTATATTACTTTGAGCCAAATTTAAGTGGAACTCTACTCAAAGAAATTGTTTTAGTGTTGTTTTGGCCTAGGCAAGTAATGAAAGTTTCTTAACCATTTTTGGATCATTTGAGTCAAACTCAACCAATTTCACCATGAATCAAACTGACTTCACAAAGTCGTTATTAAATATTTCTTTCAGAAAAAATGTCATGAATGAGTAAGTAAGGGCAACATTTTACTAAATTTTCTTTACTTTATATGTATTCCTTCAAATACAATTTTAAGCAAATATATACAAACTGCCTTTTTGCTATGGCTAGTTTGACTTGAGAGCTTGGTTTGCACGACCTTTTTGTAAACTCCAGGGATTTAATATCAACGTGGAAACCCTCTTTAGCATGAGTGTTAGCTCGAAAGTTATCTCACTGGTGGTGCGGAGAATTAAACATTAGAGGAAACACCAAGCAGTTCAAGTGGACCGTGTGTTGAGAGAAGGGAACTATCACGACCCAACCAGAGGGTCATGACGGGCACTCGGAGTTATCCTACCGAGCCCCTCTCATCATACTCTCACAATCATATCTAGGTGAGCCACATGGCTAACTCATAATTATTATACACCAAATAACACGAATTTCATAGGATGTAGACCCTTTTATATAAATATCATTAACTATGACCATATATACACAAGCCGGCAAGGCTATCAAAATGATATACAAAATATGAGCCGACAAAGCTGAGGGATATCTAGCTATACACATCTGTCTATGAGCTTCTACGAAGGGTAAATAAAATCATAAAGACGGGACAGGACCCCGCCATGCCCATATATGTACACAAAAAGAATAATACCAACTAATGCAGCTCCGGATCAAATGGAGCACCTCTATGCAATCACTGAGGAAGCAGCCTAAAGGTCGAGTCTGACTCCCTGTTTACCTGCGGGCATGAACGCAGCGTCTACAAACAAAAGGACGTCAGTACGAATAATGTACTGAGTATGTAAGGCATGAATAGTAACTTGATAAAAGCATGAAGAATAACATAAGATAGAAGGAACATTTATACCTCTTGAGACATTCATCATACTTGCCTAACCTTTCTCACTACTAGAAAAAGGCCCTTTAGCGGCAATTATTTAACGGCGATAATACAATTGCCGCTAATTGATTCTTTAACTTGAAATATTAGCGACAAATAAACATTAGCCGGTGAAAAGTATACTTTTACCGACAATAGAAATAATTTGCCACTAAAAATCACTAATTAAAAGCAAATTTAATTATTTTATCTTCCCTCCAATTATTTTCCCCAATAATTAACTATTCCCTCCAAATTATCAAAAAACATATAACATAATAAAACCCTTCCCTCCACTTCTTTTCTGGTTTTAACATCTTCAAGACCTAGACCCTACGGCTGCCAGATTTTCGCTGCTGAGGGATTTCAACGTTGGAAACCAAGTAAGTGAACCCATCTCTCTTCCGTTACTCTGAAATTGAGTTGGAACCACCTCGTCAAAGGTGGTATCTTTACAAGATGCCTTTTGTAACTTTCTTGGCTAGAAAAGTGTACGCTTTTTAACTGTTCTTGAAATTCTCTATGTTAATGTTGTTTTATTTGCTATTGATTGCTTTGTGGTGTGTTTACTTGACTTTTAAGAGATTTGTTTATAATTGATCTATTTAACTGTTATTATTTCTATGGGTTTAGGTAGGTGAGATGTTGACATGTGGAGTAGATTCATGAAGCAAATTGAAAATTCTGTTAAAATATAACTTTTGCTTTGCTCCAATTTCTGCCTTGACCTATTTTACTCATTAATTATTCTCATATGTATGTTAAATTATCATTTGGAATGTTCTGCAATTGAGAGGAATGAAATCTGCTTGTCGGTGAAGAAAATTTGGCTTTATTTGCTGCTTGGAGTGATAGTTTCTTTTACTAGGGTGGCAGGTATTGAAAAATTTGATGCTTCAGGTGTCTTTAGTTGCTAGACGTTTGATTTGTAGGCTCCATCTTTTTTTTTTTTTTTTAAGAAAGAAGATGGAGATTCTCTTAACATTTAAATAGGAATTTGCACTTTCTCTTCTCAATTCTTTTTCTCAATTGAGCTCTTTTCTCTCTATCTCTCTCCCTCTCACCCTTCGTACATAAGTAAATATTATGAAAAAGAAATATTACACCTACGGCTTTGGGGATTTACACATACAGAGATGTTATTGGAAATTAAGGATTTTTATTATCGATGATGATTTTTGTTGTCTCTGTATCAATCTTCTCGCTCTTGATCTTCTCTTTCATGTAGGTTTTAATATTGTTTCGGGCATCATTCATCTTGTTCAATTTTTGGTCTTTCTCATCAAAGTAATCTGATTAACAGGTACCCAAAACTTGAGTTAAGTCGATTTTGTGATTTGTGATGTTCATCTATACGATTTTTGATTTGTAAAATAGAGTTTATCTATTTTTGCTAAATCGTTTCTATGATCTCTGACCTCTGGAAATTGACTGAATAGGTTCCTCTATTTCTCCCTCTACTTTATCTGTGTTTCGCCTACTGTTTTATCTTTGTTCCCCCTCTGTTTATGTTTCATTTGTGTTTTCTAGGTGCTGGTGCACCTTGAATTTTCTTAGGAAATAAAAAAAAAGATATTTTGAATGATCAGGTACTTGTGTTTATAATATTGAATTAGATATCGCGTTATCCTTAATTTGTTTCCAAGACTGCTCGTAATTGACTTCCTGGAACTTTTGGAGCTAAGTGAAGTTTCAGGGGTGTCCATTTTTGTTCTTAACTTAAATGATTTCTCTGTTTGAAAAGCTATTACGGGGATTAGTTTCGGGCAGAGAATGGACCTAGAACATTTGGCAATTTATGTATTGTCATAATATATATAATGTCGAGTGATACCTCCTTAATATCGCGAACTCTGTAGGTGAACTCTATTGAGGTTAATAAATTGTTGCCAGCCCTTGTATAATACAAGGAATAAACATGAACGAAAAGATCCTGTCCTGTTGTTGAGCGTTGAATTTGGGACCAGCTTAAGATGATCTTTTAACCAATATTTGTGATGGAGGATGGTTGAATTTGATGGTTTCACACTTGAATTCTAAACTGTTTGTATACCCAGAGTTGGCTTGCATTGTATTACAACAATTGATTGACAAGGAATGTAGTTTTCATTTTTAAAATAGATTTTTTGTATCAGTCTTGCACACTGAATATGGTAGTTTTCACTGTTTACCATGTCTTGTTTCTAAGAAGCCTTATGTTCAATAACTCACACACTTTCTTAAAGTGATGTAATGTCCGCTGATGTCCTAATGCTATCTTGTCGGCTTTATCTCGAATCAGTCTGAAATTGGATGACCCTAGTTCCTTATCCTTGAAGTTGAGTATTATCAATTTCTCTGTAACGCTATATATCCAGGATTTCCTTTTTTGTAGATTCCTTATTTCAAAACTTTAAAATCTTTGCTCTAGGGGCTCTCATGAAGTAGATCTCTCTCTATGGTTCCTCGAAGCTGATATATAGAGCCAATTTTAGCGAGAGACAATTGGTTCATGCAGTTTCATTTAGGGTTGTTGATTATCTTCATGAAATTTATTTCTTTTTGGTTCACATCTCCTGATAAAAGTCTTGTACAGAACTTTGAATCTGGTCTAGGAAGAGCTGACTGCTGAGTATTATCATGCCCCGTTGAAATAAACTGTATCAATGAAGTTGAACTTGAACAATCTGAACAGGTTTTTTGCATCCACCATAGTGATTCTTGAGTAGAATCCATTATTTATTTCCATTATTTATTTGATAAGGATAGATCTCCTTATATTCTGTTGCAAACTTCTTCCAATACAGACATTTTTTCTTAAAATTTCCATTGTACATATGTTTGGCAGTGACTTTGTATTCTATAACTACTGCATCTGTTTCATCCTACTTTGAGCCAAGGATTGATCGGAAACAACCTCTCGACCTTCTGAAGGTAGGGGTAAGGTTTGTGTATACACTATCCTCCCGAGACCCCACTTGTGGGATTACATTGGGTTATTGTTGTTGTTGATTTTGTGCTGTGTTTGTTTGTGTTTTTTTTTTTTGTTTTTAAAATATTATGTTGCAGCCTTTATGGTGATTTAATCTCCTAGTTAGTTGGTACAACTATGAAATATGATATAGTTGTATGCTCGTCGAGCAGTCTTAAATGGAATATTTGCTGACTGTTCTACTCTGCCTAATAGAAAAATAGTATCATCAGGAGACTCTTCTGATGCTTCATATTATTCTCACCATGGCCCAAATGATCAGATATCTAGTCACTCGTATTCTTCTGTCTAAATTTGAGAGAAGAAATTGGAAAGTAAAATTACTATAATAACTACAAAAGTCAAGTAAGGAGGGAAGCAGTGCAATTGTAGCCAAAAACTGAGGGAAGTAATAAAACTCACACACTTATCATCCTTATCCTTGTGATGTTCCAACACCCTCGCATATAGGCTAGAGTTGAGTGTTGTGTATACAGGATTCCACAACCTCCATCAAACTGAAGTTTTGATTTTCATTTCCTATAGGAATAATAATGCCTTTTTCCATATTTCTATGACATCATTACTATTTGAGAAATGTTAAATTTTTTTAACTATAATGAATGTGACAACCTGTAAACTTCTATTGCAGCATTTGAATATGTAAATCTTTTTTAGAAATGGATTTTATGACATAGATGAAGTACTTTTATTGCCCATTATAGCATACAAGTATTCTCTAATGTAACTAATGCGCATGTTACATACGACACCTTTTCTTACTTCTTTCTTATGATACCGAGCTCATATGGCCGGGTATGATATCTATCGCGCGCGCACCACGATTGGGTACGGACAACACCAAGCCTTGTTATGGCCGGGTATGGGTGACACCGAACTTACATGGTCGGGCATGGTATCATTGTATGTATATGTATATGTATGGAATGCTTTCCATACATATACATATACATATACATATACATACAATGATACCATACCCGACCATGTAAGTTCGGTATCGTAAAATAACTATTACACATATGACATACATGAGTATCCAAAAAGAGCATTATAACTCTATCGGGGTGACATTGAGTCGGTAAGCCCCCAATTTCTATTTTGGAATTGCTACAGTCATCATCACTATGAAGAGCTTTTATCAATAATATCTTACGATTCTTGGTAGTCATGAGCTTCTAACATTCTCTAGGAAGTAGGACATTATGAACATTATAGATGCAATTATGACGAGGAAGTCATGCCTTTCAAAAGAAGGGTTAGCCTTACATACCTTTATGTCTTCTTAACTATTTAATGTTCTCCTCCAAAGTCCGCAAAATCTACATTCAAGAGGATTCACACTAAGGTTAAGTCTTGAAAACACTTCTAAGTTCAAACTAATGCAATTAACGAACTAACGAAATTTGGGCAGCATTTTCCCTATTTTGTCAACTTCCACCAAATTACAAATCAACTCCCAAACAACAATAATAACATTCACAATACCATATTCAAGAAGTTACATTCAATTCAATCTCAAATTTATCCAAAATCCCTTTTTCAAAGTTCATCTCATAGTCATCTTCTTCACTTCAACATTTATGACTTCTCCACTTTAATTCTTTTCCTTTCCAAGAGTTACTAAACCTTTATATCAACTCAATCATGTAAATAATAGGAAGATCATACCTTATTATAGAAGAACTTCACCTTCCCCAACTCCTTTCAAGACCAAGTTTATCACAACTTTGAAGAGAAGCAAGAACAATCACCTTTCATGGATTCTCTTTGGGTTTTGATGTTGATCTTCTCTCTTGATGATATGGAAAGGTTTGAATGTTATGGAACCTTCAAAAACTCTCAAGAACCTTCTAATAATGTGGAGAGAAGAGTGTGGGAGGTGGATATAAGAAATGGGATCTTTTGGGACTTAAAGAGGCTTTAAAATGCCCTCCCGCTTGAGTGTGAGGTGGAGATGCGGCTCCGCACACGGAGTGTGCGACCGCGCCTCCCCTCCACACCCAAGGGAGGATAATGGGCAATGAGTCCAGCCAATTTGGCAAGTTGGCGGTCAGTATGCGGCTCAGCACACTGAGTGTGCGACCGGACATTGCCCTATCTTTCCCGATTTCACGGAAATGCGTTCCTTTTGATTTGTTTAACCTCCAATCCTTATGGAACCTTCTAGGTACTTGCATAAAACTTCGTTAACCATATAAGGGGCCCTATAGCTCACCCCTCAAGGTAATGCCAAGCAATGTATAACTCAAATGATACAAAATCTTCCCAAACCATGACTCAAATTCCAATCTTTCAACAAACTTACTTCCGCTGCTTCATATGACCCTGAAACCTTAAGGTACATACTTGGAATTGTTGGATAGCATTTTTAACCTTATAAGGGCTTCATATGCACTTTTAGGCTTGCGTTAGTTTACTCATCATGCAACGACATGAAATTTCCAAGATGTAACAGGAACTGATTGGCAGATTATTTTGCTAACTTGGTTTTGATTTTGCAGGTGCAGGTTCAATACAATATAGGCATTTTCAGGAAGTTCCAACTCAAGGTAGAAGAATAATTTATCTGGACAAAGCAGGGGTTCCAAATCTCAGAATAAGATCATCATTAACAACACAGGGAAGGGCTTATACTGAGAATAGATTTATCTTCAGTGTGTGGTAGTAATCTATGGATTCATTCTACTGAAGATTTCTCTATTTTTAGTTGGGAATTCATTACAGTTTAGTTTGTTGGTATAAGTATTCATGCAGGGTGAAATTGATGCAAACAACAAACAAGCTAATGCTGAACAATGGTAGAACTAGTTACTACTGATATTGACATCAACATCAGAATGATTCAACTACATCCATGACAGTCTGAAGAAATCTTCAAGAGATTTGAATCATTCCACCTATGAGACTTGCTGGTGTGAAAGATGGATACAAATCAAGACACATGGAGTTTTAGTAGCTAGAATTTTGTTAAGTTGTTAAGACTTAGTAGTTGGCTATTTCTCATTTCCTCTTGTATAGTTCCTTAGATATTTTTGTTAGTTTTCTTTAATTTCTTTTCTGCAGATTTTGCAGACTATGTACAAATTTTATTTTGAATAAATTCCCACCTACTTGGTAGATTTATTTTTAATTTTTTTTTTTTAAAAAAACAAAAGTTATCAACCATACATTTGCGAAAGTAATAATTTGGATAAAATATAATGATGATAAAATTACAATACTTATATCTTAAACTTGCATTTAGTTAGCACTAACAACTCATTAATTACATTGAACTCCAAACACATTCTAAAATTAACAATTTTTTACACATAATAAATGGCTGAAATTCACCCATACATGACTTGAATTGCATGCAAAAATACTTGACATCCAGTCATATAGGACTTAAACTTTGCGTAAGAATGACTGAAGTTCAATCATAATATGAACTTTATGCAAAAATGACTGAAGTATAGACATCCAACTTTCCCTTGCTAATAATCCTACAACTTCAGATAAAAATATTAGAAGTTTGTTGCCAAACTTCAGACTCAAATTTTTGCAACTTCGGTCACAAATAACTGAAAATGGTTTCGAAGCAAGCAAATGTTTTTCAATTGGATCTCGTTATTGCGCGGCTCTGGTTATTATTTTTAAATAAAAATGATCTTCATAATTTGTTGATAATCTAAAGTCTTACTTTTCTAGCTTTTTATATGCAAAGTGATTGATAATTCGATTTCATTGATAACATAATTAATTCATTTAATGTCTCTTGAGACATTGTTGATCTTAGGTAAAATTTTATCAAGTTTCTTTTTGTCGAGAGAACTGTCACAAAAATTGTTAACATTATTCTATAAGCAATATCAATTTGGAAAAGAATCAAGTTTTTTATTTGATTAACATATCGAGTAGAGTATCATCTCTACTTGTACTATTTCTCTTAACACTTTTTCATCAAAAAATAAGTCTAAACAATCAATATTAGAGTGACCATTATAATTTTTCAGAACATTCAAGGTTAAGAAAATATCATGCCAAATAGTCATACCCAATAAAAACTCAAAATTATCAAAACTCATATGTGTGCGTGTGTTGTGAAATAAGTAGCTTCAGTTTGGATTATCACTAATTTCCTAATATGTGTAGCTTGAAATATATGACTTTCCTAACGTGTTTGTGACCATAATTTAAAAGCTATATGTTGGGTACACTATTTTTTAAAACCTTTCACAGCTTATTAGAAGAAGTAAACAATTAATGTATGCGTTGCACCCCTCTAAAAAAATTAACATTGACACAAGAAATAGTCGTATCACGATGTTCTAAATTTAAATTTGATAATACTTTAAGAAATAATAAATATTTTTATTAAAAGAATTGGGGCCCCCAAGCACTTGCTTTGAATTGCTTTATGCTTCAGCAGCCCATGGCTCTGCTCCACTGAAGTTGGGTTTCCCATCACAAGTTTACTTATTTGGACAAACTTAAGGGACTATTAATGTTTACACTTACGCATAGGGATGAACTTAGAGCCCGTTTGGATTAGCTAAAAAAAAGTGACTTTTCAGAATAAGTGTTGAAAGTTATTTTATAAATAAATAGTTACGTATTTGGATAGAAGTGTTTAAAGGATTTTTAGAGGTAAGAATAGTATTGGAATTAATAGAAAATATAAGGAATAAAAAGGTAAAGTTGATCGTTAAATCAAAATAGCTTTTAAGCCAAAAAATAAGTTGGGTTGAGTAAATTTTTGATTTTAGCTTATTTTAAATACTTTTTAGCTTAATTTAAGCCGTTTTCTATTTTATCAAATACTCAAATAAATTAAAAAATGACTTATGAGCTAATTTGCCCAACTTATAAGTCAATCCAAACGGGCTCTTAAACCTAGCCCCAGAGTTTAGGGACCAGCTGGGTAACTTTTTGTCAAGTAATATCACTTCAGTGTTGTCAGGCACTTAAACTTGCAAGAGTGTAGATGCTACAGTAGTCTTTTTTGTTTTACTCCCGAAACTACTAAAGTCGGGCCGGCAAGAGGGCCAAGCAATTAAAGCGGGCTTTAGGTCCCAAAATTTGAGTCCGGAATCAAAATGACTCAATAAAAAATCAAATGAACTAAAATACCCCAATAAAAAAAAGTTATAAAACTACCTTATGGAGACGGAGCTGTTAACTGCTTTAGCGCAGTATTTTACCGCTCTAAAGATTTTTTTTTTGTATAAATACAAGAAAAATCTTTTGCTTGCTATAGCGAGCACTAAAAAAAAATTTGGTAAACTTTTTTTTTGCAACACTTAGTGTTTTTTTCATAATTTGACCAACGATTAATCGTGTGTCAAGACTCCGAAACGTCAATATTTTATATAGAACCTGGTTTTTTTTCTACGTACAATAATGTAGGCTCAATACATCAATGATACATAGACGTTCGGATCGTCATTTTAGGGGTTGAAAAGGTACCCGAAGTAAGTTTTATTTGAAAAAACTTAGTGTTTTTTGGCCAACTTTTTTTTTTTTTTGTAACACTTAGTGTTTTTTTCATACTTTGACCAATGATTAGTCATGTGTCAAGACTCCGAAACGTCAATATTTTATATAGAACTCCGATATTTTTTTTTTTTTGAATAATGTAGGCCCAATACATCAAAGATACGTAGACGTTCAGATAGTCATTTTAGGGGTTGAAAAGGTGTTCGAAGTAAGTTTTGTTTGAAAAAACTTAGTGTTTTTTGGCCAACTTTTTTTTTTGTAACATTTAGTGTTTTTTTTTCATACTTTGACCAATGATTAGTCATGTGTCAAGACTCCGAAACGTCAATATTTTATATAGAACCTGATATTTTTCTGCGTATAATAATATAGGCTCAATACATCAAGGATACGTAAACATTCAGATCGTCATTTTAGAGGTTAAAAAAGTACCCGAAGTAAGTTTTGTTTGAAAACTTTAGGTTTGAATGTTTTATATACATAGACGTCCATTTTTATTTGAAGACTTGTTGTCATTAGCTTAAATTTTTTTATTTTTAGGGTTTAGATTTAAGTGTGTTATTTTTTAATGCATAACTTTATTTCGAACGTACGCAATTTTTTGCGCTCGGACGTTCGATTTACGCGATTTCTTTTTGCAACATATTCGAAATAAAGTTACGCATTAAAAAATAACATACTTAAAAAACACTTAGTGTTTTTTTCCATACAAAGATCGCAACATCTTATTTTAATAAATCTTTTTTTTGCAACACTTAGAGTTTTTTTTTCCATACTTTGACCAACGATTAGTCGTGTATCAGGACTTAGAACCTGATTTTTTTTCTGTGTATTATAATGTAGGCTCAATACATCAAGAATACATAAGCGTCTGGATCGTCATTTTAGTGGTTGAAAAGGTGCCCGAAGTAAGTTTTGTTTGGAAACTTTAGGTTTAAGTGTTTATTTTTTAAGATTTTGATTTAAGCGTGTTATTTTTAATCAAGGCATAACTTTATTTTGAATATAAATCTAATTCTAAAAAATATAGGGAGAAAAACTAGTTGTAAAGTGGTCAAACTTTAGATGGTCATAACTTTGCGCTCGGACGTCCGTTTTACGCGTTTTTTTTTTTTTTTGAACTTTGAGTATTTTTTCGAGATCTATGCGGACAAACAGCCACAAGGCTGTTTGGCTTAGCCGATTTTTAAAAAAACACCTTTTATCCCATTCAGTTTCAATTTTTCCCTAAATTGGCGTGAAATTTTCAGTTTTATTTACTTATCATATGATGATACGTAATAGATTTCAACGTAAAAATTCCGGAGTAATGTAGCTGTGAATGTCAATTTCACTTCTGTGGTTTCAATTTTTGAAAATAAAGCTGATTAATTTTCTCGACATATAAAGTTGACTAAAATAACCTTACAGTCAAACACTAAGTTTTTTCAAGCAAAACTTACTTCGGACACCTTTTCAACCCCTAAATGACGATTCGAACGTCTACGTATCCTTGATGTATTGAGCCTACATTATTGTACGCAGAAAAAAATATGAGGTTCTATATAAAATATTGACATTTCAGAGTCTTGACACACGACTAATCGTTAGTCAAATTATGAAAAAAACACTAAGTGTTGCAAAAAAAAAAAGTTTACCAAATTTTTTTTTAGTGCTCGCTATAGCGCAGTAAAATACTGCACTATACAAAAAAAAAAAATCTTTAGCGCAGTAAAATACTATGCTAAAGCAGTTAACGGACTCCGTCTCCGTCTCCGTGAATCGTTTTTAAAGACAAGATTTTACTGCGCTAAAGATAGTTTTGTAACTTTTTTTTTGTTTGGGGTATTTTGGTTCACTTGGTTTTTTATTGAGTTATTTTGGTTCCGGACTCCCAAAATTTTAGGGCGCCATTTCTTTTTATTTGGTGTTTAAATTTCTTGATAAATTCGATTTCGAGATATGCAAGATCATTAAAGAGGGGAAGCATTTCCTAGCAAATTTTTTTCAATTTTTTATGCGGAGTGCCCTTCAAATGCACTGGTCTTTAATTTTTGCCCCTCAAATTGGTGGTCTTTAATTTTTGCCCCTTTCACCTAATACCATAAGGTTTTGGGATCGAATCCCGATGTAGTAAAAAAAAAGACCATTTTGCAAGATAGAATTTTATAGTAAAGTTAGGCCTTAAGGCAGAGTTTTGCCTTTATGTGTTTTGACATGCCTGAAGGCAAAACTCTATCTGAAAGTAGCAAAATTTTGCCTGAAGGCAGAGTTTTGCTTGCAAATCTAAACTCTACTTTGAATTTTTTTTAATTTTTGACTGAGACCAAGAAGTTTTAGCGAAGGGCAAAAATTAAAGATCATCAATTTAATGGGTAAAAATTAAAGACCACCCTAAAATAGGAGCATTCTTGCGAATTGCCTAATTTTTTATTCTGAGGCTCGAACCTAAAATTTTTAATTAAGGGAGGATGAAGCCTAATTTTACCTATAATTGATTTATAAGTTAATTTTTTAAAAAAATATTATATAAAAAAAATATTGTGGGATGTCACTGAACATGTAGTTATTGTTATTATACAGAAAAAATAAGGCCGCTTTAGGCCACGATCGTATTAAGCCGCAATGAGTAAAGTACTTGTGCTTCAAGAAAGATGAAATTACAAGATAGTAGAAAAAAACAAGAAGAAAGTAGTCTGCTTTCCAACTGAACCCAAAAAGCAGGAAACATAATCTTTTGTTTGAACAAGTGACAAAGTGTAAAAAAGAGTAAGCAGTGATCACCCAAAGGTTAGGAGTCTTCTTTTTCGCATAGAAGCAGCCCCTTTCCTTTACAGTCAAGGGGTAGCCGAAGCCCTTAGCGGGAAAATTGTATTACCCAAGTTTCTTAGCTAAAATAGACGCCTACCGCAGAACTTGTACTTGTATAGAGAAGGATTTCCATCATGGGTGATCCATTTGAGGAAGAACTTGATGTTCCTGCATGTATTCTTGAGGCACCCTTGCCGTGCTCTGTAGAGTCTATGATCATGAAAATATGCAGTGAGCAGTGTCAAAAACCACCAGACATTAGCATAAGGAGAAGGTTGAGTTGTATAGGTGAACAAGGGTCATTAGCAATGCTTAAAATCATATCATCTCGTCCCATAAAGAAGACTCTCTCTGGTTTTCTTGTTTACTTGATGGATCGCTATCCGGATTGTCTTTCCTCTAGCCCTTTTAACAGTCCACTTAAGCGCACTTCCCCTTCTTCTCTCTTTCCAACCCCAGGTACTCATTTTCTGCTAAAATTTTAGTTGCTTTTGGGTGTGTTCGGTATGGAGGAAAATGTTTTCTTGTGTTTTTCTCTGAGATTAAGTGAATTTCTACCTGTTTTGTCACGAGTGGTTAGTGGAAAATATTTTTCGGAAAATGCACCGCCGCCCCCACCCCACCCCACTACACCACCTGGGGGTAAAGAATTTTTATAAAAGTAAAATAAAATATATATGAAGTAGAAAATTGGGAGTGGAGCAGGGGAGTGATGAGGGGAGGGGGTAAGAATTTTTTTTCCATTTTTTATAATTTTGTATAAAAGTAAAATAAGTATATAAAATAGAAAATTATTGGGGGGTGGGGGGTCGGGGGTGGTGGAGGGTCGGGGTGCGTGGTGGCGGGTGGGTTGGGGGTGGTGGGAGATAGGTGAGTGGTGGGGTGGTTGGGTGGTGGAGGGGTGGGTTTAGGTGGAGGGTGGTGGAGGGGATGGGCGAGTGGTGGAGTGGTTGAGGGGTGGGTGAAGACTAGGTGTATTCAAGGGTGGTGGTAAGGTGGGGTTTGCTTGGGGGGTGGGGTTAAACGGTGGGATGGTGGTGGGGGGTGGGTGTGGGTCGAGTTCAAGGGTGAGGAGGAGACAATTAATACGGAATCACATTTGTGGGACTGGTTTTCCTAAAGAAAATTTTGTTGAGAAAAAATGAAAAATGATTTCCTCCATACAGAACACATACTTTGTCATAAACTAACTTATATGTTTCTACTTTCTATGCTCAGAGGGTAAACGTGTACAAGGTGAAAGTTCTTCTAACTCAAAGCTTGAGATTGGCTCCTCAACGTGTGCAAGCCCTCAGAAAGTTAATCGCCGGTTATCGTTTCACGAAGAGCCTAAATCTAATTGTAGAAGAACCTCACCTAATATCAGCCAACAGTTGATGGTCCTCAGTGAACTTGAATTCCGAAAATTGTTTTTAATATTGAGCTACATTGGAAGGTTAGTCCCAATAGCCTAATCTTACACTTAGTAACTGTATGTGACTTGAATCTCTGCTGTTGGCAGCAAAAAGTTGGAAGATGTTATATCCCCTAAAATTGCTGATGATATTGTAAGAAAGAAAAATCTTCCCATGACTGATTTTGAATCAGAAATTTGGAATACTTTTGGAAAAGCATGTTATGCTGAGTCAGATAGATCAAAGGTACATAACCTCTCGTCGAAGGTGATTCATTTTTTTAATTAATACAAGCATATGCTGTTTCTCACCTTCAATCTTTTCTTTTTTGTATGGATTTTTTTGTGGTTTTATATATTTGATAATTACTCTATTAGCATCTTATTTTATCCTAATTTGGTTGCCTTCTTATAATCTGGCATGATTATGTAAAGAAAGTTTAAAGATAAAAATTGTCTAGTACTTGCTGAAGAAAATGGGGAGCCATACTCCGGCCTTTGTGTTTTGAAGATTACAATAAAGAATAAATACAAAACTTTTTTTTAAAAAAAAAAGGATAAAAATTTGAATTTCATACCTTAATATGCAATTGATATAAATTGTTACTAATATTTGTTGAGGAACATGTGGCGCCATGTTCTTAGTTTTCTTTAATTGTAGAAGTGTAGAATAAGCTATGTTACTTGGATCCTTCACCACTTTCCTTGACATATACGTGCACCACTTTCCTTGACATATACGTGCCAATGGGTGTGGGGATTGTGAAGATCCTTTGGCAAAAAACTAGAGTACTCGTATGCAGAGGCAGATCCAGGATTTGTATGTTCCGGGTGCCATATTTAAAAAAAAATCCAAATAGAGTAAATATTTGGTCGGTTTGATGACGTTGGGCTTTAGGTCGGGTTATTCGTCTTTTCAATTTTGATTAGATAAATCGATCGAACGGAAAAATATAATAACTATAACAACTTGGCGCATGACATTTTTGTTCTGACCTGAGAGAGAAGATATTTGAATTATAAAACTTATGATAATTTAACTTTTTATATTAAGCAAATAATTAATAAGAGAGGAAAAAATAAAAGCAAGTCGAGGAATTAATGAAAAGAAGGAAAAAAAAAAGAAAAAAGAAAAAAAGAGGCAACTGATATAAAGGGGTTCGTAAATTTGTGGAGTAATCTCATTCATTAAGATAAATTCATTTTTTAAAATGTATAGCTGATACTAACTGATAATGGGTTCCTAAATTTGTGGGAATTTACCGTGTATGTGTGCTGCTGTGCGTTTATTTAGTGCAGCAAGCAAAAAATTTTGTTAAAAATGTTGCTGGTGAAGCTCGAACCCTCACCACCGAGGGAGGCAGCCTTTGCACTTTGCCACCGGCACCGAGTCATCATCTGTTACTCCGGGTGGCAATCAAATTATTCCATATTATTTTATACTAATGTATACATATATACCTAGCGTTTTCACCGAAGCTAGCGGGTGGCGTGGCATCCCCTCGGGTCTTAATAGATCCGCCCCTGCTCGTATACTTGCAAACACCTTACTGGATACACAGTTGTAAACCGGTTCATGTAACTTAGACTCTTAGAGTATACAACAACAACAACAAGAAGCCCAGTATAATCCCACCATGTGGGGTCTGGGGAGGGTAGAGTGTACGTAGACCTAACCCCCACCTTGAAAGGTAGGGCGGCTGTTTCCGAAAGACCCTCGGCTCAAGAGAGGAAAACAAGGAAAACAAGACAAAAGGTCAGATAGGGCCAAGCATACCGAAAACAATATGAAAACAAGGAATAACAAAAGCGAGAAAGTCATGAAAGAACAGTCCGGAAAGAAAGGAGCATTAACTACTATAGATAAATAGGATAAACAAAGTACACGGCCCAACCAATATAAGCGACGAAATAAATGCGTAAATCAAATGGCAATAAACAAATGAGCAACCGCAACTCCTATGGTGAAAGGATAAGCCACCTAGCCTTCTATCCTAACCGAGTCCTCCACAGCCTCCTATCTAAGGTCATGTCCTCGTGAGCTCAAACCGTGCCATATCCTGTCTAATCACCTCTTCCCAATACTTCTTCGGCCTCCCTTACCTCTCCTCAAACCGTCCATAGCCAACCTCTCACACCTCCGCACGAGCATCCGTGTCTCTCCTCTTCACATGCCAAACCATCTCGCCTCGCTTCGCATCTTGTCCTCCACCGATGCCACTCCCACCTTGTCTCGATATCTTCATTCCTAATTCTATCCCCGTAGCGTGCCCGCACACATCCACCGCAAAGCATTCGCATTTCCGCGACTTTCATCTTCCGAACGTGACATCTTCGATCGGCCAACACTCCGCTCCGTACAATAAAGTCGGTCTAACCACCACTTTGTAGAACTTGCCTTTAAGTTTTGGTGGCACTTTCTTATTACACAGCACTCCGGAGGCTAGCCTCCATTTCATCCACCCTGCACCAACACGATGTGAAACATCATCGTCGATAACCCCATCTCCCTATATAATAGACCCAAGATACTTGAAACTTCCTTTCTTTTGAATGGCCTGGGTACCTAGTCTCACTTCCTCGTCAGCCTCACGCGGTACGCCACCGAACCCGCACTCCAAGTATTCGTCTTCGTCCTACTCAATTTAAATCCTTTAGACTCCAATGTCCTTTGTCTCACGACCTTCCGCCTTATCGTTAACTCCTCACTGCGAGTCTCGTCAATCGGACTATGTCATCCGCGAACAACATACACCAAGGCACCTCACCTTGTATTTGTCGCGTCAATTCATCCATCACCAAGGCGAATAGAAACGGGCTAGAAAGAGTCGATCCCCGACGCAACCCCATCGTAACGAGGGAAGTGCTCCGAGTCTCCTCCTACCGTCCTTACCCCGGTCTTAGCTCCATCATACATGTCCTTTATCGCTCTAATGTACACCACGGTACACACAGTAGCCTCCGAGCATCTCCATGGGACCTCTCTGGCACTTTGTCGTGAGGCCTTTTCTGGGTCATGAATACCATGTGCAAGTCCCTCTTCCGCTCCCTATCTTTGCTCTACCAATCTCCTTACAATATGAATGGCACGTA
The DNA here is from genome assembly GCF_029784015.1 of Lycium ferocissimum. Taxonomy (NCBI): domain Eukaryota; kingdom Viridiplantae; phylum Streptophyta; class Magnoliopsida; order Solanales; family Solanaceae; genus Lycium; species Lycium ferocissimum. Next base: position 47,489,996 of record NC_081342.1, on the reverse strand, counting down.
GTCGAGCGCCCGGCATGAATCCAAACGGTTCTCTGCGAAATAGACACACCTCTCTCACCCTCATTTCCACCACCCTTTCCCCACACTTTCATAGTGTGACTTAGCAGCTTGATACCTCTATAGTTGTTGCAGCTTTGAATGTCTCCCTTGTTCTTGTACACGGGAATCATTGTACTCCACCTCCATTCTTCCGGCATCTTTGCTGTCTTGAAAATGACATTTAACAACCCAGTCAGCCACTCCAAGCCTACCCTCCCTGCATTCTTCCAGAATTCCCCAGGAATCTTAGAGTATAAGTAATATAATTATATAAAGAAGAGTAAAAGTATAGCTTTAAACTTTTGGTGGTATTTAATGTGTAATAGAACTTAAAGTTTAATGAGAGTGGATAATATTTTAGAACAAACTGAAAAAAATAACAGGAGAAGTATTTTGGGACAAAGAGTCTTAGTGTTGTCTATATCATCAGTGTCACATTTGTTAATTTGAGGAGTTATGCGCAGGTAGCTCAAATTATAGCATGGCCTAAAGACAACACTAAAATCCTGGAAGATGAAAAAATAGAGTTGAACCAGTTTAAGATCGATAAGAGCTTTTTCAAAAGCAGAATAGAAAATCTTCATAAGTGCTTGAATAGGCCCTTTCAGAGCAATGATTTGGTTCCCTCAGTCGTATTTGATTATAGCTGTGGATAGTTAGAAGTACCTATTACATTGCTGACAAATAAGACAACTATGGTATCTTTTTCTTAACAAATGTGGTGTGCAATGGGTGATGCCTCAAACTGTCGAAAGAGTGTTGCGAAATCAGAAACTAGGCACAAAGAAGCTTAAAGCAAGCAGATTTGGAGAACCATCCCTCTTGCATCATGTGGACTATTTGGCTTGAAAGCAATAAGGGATGCTTTGAAGACCATAAACTACAAATATCATTTGTGAAAAACAGATGCTTTCAGAATTTATAGTTTTGGTGCAGGAACAAAATGATATAAAACATATCTTTGTTTTTTAATTCTTTGGGATTGTAATTGTGTATGCATATTTGTAATCGCTTGATGTAATTTTTGCAGTACCTTCTTGATACTCTAGGTAGGTCTTAATTTGTGGGACAACCCAAAAGATTAAAAGGTAGGTCAAAAAGTGGGAGGAGGAGATTGTTGTTTAATGACCTAGATTCAAAGCCAATCTAGTTAGAGCCAAAGATGCACATCTAAATTGTAAATCTGAATTGCTTTATAAGCTAAAAATGTCCCACAAGTAATACTTAATTAGTCAAACATGGATTCCTGTCTTCCTCTTTTTTAGCTTTCCCACTCGCTAATTGGACATAGACAACACACATAAGTTGTACCTGTGGTGAAGGTAGTGCTGAAAGATATGCAATTGTGTCGGCTTATTCTTTCATCTATTTTGTGGAGTACCCCTTAGCCTAGGTATGTCGTGATGCTGGCACTTGTTTTACCGATTTTCTTCGTCATTGCAGTACTTGGACTGGAATTGCGGGAAGACACATCTCTACTATTGCCACATTAAACAGAATGGATACTGTACCCTCAAGGTTCGTATTGTCAATCTGTGGTCACTCGTTTCATAGATCATTTACATTGCAATCCTTACCTCTTGTTAATGGTTTTTCTAAATCCTCTTTTCCATCAAAGTGTTGGAGGGAGTGTTGCTAGCGTTTGAAGAACTTTTTCATACTGAGCATAGAAATGAAACGGAGAAATTGTTATCTCTAGCAGTATCCCAGTTCGTTTCTTTGTATATCGTTTTCTAGTTAGAGTATTTTTCTTATTTTTACTTGTGAAAAAAAGGACTTTATCTTATTTGTCTTCAATTTTTAAGAGATTTTAGCTTATTCAGTGACCATCAATTTTGGCTTTAGGATTTTTGCGTAGCATAAAATTTGATAGTATTTAAATCATGTGCTATCCTTGTATTGTTAAGCTTATATACCCTAGTTCCTGGCTTGACATTAATCAAATTATTGGGCTTTAAATTATCCAGGGTCCATACTTGAGCACAACAAGGACTCACTTACAGAGAGCCCTGGGAGATGACAATGTACTGATTGTCAAATTTGTTGAAGATACATGTTGTGCCAATATAATTGTTGAGGAAGGCATTCTTGTTGGCTTGAGACGCTACCGGTTTTTTGGTGACATTGCATTCTTTTCCTTGATTTATGAAATTCCCTTTCTTTTTGTAAATTATACATCAACGTGTTATTGGTATGTTTTCTTGAAATTTCATTTTGGTTCTTTTGAAAATGACAAAAGAAGAGAAAAAAAACAACTAGCTGTAAACTTGAAATTTGTTGTTAGCAACGCAAAGAAAGACTGCTTATGTAGGACTTTGGAGCAACATGAAACAAGGAAATTTTTCTGATTGTTGGAATGAATATTCTACACAATACTCTAAATGATTCTCTTGACTTTCACTTGAGCTTTTAATCTTGAAAAGATGAAAAAAGAGCTGCTGTTGAAAATGATTGTTCGCGGCATAAAAGAGGACTCCTTTGAGTTTATGAAATAAGGAAGATGCCTAATTTTTTATATTCCAAATTGTTGTGGCATAATCATTAAAAATTCTACACTATATTATAATGGTTCTCTTGATTCTTTTTTGAAAAAAAAATAAAAAAAAAAATAACTACGCTTAGAGAATATCATTAATGATTCTAAAGAAACTCTTAATGCGTCTCCCAACTTTCAATAATCCCCATCACGCCACACTATGACAATCATTTTCATTATTATTCTTGTTGTTATTGTTACCGTTATTATTGAAATAATTGCTGTTACACCTGATAATCCTAACCTTTGGCTCCATTCTAACTCTTTGTTGACGGTATGGTTCTTGTGCAGTGTATAAAGATGATAAAGAGAGGAAGAAAAACCCAGCTATGATGAAAACAAAAGCAGCTTCTTTGAAGTGCTACTTTGTTAGGTTTGAGTCTACTGAAACTTGCAATGATGGAGGATCTTATGTGTTTTCTACCAAAAGAATCAGTCAAGCAAGGTGTCATTTCATGCATGTGCATATGGTTTCTAATATGGCAAAATATGCAGCCAGGTTGGTCTCCTCAATAATTATATTTAATAATATTAAACTTTCTTAGCCGAGTAGTAAATCATGCATACATGCAGGCTTTCATTAATTCTTTCAAAGACAATTAAGCTTCAAGTGAATCTTGCTTCTGTCACCATTGAAAGAATTGAAGATATACTTTGTCGGGTAGCGATTTTCTGTTTTCATATATTTCTACTCCCTGTTGTGTTTTTCGGGTAACTATGTCGAGTAAATTTGTTTATCCTTTTATTGTAATTAATTGTAGGATGAAAATGGTTGTACTATTCATGATGAAGATGGCGAACCTCGTATACATACTGATGGAACTGGTTTCATATCAGAAGATTTAGCTATGCATTGTCCCAAAGATTTCTGCAAAGCAGAATATATAACGGATGAAAATTATGAGGTGTGCATAATCTTTTTATTTTTTTATTTTTTATAGAAGAGAAACCCTGAAATTGGAATTTGTACAGATTTATCGTTTCAATGCCGTATAAAGAACTTACCTGAGGAACTTCTAAGGAAAAGGGAAAGTGAAATTTTTACTTGGACCAAGAGTAGGATTAAAGATTACAAAATGTGAGGTTTAAATGTTTGCGCAATCTAGATTTTTCATAAGCTACAATCCTATTTCTTCTTCCATACACCACCATTTTTCCTTCCTCTTTTTGTGCTTCCACCGGTTGCCTTTCCTTATTGATCCTGTCGTTATTAACTATATCAACATCACTCCTTGCCTCTTGCTCGATGATCTGCAAGAGTTCTCCTACATTCCTTCAAAGGACACCCCTAAGAACTTCCCAAAACTAAGATATTACTCGATTGCAGATCGGTCATACCAATACTTATTTGATTGCAATGAAAAGGAGATTAGAAAAAAATATTGAAGGAATCTTACCATCACAAGGCCTCACCACGCTCCTGGTAATCATGGTATTGAAAGAACCCACCTTTCACTTTCGTTGATTCTTGAATTGGTTTTACACATGATCAATTCCGTTAACTTGTAGTGAATTCATTTGAATGTTGTTAGATTGGACCCAAAATATTGTTAATTTGTAAATTTAAAGGACTGCATCTGTTCTGTTTTACATAAGAAGGATGAAAATGGCCAAACCCAAAATTAACGGATTATACATGAGTAATTCAGTTGATGTTTGAGGAAATCTGTTAGAATTCAGGTTGGTTAGAGCAAAAGTATTCCAATCTTGTAAACTTAAAGGGCTAGATTTGTTCAGTGTTAGATGAGGAAGACAAAAATGGAGCAATCCTTAAACTTAAGGGACCATTTTAGTTGAAGCTCTTTGGGATTGTGCATCGGCATTTGCCTCTGCTGATATTTGTTTATTCTTGGACTGGTATAACTCTCCATTAATCAAATAATCTTTTTCCAGAATTTTGTTGATATTGTGGACCTTGATGGCATGACTGCAGAAAGAAGAGCGGCTGGATCATGGAATAGGGAACCGGTATCTAATCTATGAATACTTTATTATACTTGATTTTCCAAAATAGGCTTCATTAATTATCTCAATGTTCTTCCTCCAAGCCTTTGTTGATGCAGTGCCGTTTGTTCTACAACGGATGTGCCGTCAAGGGAACTTTTCTGGTTAATAGAAAGGTATTTCTGCATCTGTCAATTAAGATATGCTATATGTTTAATCCTGTATTTGATCATTTTTTCTTTTTACCTTTGACATATCACATAAGTCCTAGATCATGCAGCCTAAAGAAAAAAGATGTTTGATACATGAGGTTCCATGTATGCCTCTGAGCATTTCATTTGTTAGATAAACAAACTCTTCTCTATTTTTCTCTTATTTCCTCAGCCCATCAAGTTTAAACTAATTCCAACTCTTCTCTATTTTACTCTTATTTCCTCAGCCCATCAAGTTTAAACTAATTCCAACATCCAAAAAGCAATCTTAAAGAAGAAATGACTTTTTTATACAAGAAAAATTGTCCAAGAAAGTTTTATGGAGAGGTTGCCTTGGTTTAAACTTTCCATCATCTCTTAAGAGTAGTATTTGATCGAAGAGGTAGCATAGAAACTCTGTATTTTATCATTGGTTAACGATTAAAAACTCGATGTTTTTTTGTTATGGAAGAATACTAATATATTATTGAAAAAAGAAATGATAAGTTGATAATTAGCCCTGTGCATCTGCTTATGTTCTGTCCTATCACTGGTTGAACTAGATGATATGTTTTGACTTCTATTAAGTTGTTCGTGGTTTTTTATTTGATGCCCCTATTTTCTTTCAAATACTTTGACCATGTGTTTATCCCAGCACTTTCTGCGTTTATCAGAATAGATGATTTAAAATTTTCACCGTTTAATTTCATTACTAATGCCCCTCTTGGGAGTGCATTATGCTAAAGATATAAGTGCTTTTGGCAGCAAATCATATTTCTTCAAGTGCTTGGGAAAAAAGTTTTAAATTGATTTTAGGTTGTAAACTTTGTGTTAAGAAAAACACTTTTTTTTTTTGATGACATGGGAACCCGCAGCCGCTACCCTTCGGGTACGCACAGGGTAAACCCAGCTCCTGTGTAATAGCTCGCAAACCATACAGGAGAGATAACCCCCACTAGGCAAGCCCCGTGCGACGAGCTCGACCCAGAAGGCAAATCCCCTGCTGTCGTAGGCAGGGGGTTCGAACCCGAGACTCCATTATGAAAGCCTCATGCTCAACCAACTGAGCCACGATCAAATTAGAAGCTATTCAAGTTTACTTTAAGGCTTAAAATTTAGGCACCACTTCAAAAGATGATTTGTTCACTATCAAATTAAACCGGAAGAGGGAGGGCTCATTGTCCTTCGAGTTTTGAATCATGCACCAGTGGTCCTTGAGATTTCTCGGTTATCCAAAAAAAAGGAAAAGAAACTGATAGAACCTCTGTTTAAAGTTCATTATGTAAAATGGAAATGCTTTGATAAAGTTACTGTAGCATATACATGCAGTTTGATCCTTTGTGGAGCATTTTGCTGGCTAATTATTATTTTTTGGATAACCCATTTTGCTGGCTAATTTAAAATAGGTTTGGCATTGTAATTTAGAAGTTTTCAGGTAATGCTTTCAAAAATAGTACTGTTAAAAGTACTTGCATAAAGCTTTTGATAGTCTTTTGACAGCACTACTTGAAATAATACTTCTAGCGAAGCTACCCAGTTGTCCTCTAGCTAGAAGCTTTTTCATCAAAATAGTTCACGTACTTTACCCTGTTTTAATGAATAATCACATTTGACTTGTACATCTTCTATTGCAATTCCATCTTTGACCAGTTATTACAATGTTCATCGTATTCTTTGTGTTTGAACTTCAACGTGCCAGCTAATTTAAAAATCCCAGTTTTTGATAGTTTTTCCTATTAATAAAAAATCAGACTGTTATGTGAAAACTTTATCACCCCTTTAATTGGTTGGTTTTTGTGTTGCTATTTAGTCTTCAATAATTCACTCACTTTTTCATCATTCTCTTAGATTGGATCACAACAAATTCAAATTAGACCCTCAATGGTGAAGGTTGAGACAGACCCAACAATTTCAATCATACCAACTTTTAACTCATTGGAGATAGTTGCAATCAGGTATCATCTCTATTGCTGTCTCGTTTCTTTCTCGTCTCTCTTGTTTGATGGCAAGCCATCAGATTTTAGCTCTTTTCTTATTCCTTTTGGGCTTGGCCCACTTTTGTTGTTGTTGTTGTTTTTTTTTTTTTTTTTCCTAAAATGAAATTCTTAATCCGTCTTTTCTTTTATTTTTGCTTAAATAACATGTAATTTAATTAGAGTTATTACAAAAACATCATAGCTTGAGTTTTGAACATGCATATAATTCTGATTTTGGGGGGTGGGGGGTGGGGGGTGGGGGAGTTGGGTCACTATTTGTGCTTTCGGGAAAGTCGAGCACCTTTCCCGCATCGACTAGGTCCTTTCACCATAATCCGTACGATTTTGACTAGTACGCTAGCAATACATTCATCCCAATTAAGGGAAACATCAGAAATCACCCCAACCAACAGAAAGATACTTGACCTACATCAGCACACGTAGTTTCAGGTATTGGGCCCTTTTACTAATATTTTCCAAGTTCCTAAGAGTACTCCCAAAACACTTATCATATAGTTGGAACCATTGGCCTTTCATAAAGTTAGGTACCTTTGGCCTCTTTCACAAAGTTAAATTAAATCATGTCATTTGGCTCATTAGCCCATAATATACATTGTAATTTGAAATCATTTGTCATCGTCGTTAAAAAGTCATAAAACCATGTGAAGGGTCATAAAACCATGTGAAGACCCTTTGGAGAAACTCAATAGCATAAGTCATTAACATTTGATACATAACAATGTTCATAATCATAGTGAGAGGGAAAAATGTCAACTCTTTGATGTATAGGAATAATGCTAGCGTATAGTCGCTTGTCGCCCAGTATTATACCCTAGCATTTAGAAAGCTATGAACACTTGTGAATACATTCGGAAGACATGGAATTTTGATAAACGATTATATGGAAGAGAGTTTAGCCAATACCTCGATTGCTTTTCGGGCTGACAATAGTCCCACGAGTCCCAAATGTCTCAACGAACATTAATCAACAAGATATGAATCATGTACATCACAATCGGATCAGAAAATAAAGAATTGGATCACTAGTGCATTTCGGTGAACACTTAGCGGACACTATTCATGCCTCTCATTTGAAGGATTTCTAAACCAACCCATACCTCAAGCAGCATACTACGAAGTCCTCATGTCTTTGGCAACCTCCGACAACACCTGTTCAACCATTGGAGACCTTCAAATTAATCAAACCCATTTCATCCAATTTTAACTTAAAATATCTTTACAAGCTCAACATTTTCATTTTTGTGGTTACCGTGTGTCAACCCATACTTTTCACTTGAGTTCTTGAGAAGAAAACTTGAGAGTTCTAAAATCCACATGAGAATTCATGAGTTAATCCGCGTATTAGGTGAAGAAATGACCAAGAATTTATGGGGAAAATCTAGATTGGCTTGGGAGAAAAATCCTTGAGAGCTCTTCAAAGTCTGAAATGAGGAATTGAATCTCGAAGTGGGGTTTTAAAGGCTTCATGTGTGCCCGTCGCAGCGCTCAACTCTTGGTCGCTGCAGCGGTCACGGTTGCCTAGAACATATTTTTGAGCGTTGCGGCGGCCAACTTTTGACCACTGCGACGGTCGCTGCTGTTTCACGAAAATATCCAATTTATTTCCAATTTCAAATTGTTTTCACTTGCTCCAATCCACTCCTCCTCACTTCTAAACACACATATTACTTCCCAGACACAACTTTTGAGTGTTGAACCCTCTTGTGCAACCTTAACCACGTTAATAGGCTTAGTTCAGTTTTTGACATGTTTAAGCCGCTACTGACTGAATTTCACGGTTCGAATTTATGGGGCCTTACAAAAGTACTCATATAAAGTTAAACAATCGTCTCACCTTTCAATCAAGCACCACTATAATACTTATGTTGTTTTAGAAAAATTCACATTAATTTGGAGTACACGCGCAACACACATACCACTAAAGGCATGAAAGCCCTTCACGAACTATTGATCACACGGCACAGTTTCTATGTGATTTTAATTTTTTATACTTACTGATATACGTAAACGTGCAAAGCGCGCACATTAATACTAGTATTATATATATATATCTAAAAAGTAGCAAGTGTTTTATTATATGATAAAATTGCCCCCGTGCCGGAGGTCTTGAACTCGCAAATGTCCTTTGTTAAAAAGTCTGACATAGGATGAAAAAGGGATGGGTGGTCTCCTTACATGGACATGGGCAATCCTCCCCTCATGAGCTAGCTTTTGAGATTGAGTTAGGCCCAAGATCCATTTCTTTACATGGTATTAGAGCCAGGCCCATCCCAGTTCTTAGTCCACTGATATTGGGCCTCCATATTATTGTCCATGATCCAATTAACGAGGTCTGAGCATGCGAGGAGTGTTAAGAGTCCCCCAAAATAATTTGTTGGGGTTGAGTTAGTCCCAAGATCCATTTCGTTACATCCGTTAAGATGGTCTAAGTTTACTAATTTGTCATAACAACTTTATAGTGTCTTGCGAACTTGATAAAGAATCGTGTATCATTTTCAATGATTAAAGCGAATGAATGAAATAGGTATCCTAATACTCTCTATTAGGGGTGGCAAAATTAGCCCAGGAAAACATGACCAGCCCAACCCGCCCATTAGGCAGTGTGTTTAGCATAGGGAAACATGATTAAATTAAACATGAAGAGTTGAAGCTTTATTTCTGTTTAAAAAATGATTAGAATGTACATTTTATAAAATAATGTTCCTCTTATAAACTAACAAAAGGAAGAAATATCATTTCCTCATCACATGAATTTTGGGAAAGCAAAAGGTTTTAATTATATTAAGAAAAGTAATTAATTCTCTTCATATTTTCAGTGTAGTTTGTATATTTTAAATGAAATAACATCTACTAACATCTCAGCAAAAGAATAAATGTAGTATATATAATTGATGTCTCTTCTTTCTTGAACCAAATTTTTTTTTTCTTCTTTTTGGAAGAAAATGTTATAGTTCATAGCGGATGTTTCTAATGACATAGATGTTACCGCTAAGTTGGATCTCAAGAAATTTTCAAAGTCTAAATCTAAATAAAATCCAACAAATAAATAATGCTAAAAAAAGTATAAAATAAGGACAAAAAAGTCTTTGTTCAATTTTTCAATGCTTTTGTGCAATTTAAATTTTTGGAGAGCCTTTAATTTTTAGGAATTTGTTAGAAAATATCGACTAATCTTTCAAGAACTTAATATCATATAGAGTGGAAAAAAGGTAATTGCAAATTTAATTTTAATCTTAGTTAGCCCGGGCCAAATGACACTGGTAGCCATAGTAAAAGAAAGTTTTAGTAAGTAATTAAACAAATTATAAAAAACAAACAAAGAAATAAAAACTTGGTAAGAGTTGGACGGGCTGGATTATGATTCATTGTTTAACCCATTTCAGCCCAAGTAACCTTTGGATGAGTTAATTACTTGCCCATTTATTAGCTTAGCCCATCTTGACAATCATCCCAACTCTCCAAGTTGACACCCCTACTCTACACAGTGGACATTCCAGTTTCAATTATATCACTAGAAAACAGAAGCCCTTAATCATGTTAGTGGTGCTTTTCTAGGATAGGGAGGTGGACCTACGGGCTTTCACGAACCATATATGTGGTTTCTTCTCCAAGACGTAAGTGTTGATTCCAGATCTACAAAACTCATGCACCCCTAACCAATCATACTGGCCAGGCTTTGGAAAACTTCGAGATCATCGAGTTTCTCGAGAATCGAGGGGTCAGGAGCCTAATAAGGTCCCCTCATCATACCTTATTGATAAGAGGTTAGTATTTACCTGTGGTTGCACAACTTAGGGTAAGTGGTATCAGAAACCGCCCTAAGTTCACCGGTCTTATGAGTCATCAGCAACGTCTAGTTGTTGAAAATTGCTTTCAGATACTGCATTATTTTTCTTGTTAGAATAATAAGTAGATTAGTTCTAGGATGAGTCTACTTTATTTGAATTTAAATTTTAGAAAAAGATTAGGTTGTTGAGTTTTATTAGGCTTTTTAAATTGTTCTGCAGATTTTGTTGTTCAATTGGCTATTTAAAGCCCACCTATGCTTAATAAAAATATTGAGATAAATTTTTCAATCAATACTTTTAACCTTTTTGCTGCCCCATCTATTAAAAAACCAAACAGTGGTATCAAGAACCTCATTGATCTTCCGGGATCTGTGAGTTCTGAAAGCTTTCACAAAATGCAAAGCTTACTTTATTCACAGAACTGTACAGTATTTATACTAGAACAAAAAGATCAGAAAAAACTAATGAATCCCTAATTCATAGGAGATCCTTAAATCAAGGGATTTCCTCTTAACTATTTTCCTAGAATAACTCCTAGTATCTTTTCCTAAAATACATCATATCACATATTTATAGGAGCAGATTATAATCAAATTTGCCAGCTCATTCAACACTCCCCCTCAAGTTGTCATGTACATGTCGAACATGCCTAACTTGCTGACAAAGGTCTCAAAGGTAGTTCTGAAAAGACCTTTTGTGAAAATATCTGCAACTTGTTCTTTTGTTGGTACAAAAGGGATACACACGCTTCCATCTTCAATCTTCTCTTTAATGAAGTGTCTGTCCACTTCAACATGTTTTGTTCTGTCATGTTGAACTGGATTATGAGCAATGCTTATGGCAGCCTTATTATCGCAATACAACTTCATTGGTAGACTCATTGGTCTTCTTAGTTCTTGCAATAATCTCTTGAGCCATAACATTTCACAAATTCCATGTGCCATGGATCGATACTCAGCCTCAGCGCTACTTCGAGCCACCACGTTTTGCTTCTTACTTCTCCATGTCACTAAATTTCCCCATACAAATGTGCAATATCCAGATGTAGACCTTCTATCCGTAGATGAACCAGCCCAGTCCGCATCCGTATAAGCCTCAACACTTCTTTGCTCATTCTTTCTGAAGAACAACCCTTTCCCAGGGAACTCTTTAGATACCTTAGGATTCGATAAACAGCTTCTCGGTGTTCTTCTCGTGGAGAATGCATGAATTGACTGACTAGACTCACAGCAAAGGCGATATCAGGTCTAGTATGAGACAAGTAAATCAACTTGCCTACCAATCTCTGATATTGGCCCCTATCAATCAATTTTCCTTCCTTTGCAAACTTTACATTTGGGTCAATTGGAGTTTCAGCTGGTCTACAACCACTCATTCCTGTTTCTTTTAACAGATCAAGAACATACTTCCTTTGTGAGACTATAATTCCTTTCTTTGATCGTGCAACCTCCATTCCAAGAAAATACTTCAGCGGGCCTAAGTCCTTTATCTCAAATTCTGAGGCAAGACGTTCCTTCAAATTTTTTATTTCAACCACATCATCTCCTGTGAGGATAATATCATCGACGTACACTATAAGAACTGTTGTTTTTCCTTCTAGTGAATGTCGAGTAAACAATGTGTGATCTGCTTGTCCTTGCACATACCCTTGCTTCTTCACGAATTGAGTAAATCTTTCGAACCAAGCCCGTGGAGACTGTTTGAGGCCATAAAGAGATTTTCTAAGTCTACATATCTTTGACTTGTACTTCTCTTCAAAACCTGGCGGGGGTTCCATATAGACTTCTTCCTCTAATTGCCCATTCAAGAAAGCATTCTTCACATCTAACTGTTCAAGAGACCAATCAAGATTTACCGCGATTGTCAAGAGAACTCTAATTGAGTTTAGCTTAGCTACTGGAGCAAACGTCTCGACATAGTCAATGCCATATGTTTGCGTAAATCCCTTTGCTACTAGGCGGGCCTTATACCTCTCCAAGGACCCGTCTGATTTGAATTTGGTGGTGCACACCCATTTGCAGCCCACTGGTTTTTTTCCTTTTGGTAGATCCACCAACTCCCATGTGTCATTTTTTTCAAGAGCTCGCATTTCCTCCAAAATAGCCTCCTTCCACTCGGGAACTCGTAGAGCATCCTGCACATTTTTTGGAATCTCCACATTAGAAAGTTGTGAAGTAAAGGCTGAATAACTAGGAGACAACTTTTTATAGGACACAAACATAGAAATAGGATATTTAGAGGGATTTCTAACACCTTTGCGTTTTGCAATAGGAAGATCCAGATCTGAGAAGGAATTAGAATTAGAATCAGGTGGAAGATTACCTTGGATTCCAGTAAGGTCCCGCGGAACTGACTGTTGATAGTGTTGAGAATTTTCGGTCTTTTTGCCTTGAGTTCGGTTCCTTCTCGAATACACCTGTATTTCTTTTGTTTGTTCTCTGTTTCCATTTTAATTTTGTCATCTGAAGGCTCTACAGGTTCATTATCAGAGTTCTTATCATTTAAGTCACTTGGGTCCCTATTATCTCTTGGATCACACTTATTCATATCTTCTCCTATATCCCTCACATTAGCATTTATCGTAAAGTCTAGCTCCTTATTTGTCTGATGTCTAGTTTCCTCAATATCCCAAAAAGACGAATCTTCACCTACATGATACTCCCCCTGAAGATGAGTAGTAAAATAGAGTTGGGACTCAAAAAAAGTTAGATCCATTGTGACAATTATCCTTCTAGCATGTGGATCATAACACTTATATCCCTTTTGACTTGGAGCATATCCTACAAAAACACACTTCCTAGCTCGCGGTTCAAGTTTACTACGATTATGAGGATGAATATGAACAAACGTTGTACACCCAAAAACCTTCAGTGGCAGATCTGCAGTTAGTCTAGAACTAGGAAAACTCTCTCTGAATACATTAAAAGGTGTTCTAAATTTGAGAGGCCGGGATGGCATCCTATTAATAAGGTAAGTAGCAGTCAAGAGAGCCTCTCCCCAAAGGTACTGTGGAGCTTTACTAGTAAACATTAAAGCCCTCGTTACCTCTAAAAGGTGCCTATTCTTCCTTTACGCGATGCCATTTTGTTGAGGTGTATCTGGACAAGAGCTTTGGTGTACTACCCCATTTTTTCTGAAAAAACTTCCTAATTGTTCATTAAAAAATTCACGACCATTATCACTTCGGAAAATCTTGATTTTTCATTAAATTGTGTTTCTACCATGACATAGAAAGTTTCAAACACATTTTTTACCTCCGTTTGTCCTTCAATAAATAAACCCAACTCAGTCTAGTATGATCGTCAATAAAAGTTACAAACCATCGCTTTCCAGACATTGTTGAAATCCTAGATGGTCCCCAAACATCACTATGAATCATCGTAAAAGGCTTTGAAGCCTGATACTTTTGAGAGGGAAAAAAAGGATCGGTGATGCTTAGCCATTTCACAGAATTCACATTGGAACAAAGACGGATTTTTATTTCTAAATAGTTGAGGTAACAAATGTCTTAAATAATAAAAACTAGGATGTCCAAGCCTATAGTGCCAAAGCATGACTTTATTCAAAACAGAAGTAGAGTTCAAACAAATTGGATTCAGTTGTAGTGAGTTGTTCCCATTCTCAAGAAAATAAAGACCTCCAGATTCTCTAGCACTGCCAATCGTCTTCCCTGAGACCTTGTCCTGAAATTCACACAAATCAGAGTCAAAAATAGCACGACAATTAAGAGAACGGGTTAATTTACTGACAGAAACCAGGTTGCAAGAAAGTTTTGGAACATGAAGGATATCATGAAGTGCGAGAGATGGTGATAATTTAACAGTTCCTTTTCCAGCAATTGCAGAGAAGGAACCATCAGCTATCTTGACTTTATTATTCCCTGCACAAGGAGTGTAAGTAGAGAAAAAATGGGAACTTCCTGTCATGTGATCACTAGCTCCTGAATCTATGATCCAAAGATTTATTTGGTTAGATTTGGCCATTCTGGCTTTTTCGTCTCTCCGGTCAGATGTCCCAACTTTCCACGGCCATCGATTGCAAGCTTTACGGACTGTGCCCATTCCAGATAGTTCTTCCCGTTTAATCGATGAGAAGTTAACTGGAAGGGCATGTGAGAAGCATCGCCTCCTTGTGCCATCAGATTTTCTGTTGGAGAAGAATGTATTCTGTTGATGTTCCAGAAGAATCTGTTTTGGCCATATGGTATTAAGAATAAAACTCCCACTCTGATACCATGAAAGCTTTCACAGAATGCAAAGCTTACTTTATTCACAGAACTGTGCAGTATTTATACTAGAACAAAAAGATCAGAAAAAACTAATGAATCCCTAATTCATAGGAGATCCTTAAATCAAGGGATTTCCTCTTAACTATTTTCCTAGAATAACTCCTAGTATCTTTTCCTAAAATACATCATATCACATATTTATAGGAGCAGATTATAATCAAATCTGCCAGCTCATTCACAGAGCAGATTGTGATTAAATCTGCCAGCTCATTCAACAAGTTCATCTAAAGAACTATTTTCAAAAACTATTTTCAACCCGTGCTTATTTTCAACAAGCACCGATTTTTAACCAATATTAGTTTTAACCTATTTTCAAAAATGGCAAGTAGCAATCTCTCTTTGAATGTCCCAAAACCTTTCACTGGCGAAAACTACCAAATTTGATCAGTGAAATTCAAGTGTTACTTTGAAACCTATGATTTATGGGATGCTGTGATGGAAGAAAAAACCTCACAACAGCTATGTTCTACAATTGTCCAAATTAAAGCTGTACTTTTAAAAGAGCTGTTAAACAAAACAAGGTTATTGAGGGTTCTTTTTATGCACAAACCCAAAGAAAGTTTCGTTTTACAAAAGTGTGCAGATCTAGAGATACTCAAAACAATCCTCAAGCACAAACAACAGAAGCAGAAATTGAGGAGGAGCAATTTTCTTTAAATTGCAGCAACTGAAGCTGTCAGAAATTATGGGAGAAAAATTATATTATTGAATTGTGTATCTACATTATTACATTGAGCCCTATTTATAGACACTACATCCTAATCCTTTTCCATGTAGGATACTATATATAAATCCTATTCCTATTCTTATTCTAACACTCCCCCTCAAGCTGGTGCATACAAGTCATATGCACCGAGCTTGTTACAGATGTATCTAATACGAAGACGACTGAGTGACTTGGTGAAAATATCCGCAAGCTGATCACTCGACTTCACAAATTTAGTAACAATATCTCCGGAGAGTATCTTTTCCCTGACAAAGTGACGGTCAATCTCAATGTGCTTAATCCTCATGAAATATTTGATTTGATGCGATATGAAGGGTCGCTTTGCTATCACACACAAGTTCCATTTGATTGATTTCTCCAAATTTTTTGAGCAACTGCTTAATCCAAACTAGCTCAAAAGTTGCTACAGCCATTGCTCGATATTCGATTCGCACTTGCATCGAGCAACGACACTCTATTTCTTACTCTTCCAGGACACCAAATTATCTCCTATTAACACAATAAATATCCCAGGATGTAGAATGTCTATCGAGTAGGTGATCTTGCATAATCAACATCTATATATCCAACGATCTGCTCGCAGCCTCAATCTTCGAAAATCCTTTTACCCGGAGCCGACTATATCGCGAGAATGCGGACAATTGCATCCCAATGACTATCCTGGGGAGAATCCATAAACCGACTTACAAACTCATAGGAAATGAATGTCGGTCTAGTTACCGTGAGATAATTCAACTTACCAACCAGCGTATATCTTCCAGATCACTGAGTGGCTCCCCCTGTCCTGGCAGGAGTTTAGCATTCGGATCCATAGGAGTGTCAATGGGTCTACATCCCATCATTCCTGTTTCTTCAATAATGTCTAAGGCATACTTGCGTTGCGAAATAAAAATACCTGACGTGGGTTGGGTAACCTCAATACCTAGAAAATACTTCAGTCTGCCAAGTTCTTTAGTCCATAAAGTGTCCTCCGCAATCGACACACCAGATTAGACTCCCCATGAGCAATAAAACCAGGTGGTTACTCCATATAAACTTCCTCTTCAAGATCACGATGGAGAAAAGCATTCTTAATGTCCAACAGATAAAGAGGCCAATGGCGGATAACAGCCATGGATAGAAAAAGACGGACATAAGCTATTTTAGCCACGGGAGAGAAAGTATCACTGTAATCAAGCCCAAATATCTGCGCCCTTCGCAACAAGGCGAGCCTTAAGCCGATCAACTTGGCCGTTCGGACCAACTTTGACTGCATAAACCCAACGACAACCAACAATAGATTTACCTGAAGGAAGAGGAACAAGCTCCCAAGTGCCACTCTTGTGTAAAGCAGACATCTCGTCGATCATAGCCTGTCGCCATCCGGGATGAGAAAGGGCTTCACTTGTAGACTTAGGAATGGGGACAGAGGACAATGATGATACAAAGGCATAATGGGATGATGATAGACGGTTATAACTTAAAAGGGTATAATGTGGATTAGTATTACGAGTGGACCGTTTACCTTTATGAAGTGCAATCGGCTGATCAGGAGGAAATAAGTCCGCAGGAGGTGCAGGGTCCGAGGGATGACATGAATCATCTGGACCTGATGTTGGACGCAGTCGGCGAAGATAAGTCAGAAGTGGTGGCACTGTGACAGGAGATGTAGAAGTAATTGTAGATTCCTCAAAGGTCAGTGTAGGTAAGACCTCAGAGATATGAGGATGATCAGAAGGATATCTAAAGTAAGGTTGAGACTCAAAAAATATGACATCGGCAGACATAAGATATCGACGAATATCAAGTGAGAAGCAACGATACCCCTTTTGAACCAGAGAATAACCAAGAAAGACACATTTAAGAGAGCGAGGAGCTAATTTATCTATCCCCGGAGCTAGGTTATGCACAAAATATGTGCTCCCAAAAACACGAGGAGGAAAAGAGTATAGAGATGACTGAGGATATACTATGGAATATGGAATCTGATTATGAATACAAGATGAGGGCATTCGATTAATCAAATTGCAAGACGTGAGGACTGCATCGCCCCAAAAGCGCAACGAAACATGAGATTCAGTGAGAAGAGTGCGAGTAGTCTCAATGAGATGTCTATTCTTCCTTTCTGCTTCCCCATTCTGCTGAGGGGTGTAGGGACAAGATGTTTGATGAATAATTCCTTGGTGAGTCATAAAGCGTCGAAATCGAGAGGATTTGTATTCAAAGGCATTATCACTACCAAAAGTACGAATAGAAACACCAAATTGATTTTGTATTTCAGCAAAAAAACTCTTGAATATAGAGAATAACTCAGAACGATCTTTCATTAAGAATAGCCAAGTACATTTGAAAAAATCGTCAGTGAGTAACAAAATAACGAAATCCTAAAGGTGAACCGACTCTACTAGGACCACAAAAATAGACTCTGCACGACTCTCAACACTACGTGGAAATGTAGTGTGAGTGTGTTTCCCAAGTTGACATGACTCAATCTAATTTGGACAGACTAGACAAACTAGGCACCATCTTTTGTAGCTTGAACAGACTCGGATGTCCCAATCATTTATGGATCAAGTACGGAGAATCCGTAACGAGCATGCTGTGGAGGAATTAGGAGAGGTAAGTGTTAGACAAGATAGGCCTTGTGATTCATATCTGCACCAATCACCTATCCCTCTTGCGGCTCTACATAACAAAAGAATCATCAAAATATTATGGCACAATTTAGGGCACGTGTCAAACGACCGGATGCAAGATAAAAGGACAACCAGGGACATAAAGAACAGAGTTTAGAGTGACAGAAGATAGGGAATTAGCTTGTCCAACCCCTTTTGGTTTTGTTTGGATCCCATTGGCTAGAGTAACCGGAGGAAGAGACTGTGAATAAATAATATTTGACAAAAGTGACTTGTTACCAGAAATATGATTAGAAGCGCCTGAGTCAACGGTCCCCGATAGAGGGATACTAGACTGTGAAACACAAGCGAAGGAATTACCAGCAACAGAAGTGTTAGGCTGAGAATCTGTGACTACTTGTGGAGATATCTGCTTACTTGCTCGATACTGAAGGTACTCATTATATTCAACTTCAAATAAAAGCCTCAGATTTCCTGTAGTGTCAGTCTGAGCAACATGAGCATTGTTGGTTGGTTGACCATGCAAAGCACGACAGATGTCACGAGTGTGTCCAAACTTATGACAATAACTACACTGAACATCATTGGGTAGTGGACCATGCAGAGCACGACATACGTCACGAGTGTGTCCAAACTTATGACAATAACTACACTTTGTTCGAGATTTTTCAAAGCGACCTCCTTCTCGTCGATTATCCATAAACTGAGATGTTCGATTCTCTGCAGTTTGAGATGCGAGAATAGAGGAGTCAACGGTTGGTGATGAAACCACTGTGTGATTAGGAGGCGCAGCAAGACGAAGCAAACGAGAGAATAGTTCATCAATTGTAGGAACCGTAGGACTAGCCAAAATTTGATCATGCACCGAATCAAGGTCAGTAGGAAGTCCAGTAAGTGTAAGAACTAGAAACAACATCTGTCTTTGCTCATGTTGTTTTTCAACGTTCGTGGTGACTGACATCAACTGCTCAAATTCCTCCATGACTGCCTGTACCTGTCCCAAGTTGGTAGACATATCTGATTCTTGTTTCTTTAAGTTGGTCATCCAAGCTGCCACATCATAAAATCGAGATATGTCATTAGTGTATAAAGCGCGAGCCTTTTCCCAAACTGAATAACATGTCTGGATGCAACGAAACAAGGGCATCAACTTGGGATCAATAGATCGCCACAAGAGACTACATAATTGAGCGTCAATCTTCTCCCACTGTGCTTTGGCCTTTTCATCAACCTCACTAGCCTTTGCCCTTTCATCAACCACAATAGCCTTTTGAGTTAAGTGATCTTGAACACCTTGACTTTTGCACCACAAGTCAACCGAATAAGCCCAAGCTAAATAGTTTGAACTTCCCATTAACGGTTCGGAAGTAATCATAGGGCTTGAAGTTACGATTCCCGTGTTTTTGGAGCCAAACATATCATATCCGAGAGACATGGCTCAAAACTTCAAAAAGGACGAAACTTAGCTGATTGTGCTAATAAAACAAATCTAGAAGATGCCAGAAAAATAGTCATTGGAAAATACGAAAGTGATCAGAATCAGGAAAAAAATATTGGGGTTTGTGCGGAATTGCTGGGAGACTTGACTGAAAAAAAAAAAAAAGTTCTCAAAAGAAGTGGCCGGAGGCTGCTCGAAATCGCCTGAAAAACAAAAAGTGACCGGATCTTAAAGAAAATTATATGGTTGGGGTTAGAATTGTTGTGCAACTTTATTGGGATTTTTTTTTTTTTTAAATGAAAAGGTGGCTGGAAAACACAAATCTGCCGGAAGAAAAAAAAACTGACGGCGCCAGATTAGGGTTCCGGCGGTTGGAAATTTTAGGGGTTTGGTTGCTTGTGTTCTCTACCTTGTGGTGGTTTCAGGTTTTGCATAAAACCCACCAGAGAGAAAGTGACGCAAAATTATCGCCGGAATTGCTGCCCCATCTTTTAAAAAACCAACACTAGTATAGTCTCGTGGATCGGTACGGAGACGTCTGTACTTAACTCCTACAGGCTACAAGACATCTTAATAAATTGCTTTCACGGGAACAAAGTTGGAAAATGACAAACTCTTGTGCTTATTTTTTAATGCATCAGGGAGAGATGTGTGCCAAACTTAGAGGACTTTTGGTATTTTACTCAATACTAAACGCTGACATTTCTACTTGCATTGCACTCCCTAATTCTTAGGTTTTTTCTCTTTTTAGTCATAGACCAAAGAAGGCATACCTGTCCAAGCATTTAATCTCTTTGCTTAGCTATGGAGGAGTCCAGAAAGATTTTTTTATGGAGATTTTGGGAAGTGCTCTGGAAGAGACGAAACAAGTGTACTTGAGGAAGCGGGCAGCTCTAAAAGGTAATAGCAGAATCAGATACTCCTATTGCATTTATCTTCTTGTTTTGATAAGTCGTATAACATAACCATGGAATCACCCGTGCTGCAAACTTATATTCTTCAGTGTTCATTTGTCATATGATGGTTACTCTCTCAGTCATAGAAAGGCGGGGAGGAATAAGTGTCCAACTATTTCTGTTACTATCTCTTATTTAATATGTGAAACCTGTCAGAACTTTTTTGCTGAGTCATTTCTTCAACTCTTCAAACAGTTGCTATCAACTACAGAGAAATGGATGATGATTGTTTATCAGCAAGGATGATATCGTCTGGGATACCTCCCAATGAACCTCATCTCCATGCTCGCTTGTCTAGGCTTGCAAAGATTGAAAGAACTAAGCTTCGAGGAGGAAAGCTTCCTATAAATGACAGTTTTTATCTTATGGGAACAGCTGACCCCACTGGTGTACTGGAAAGCAATGAAGTCTGTGTTATTCTGTAAGTAGACTGAACATCATTATCTGTACAAGCTTTTGGAGCTTTTATATGTTTTTGATATTTTGTGTTTGAGAGATAAGGAAATATACCTGCCAATGGCAATGTAAGGATGTTTTTCCTTGACAATAAATAGAGCTTTAAGGAAACTATGATTATTATGGTAAATAAATACCTACTTCACGGATGTTTTTTTGTTTTGTTACTTCCATCCACAACTTTTTTCTGTCTGCCTCCATCTTTTAGACACTATCTTAAGCTCCAAGGAAATAATGATTATTATGAGTAAATAAATACCTACTTCACGGATGTTTTTTTGTTTTGTTACGTCCATCCACAACTTTTTTCTCTCTGCCTCCATCTTTTAGATACTATCTTAAAGCCATAACGTTTAGCAACTTGAATTCTTTGTTTTTGTGAAGTTTAACTATGATAAGTGGTAACTGAGGAGAGAATGACATTTACCACTATGTTGAACTTACATTGAGCTAAGGTTTTCTTCCAAAGAGATATTTAAGCTTTGAAACATGATAATTGGTTTAGATTCTGATCTAATATGTTTATTTTAGTATTCTCATTTTATGAGGAATATCTCAGCTACTAATCCCTTTTTCAATTGTGCACCGCAAATGCAGAGATAATGGTCAAGTATCTGGGCGTGTTTTGGTCTATAGAAATCCTGGTCTTCACTTTGGAGATGTACATGTGATGAAAGCTCGATATGTGGAAGAGCTTGTAGATATTGTTGGTGATGCCAAATATGGTATATTTTTCTCCACTAAAGGTCCAAGGTCAGCTGCTACTGAGATTGCCAATGGTGACTTTGATGGTGATATGTATTGGGTTTCCATAAACCGTAAGGTTGGTTTTCAGTTCGCTTTTCTCAAGAGTTACTTTTGTAAAGAAGGGAGTATGTATTGTTAGATCCCACATTATTTAAAAATCGGTCTCCTAATATGGTCTTGGACAATCATGAGCTAGCTTTTGGGTTAGGTTAGGTCCAATGTTCATTCCTTATCATGGTATCAAAGTGAGGCCCATCTTAGTTCCTGGTTCACCCGATGTTGGGCGCCCATATTGTATTGTCACGCTCCAGATGTCCCGTCATGGGAGGTTTGGGACGGGGTTGTGTGTGTGGGTGGGTGGGTGGGGGGTGGGGGGTGGGGGATTGAGTCTGCATTGTGTGGGAGGTGCAATTCAGTCTCCTTTTATGATCTTAGGCAATCGTCAGGTCAATTTTCTTACATGGCCTCAGAACCAAGGTTCATCTCACTTTTTTGATTTACCCGGTGCTGGGTCCCCATGTTATATGTCCATGCTCTAGATGTGGCAGAGGGTGAGATTTTATGGGTTGGGGATTTAAGGGAAAATTACGCTCTATGTCTACTGGGAGAAAATATTTACGCCACGTAGCCATATTTTCAGTTTATACAATATTTATACAACACTAGTTTCTATGAACGTGCCTCGCACGTTAATATCATGCCAATTATTAGCAAGTGCTTTGGATCAAAAGACCCTCTGTAAAATATCAGAATTATAAATAGATACTAGTAGTAATCTAAAGTGAATTTGCATATTAACCAATAACTCAATTATAAGAAGTTTTGGTCCTTAAAATCATTATGCATCAGAGCATTTCAATCTTACTGACATTTTGCAAGTTGAATATTGTCATAGAAGTCGAGAAATTACCAACAGCCAAATAAATTATTATTTGAGAATGTCTAAGAATGAAGAGAAGGAAAAAATATGTTAGTTAATCATGAATGCAATAAATAATAAACCTTTCTGTATCGCATAAAATTGTTTTGAGAGTTACGTACATTGACCAAGAGTTCCTTTTGCAGATTAATTTTACTGTATTGCCAATATTGTTGATCTATATCTCAAGTTCAAGATGGAGTTATCAAAATCTTGATGCAAATAATATAATCATTTTTTACTCAAATTCAAATATAACAAAACTCAAGCTCTATCCAAATCGAAGTAACATAAGTCGTATTAAGTCTTGCTATTAGAACCTATTAGCTTTCTTTAGAATTCTAAAATATTCGAAAAATTGAATTACTGATGTTTGAAAGGGTAACGACAATGTCTCTCTCTATTCTAATATGATAGCAATATTTTAATTGAATTCAAAATCTTAAATATTGGGTTCTTAAATATTATTACAATTTTAATTACCTTCAACCGTTAAGCATATAAATTTTGAATCTTATATACTTTCTGTGTAGAATTGATATGGTTTTAGTATTCTCAGTACATAATTGGTTGGACACAGTTATGGACTTATGGTCCGTAGCTTATGGAGTATAACTAATGCAGGCAAAAAGTTACTGTTTGGTCATTTGAAATTAGAATGTTATCAACATTTATATTATTTATTGAAGATGGTAATTATATTAATGTTTTCTTAAACACAAAGCTCTACTTCTAAGCTATATATGGTGCTCAATTTAATTGATTATAGCGTTAGGCAGTACTAAGAAGATCAATGCTAAAAAATATGCTGCATAATTGATTAGGTTTCAAGGTTCAAAGAGTCCGTATGTCAGCTAATGGGCATAACTTGGCCTAAATAGGATTGGATTATTTAGAATTTGTGTTTACATCGATAACTGGCTACGTTATGACCTCTTTTCAATGACAATTTTGTCCTTTTCTAGTAGAAGTTAAAGTTAATAGTTAAGGGCATAAACGTCGTTCAATATTTAAAGGATATTTTGGTCAACCAACATTTATATTCATGCTTTTATAATAATGTAGATGTAGATTATACAATTTGTTACCCGGTTTAGCTCATATTTGTGTATAAACACCTTTTATATGCTATTATACACTTCTATACAAGGTTGATACATTATGTATAATGCTTTTTGTAAAATGTTGTATAAACTGAAAATATGGCTACGTGGCGCAATATTTTATGTTGGGCTGTAAATTGGTTGTTTAGTAGAATTTCTGACTACTTGTCTTGGAGGAAAACGGTTGTACAAAGTTTGGTTTTTACATTTCAGCTAGTAGATTCTTATACAAGAAGTAAACCATGAACTCGCATGTATTCAACTATTTCTGACTACTTGTCTTAGAGGAATACGGTTGTACAAAGTTTGGTTTTTACATTTCAGCTAGTAGATTCTTATACAACAAGTAAACCATGGACTCGCATGCATTCAACTCTTAAGGCAGTCAGCAAAAAGCCAACCGAATTTTCAGCCGATGAATTGGAATATGAGCTTTTTCGGCAATTTCTGGAAGCAAAGGCTAAAGGGTATGCTTACAAGTCTACATAATTTATTCTGGCGTTTAATTCAAAAAGTTTAGCAATCTAAACACCATAGTTGTTGCCAGAGAGCTTTTGACATGTCATCCGCTTCAGAGGGATGCTTTAACAGGCAAGGGAATGGTTTTTGACATCCAGCAAGCTGACATGTTTTCTAGTTATATTCCTTGGGATTGGAGAGACAATCTAGGTGGTCGATAACGGGAACTGAAAGAAGTACAAGACGAGTAATACTACCTCCTAGATGGTCTGCTGAATATGCAACTCTGATTGTGAATTCCTCATCCTTTAACACAAAATTCATGATTGAAGTTGAATATTTTAACAATCTAATTTTAGTTATACTTCTAACCATAACTAACACGTTCATTTATTACTTGTTCAGAATTGTTTATAGCCTTTCTTCGTCCTTGTTCCTGATGTAGTCTCTTTCTGCTGTTTTAGTGCCAATATGTCTGTGGCTGCTGATAGCTGGCTGGCATTTATGGACCGTCTTCTGATGTTGCGAGGAGATGATGTGGACGAGATGCATAGCTTGAAAGGCAAGATGCTTCACCTGATTGACATCTACTATGATGCATTAGACGCACCTAAAAGTGGGAAGAAGGTTAGCTTAACTTAAATGCTGCCCTCAATTTGGTAACTATCTATTTATCTATGTCTCTAACTCTTCTATTATGATAACTCAAAATGTTTATTTTTGAACCAAAAAGTTTTACTGGCCGTCAATCTTCCTTTCAGCTTGAATGCAGAGTTTCTAACACATTGCATGTTATTCTGGCAACACAGGTTAGCATCCCTCGTGATCTGAAGGCAAACAAGTTCCCGCACTATATGGAAAAAGGGAACCCCTTCAGCTATCATTCAACTTCTATTCTGGGTCAGATTTATGATCATGTCGACTCATATCCAGACGAAGATTTGTGTGTAACAGGTTAAAGCTCCTCTGCATGCATAATATTTGGACTTGTGTTTCCAACTGTTTTTTATAGCTTAAGTAGCTCCATTGTTGCATAATGTTTGGGCTTATGTTTTCCAGGAACTTTATAGTTTATTCGTCTTTGTGCTTCATGAAACACAAGCTAACTTATAAATTGATGGATGAGGTTATATGATTTTTGTGCTTTCTTGTTTAGGCAGACATCTTTTGTTTATTATTATATGTTTGATAAGAAATAACAAGTGAAGCACACTTTGATGATTCAATTGAAAATTATAGCAGTTCAGTGATCATTGTGTTAATTGTTTGTTGTGTGTAGAGATCTCTAAACTGCCTTGCTTTGAGGTTGAAATCCCTCAAACATGCATGGCACTGTGGAGAGGAAGATATGAAGAGTACAAAAAGGATATGACAAGGGCCATGAACTCTGGTTGTGAACTGAGAATCTCCTCTTGCAATGAAGTTATAAAGAAGTACAAGAAGGTTAGTTTTTCCTTCACGTCAACTTTCAGTCAGAGAGAGATTGTCCTTTGACAAATGAAGTGAGCTTTATTGATTTCTTGGAATGCAGTTGCTCTATGGTGCTGTGGAGTTTGAACAAAGTGAAAGAAAGACTGAAGACATTTTTAATGAGGCCCTTGCAATATATCATGTAACATATGATAATGCGAGGATCACATACAGCATCGAAAAATGTGGTTTTGCTTGGAAAGTAGCTGGTTCTGCTCTCTGCAGGATACACGCCATGTATCGGAAAGAAAAGGCCTTACCGATTTTGCCATCTATCCTGCAGGAAATATTGTAGACGTGTTGTAACTTTGTAGGATACCAACATTGAAGTGAATGAATGCCTACTTAGCATTGTATGTGATGACGTCGAAATTCACTCCTCTAAGTGAGAAAGGGTACACGGTCATAACAATACAGTTAACCCAATTATGAGTCGGGGTCTATTGGCACAGGGAACTATATCTAGGGAAATTAAGCTAGTTAGAAATTTTTACTAATTAAGCCAAGTTAAACACTTTAATAATTGATTTTTTTATTTAATTAGTAACATGGATAAAAATTAATTCGAGGGGTCGGTAAAGCGATCAATGACCTTCACAAGCAAGGAGAATCAAGGGATATGAAAAATAGGAAACCAATTAACATCAAGAAGAACCCACTGAATGTAATTATGACCACTAGTTAATCACGGGTTAAGTAATTAGGTTTGAGCTAGTTTTTTCGAATCGAACTAGTAGGCACTAATCAAAATATTGCGCGGATTACCCTTTATATGGACTGGTCTTTCATTTTTCTCCTTATTTCTCGTTTAATGAAAATTTGTGGATTAAAGTACTCTTATTCATTGGTCTATGAAATGAGGTATGGGTACGGACCCAAATAATATATATATATATATATATATATATATATATATATATATATATATATATATATATATATATATATATATATATATATAGATAGATAGATAGATAGATAGATAGATATAACATCGCAACACAAGATTTCATAGCAAATTATGTCAATTCGAGCAAAAGTTATGTCTTAAGGCATTGTTCTGTTGTACTACAGAGCTATGCCTTTAATACATAGTTTCTGTGTAATTTATTTTTACGGCATAGTTTTGTTGTATAACTTACTTTCTACAAAACTATGTCGGACAAGGCATAATTTCAGGGTAACTTAATTTTTATAAACTAGATTGATTTTTACAAACTATGCCGGACAAGGCATACTTTACATAGAAACTATGTCTTAAGATATAACTTTTGTCCGAATAGACATAATTTTGTATGAAATCTTGCGTCACGAATTACTATTTTTTTACTCTGTTGGCGTTCGAACCTAGAATCTCGAGGGTATTTTCGGTCACTTTTTTATTACGCAAAGTGACAAAGGATAAAAATTAAAGACCAGCGATTTGAGGGGTAAAAATTAAATACCACCCCAAAATAGGGGCAATCGTTTGAATTTGCATTGCAATTTGGGCTATAATAGGTTTATTTCTATTCTAGGTTAAACTTATTAGATGAGGTTTAAATCCTCAAGTCGAGAATAAGTGGTCCCCTGCAGATTTGAAATTTTATTTGACACATTCGTATTAGATAGAGCTGGATGAAAATATTACCATAAATTGAACATATGAAATTAGCTTAGAAATAGGAGAAGAAAGTCGAGAAACTATATGAGAGTGAACAAGGAAAAAGGGAAATCCATATCAAATAAGGATTGGTTGTCATACAACTTATGAAACCAACTCTTGGATGGATTTGGAGAATTGAAGGTGACTAACAATTCACTCCTATAAATACAACACGTCAAAAAGCTTCGTAATTTGACCACAACCAAAGAGAGCCAGAGTAAGAGCAGAGTCAACACCTTGAAGCTTGACCACAACAAAAGAGAGACATTTAGAGTGAGAGCAGAGTCAACACCAGAGTCTCAATGGAGCCAACTAGAGCAGCAACAATGAATCTATTCCTATCAAGATTTATCATTTAGTTCTTGAGTTATAACAGTTAGTTTCTTGTGTGGCTCCATCTATTTACTTTTCTTAGTAGTTGTAATACATGTTTATCAAGTTGTAATGAACTTCTTTGACTGGGTAGATTCATTGAAGAGTGAATAGAGAGAGCCAACAATTTGGAACTGTTGAGGAAGAGAGAGTTGGAGTAGGGATTGTTTGGAATAGTTCCTTAAGTTTACAAGTCGTTGTAACCTTAAACAATTTACTCGAGTTTTAGTGGAAAGTTTGAAAAATTCCTACAGAGGTAGGTTGTGATTTTTTCTCCTTTGAGCAAAGAGTTCTCCACGCTATAATTCTTTTGTTGATTTTACTTAGGGGTGTACAAAGGAAACCGACAAACCGCGCCAAACCGATAATCCGAACCAAACCGAGGAAAAAACTCGACTAGTGATTTGGTTTGACTTGGTTTGGTTTTAAAAAGAAAAACCCGACTACTATTGGTTTGGTTTGGTTTGGTTTTAACTAAAAAAAAAAAAAAGTCAAACCGAAACCAACCCGACATTACATTTAAATAAATATTTCTTCTTACTTTTCCATAGTTTTTTGTTTTTTAACATATTATTTCACTTGGAATTAGAATTTTAAATGGTCCAATAAATTTTATAGCCCATAGATATTAGTAACCCAAATAAAACTCAACAAAAATCAGATCAATACTAATGCTAACAAAAGAAATTCAATTCTAACAATAGGAATGACAATAATGTTGGATATCTATTCTTTAGTTTTTTATTGGTTTAGAAAGTGAAAATACATAACTTAATTTTATTTTTTTCTTTAATATTTAGTCATGTAATTAATACTTATTAGCCGTACTTATTTTAGCATGACTTAGTACTTTTAGATTATGATCATTTTCTATATGCCTTATAGATAAGACGTACTTATTATAGCATGACTTAGTACTTTTAGATTATAATCATTTTATTTTATGCAATTTCATTAATTTTTTTGTTGTTGTATATTTTGGTACAATGTCATCTCTCATCTCACATTTTTTGTCATTTCTTTAAAAAATACCTTAATTAGATAGTCATATCTTACTAGGACTAAAAAAATATTTAAAGTGCAAGTTATATGTTTAGTATGAAGACTACACCGGAAAAAACCCGAAAAAATCGAGGTTGAAAAATCCGACTTTTGTTGGTTTGGTTTGATTTATAGATTTAAAAATCCGATGCAATTAATTTGGTTTGGTCTTTAAAAAATCCGAACCAACTCGGTCCATGTACACCTCAATGAGTGGTCGGGTTGAAGAACTACAAAGGAAGGAGTGCCGAATAAGTAAATTTTTTACTTATTCGACACTTTACCTTCTTTTGTAGTTGCTCAAAGAACCTGATTCATTGAGTACATAGGTCGCAATACGATTAATAACTATCCACCAATCGCGACCGCACAACACGTTACGTGATGACGATAGCGCTGATAACCTCACGATCACGATTCTTTGCCTCAACTTTAGATCCCAAAAAGGTCACTGTTGACCGTAGAAGGTCATAGTTGACCGCCGAATGTCACAGTGACCCCTAAAGAAATTTATTTCATTTTCTTATTTCAATTTCATTGCTTAGTTGCCCAATTTTGCACGCCAACACCTTCTCAGCCTATCCAAAACAACTCAAAATCATTTGACTTTGTGGTATTCGTAAAAAAAATAATGAAATAAACTTATCTAAACATTGAAATTGCGTAATTGAAACCACAATTAAGGAAATATGAGTTGCCTCTCATAAAGAGTAACGACGTGGATCAGTTATATTACTTTCACTCCACTTGGAAGATATGAATTGTTGACCCAATTTTGAGTCAAGATTTCAATGATGTTCATGGGGCCGAAGTAGGAAAGCAAAGAGGCCAATTCTAGAGTGTCATATTTTGCTTTTTTTGGCCTTTAAATGAGGGATGCCATTTTGTCTTCTAGGCATGGCGAACTTCAAAACGAAGACACCTAGTTCCTTATATTCAAAATCCTCCATAGGCTCGGTTAGTTCAACTTCCATATAACCAACCAAGCACAATGCTAAAAAATAGTTGGAATGTGGTTTGAGGCTTAAATTTGCTCTATTTTTGACATCCTCATTGACAAATGAACTAGAGTCCCAAAAAAATATTTGATAAACCATTTTTTTTTTTTAAGAACTTTAGTATTAATTCTCAACCCCGGCATCATTCATTTGTCACGCCCCGAACCATGACCTGGGCGTAACATGACACTCGGTGCCTGACAAAGATGTGACCGAGCGAACCACATGGCTTGCTGAATCAACATGGGATATGTACGGATTCAGAATATAATATAAAACATGAAAAGTCTATATAAAACATGTGACATCATCAAAATACTGAAAACACTGCTTAAAACATAAGTGCGGAAATAATCTGAAAACATAATAAATACTGAGCCATCACTGGCCATACGACACTGAACATCTGACATGACATGCTAGACCAGTCTATGAAACCTCTGACCATGAGTCTGATCACTAAACTATTTACCGAGACAAGGCCCCCGGCATACCTCTACTGCATAACACGACATGAACATAAAATAAAGATAACATCCCTAATGAAGTGGGGCTCACCAATAGCTGATACGAGAAATCCTAGTGAGCAGATCCATCTTCCTGAAAATCAACGCCTGCATAGTGAAATGCCGGCCCCAAGCAAAAAGGGTCGTAAGTACATTTGAATTGTACTTGTATGTAAAGCAACTGAATGAATAAATCTGGCACATGAAATAATAGGAAACTGAAACTGAAAACTGTAAGTTGAGCATGAACATGAGCACACTTGACATGAATTTAATGTAACATGAGTAAAACATTTTAAAGTGGGAAAGCCTTAGTATAACCGACATGTAACCACCACGTGAGCACGTGGTAGTTAGATGTCGGTTATACTAAGGCTCTCCCAGGCGGCTACATGTCGGTTATACTAAGGCTCTCCTACTATGTGGCGCCTGATCTCTGCCTGATCAGCTAAGCTATCTCATACCTTACTGGGGTACAAGACATGAACATGACACGAATGGATCTATAAAATATCCTGAAATGGGAAACATGAAGGAATCGTCCTAACTGGGCAGAGCGATCCTTATCTTATGCTGCCATACGTAGTCTAAGGTATTAAACCTTCTCGGTAATCTGCGCAACTCTCAAAAACATGAGTATGAACATGGTTGGCTGAAAAGCCCATGACTTGTATAACATGATTTGTAAGTATAATATGACATGAATATAGATACATAATATAACTTGTATGAAACACAGAAACATGTAAGATTTCATGGAGTAGAGTAACATTGGTTCATGACTTGTAATTGAGAACCCATGGAATTCAAAGCATGGGTGTTCATTGATTACGGAAAGGTTCATGACAATCATAATGATGCATCATGAATTCAACTAACGAAACCATAACCAAATATAGTAACATGTATCTAGGGTTATCATGAACTAGAGTAAAACCCTGAAGGCAAAACGTGTTCTTCATGGATTAACCGTGGTGTGGGGAAGAATAAAGATGTTCCCACACGTGTATAGAAGTCCTACATACCTTAATCGCTCCAAAACGTGAAGTAAAGTTCTGAACTTTTGAAGAAGAAACCCAACAATCTGAACTTGAAGCCTTAGGGAGGGTTTTCTTGAAAACCCTAAGATTGTAGCATAGAATCTTGTTAAAAATCCATATATAATTATTAGAATTACTTAGGAATACATGAGAGAGACTTACCTTGATGTGGGAGGATGAGGGGACGAGAGAAAATTTGTGCTAGGGCTTGAAGAATTGAAAAATGGAATAAAATGTCGAAAAACCGCGACTTTAAAGAAAGCTGGAAGTCGTTCTGCGTTGCAGTCTGCAGCGCATAACACATTATGCGGCTGAAGATTCTAAAGCATTCCAAAATAGTGCACTGGAACTTCCATGACAGATATTTTTTCTATAAAGTGTGTTGCATATCACGATATGCGATGCATAATACGTTATGCGGACGCATATGTATACGCATCCTAAAACAAAAAGCTGGGAAATTCGGAACGGGGATTTGACTTCCAAAAATGCGGCGCATATCAAGATATGCGACGCATAACTCCTTATATGACGCATATCAGTCTTGTGAACTAACTGTGACCTTTCAGTCACTCGATCATAACTTCTTATATATTGATCTGATAGGCCTGGTCCTTATATGAATGAAAAGGTATTTTGAAAACACTATCCTATATTTCTCATCGTGGTTCCATTATATCTCTGTCCTACAAGTAGATTTTATCCCGAAGGCAAAGGCACGAGGTGTTACAATATCTCCCTCTCGGGATCATTCATCCTCGAATGATGGGTCATAGTTAAGTACATGGTTGGACATGGCTTAAGTACATGAGCGTGAAGAAACATGACTTGGAACAAGGGGACTAAAATGACATGATTACAGGGAAACATAAATGTTGGGCCATGATACATGAGTAGTGGATACATGAACGTGAAACATGAGACATGAGACATGAATACATATGGGGACATGACATGGATATGAAAGGTATTTTACCTTAGGTACTTTCTACCTGCTCCTCAAACAAATGTAGGTATCTGGATTTCATGTCCTCTTCGGTTTCCAATGTAGCCTCTTCGACTTTTTGACTCCTCCATAATACTTTTACTGAGGTAACTTTCTTAGTCCTCAACTTGCGAACCTGACGATCAAGAATAACCACAAAGATATCTTTATAGGTTAGGCCATCCTTAATCATTATAGTTCTAGCAGGAACAACTAACGACGAGTCTCCCGCACACTTCCTCAACATGGATACATGAAACACTAGGTGCACGAAAATTAAATCTTGCGGCAACTCAAGCTCATAAGCCACTTGGCCAATCCTTTATAGGATCTTGTAGGGCCTGATATATCTGGGACTAGGCTTCCCTTTCTTTCCAAATCTCATAACACCCTTCATAGGTGAAACTTTTAGGAACATCCAATGGTCAACCAGAAACTCTAAATCTCTTCGCCTCACATATGGGTAAGACTTTTGGCGACTTTGAGCCGTTTTCAAATTCTCTTGTATCAACTTGGCTTTTTTCATAGCCTGATAGACCAAGTCTGGCCCTAACAACTCTATTTCACCAACTTCAAACCAACCAATGGGTGATCCACACTTTCACCCATATAAAGCTTCAAACGGTGTCATCTTGATGCTGACATGATAACTATTATTATAAGCAAACACAATGAGAGAAAAATGATCATCCCAATTACCTTTAAAATCTAGAACATATGCTCTCAACATATCCTCAAGTGTCTGAATAGTGCGTTCTGCCTGACCATCTGTCTGAGGGTGAAAAGTTGTACTAAGATTTACCTTGGTAACCAATCCTTTCTGAAAGGATTTCCAAAAATTCATTGTGAATTGAGCACCACAATAAGAAATAATAGACACTGGGTCCCATGCAGCCTAACAATTTCCTGAATATACAAATTGGCATAATCTTATGCTGAATCGGTGGTCTTACTTGGCAAGAAGTGTGTTGATTTAGTAAGTCGGTCTACGATCACCCAAATTGAATCATGTCTTTGGGATGAGCGAGGTAAACCCGTTACGAAGTCCATGTTAATCATATCCTATTTCTAAACAAGGATATCAATATACTGAGCCAAGCCACTAGGTCTCTAATGCTCGACTTTCACTTGCTGATAGTTCAGAAACTTAGCCACATAATCTTCTATGTTCTTTTTCATGTCATTCCACCAATAAATCTCTTAAGGCCGTGATACATTTTTGTGGAAACTAGGTGAATATAGTACCTGGAGTTGTGTGCTTCTGACATGATTCACTTTTTGAGCCCATCTACATCTAGAACACATAATCTGCCCTGGTACCTCAAGGTACCATCATCTCTCTTTATTCAAAAGCCGTCGTCTTCTGCTTGTGAATCCCCTCATTTAGCTGCAATAAGTAGGGATCACTATACTTCTTCTCCTTCACTTCGGGTACTAAGGAGGATTTAGCCTTGTTCTAAACAACAACTCCACCATCTTTAGAGTCCAAAAGTCGAACTCCAAGATTAGCTAAGTGGTGGACTTCGTTCACCATAAACCTCTTGTCTGCCTCAACGTGAGGTAAAGTTCCCATAGAATGCTGACTAAGAGCATCGGCTACGATATTCGCCTTTCCTGGATGATAGATGATATCTACCATCATAATCCTTAAGCAATTCAAGTCATCTTCTATGTCTAAGATAATCTTGTTGCTTGAAAATATACTGAAGGCTCTTGTGATCTATGAAAATATCGACATGAACTCCATACAGATAGTGACGCATATCTTAAGTGCAAAAACCACAGCTGCTAACTCCAAGTCATGAGTTGGATAATTCTTTTTATGACCCTTAATATGTTTGGATGCATTGGCTAGAACCTTACCATGCATGCTGCATTAGAACACATCCTAGACCAACTCCTGAAGTGTCACAATACACCACAAACCCTTCGGTTGCCTCTAGCAGTGTAAGACTAGGGCAGAAGTAAACCTCTTCTTCAGATCTTCGAAACTTTGCTCACATGCATCCGACCATTGAAACTTGACTTTCTTCTGAGTCAACTTAGTCAACGGAGTGAGATAGAGGAAAAGCCCTCTACAAAATGCCTGTAGTAGCATGCCAGACCCAAGAAACTTATTATCTTTGTTGCTGGAGTGGGGTTGGGCCAATTCTTCAGAGAGTCTATTTTCTGAAAATAGACCTTAACGCCTTTGCCTGAAATAACATGGCCTAGAATCGCTACTAATTTCAGCCAGAATTCACACTTTAAAATTTTTGCATAAAGCTTGCAGTGTGAAGCGCTGCAATACTATTCTGAGGTGTTCTGCATGGTCAGCCTCACTACGGCAATACACTAAAATGTCATCGATAAAAACAATGATAAACAAATTGAGATAAGGCTTGAAGACCCTATTCATAAGATCCATGAAAGCTGCTGGTGCATTTGTCAATCCAAAAATTCAAAATGGTCATAACGGATTTTGAAAGCGGTCTTTGGAATATCAACTTTCTTAACCTTCCACTTATGGTACCCTGACCTGAGGTCGATCTTGGAATAACACTGGGCACCCTGAAGTTGGTCGAACAAGTCATCAATTCTGGAAAGTGGGTACTTGTTTTTAATGGCAACTTTGTTTAACTGATGGTAGTCAATGCACATGCGTAAGAATCCATCTTTCTATCGGACAAACAAGACCGTAGCGCCCCAAGGTGAGACACTTGGTCTAATAAATCCATTGTCAAGAAGATCTTTCAACTAGCTTTTAACTCTTTCAACTTTGCTGGAGCCATTCTATATGGCAGAATAGATATCGGCTTAGTGCCGGGAACTAGGTCAATTCCAAAGTCAATCTCCCTGTCGGAAAGAATTCCGGGAAGATCTTCAGGATAAACTTTTGGAAACTCATTAACAACTGGTACAGACTGAAGAGTTGAGGTCTAAGTATCTGTATTCCTGACTAGGACTAAGTAATAAATATACCTCTTAGAGATCATCTTTTTGGCTTTAAGATAGGAAATAAACCTACCCATGGGTACTACTGCATTACCCTTCCATTTTATGGCTGGTTCATTAGTAAACACTAACCTGACAATTTTGGTTCTACAGCCTACGTTGGCATAACATGACACCAACCAATCTATGCCCATAATTACATCGAAGTCTACCATTTCTAATTCTACTAGGTCGGCTATAATATTGCGGTGATAGATTTTAACTGGATGTCCCCTATACACACGTCTAGCTAATTGACTCTCCAACTAGAGTGGACATATCAAAGGGTTCATGCAACTTTTCTGGCTTTATTCCAAATTTCTTAGCAATAAAAGGGATTACATATGATAGGGTAGATCCAGGATCCATAAGAGCATAAGCTTCAATAGAGGGAACTGCAAAAGATACCTGTAACAACATATGCACGAGCCTATGTATCTTGACAACCTGCTAGTGCATACAAGTGAGTCTGACCTCCGCCTGTGTTACTAGACTTAACTGCACCACACCCTGATTGGGCCTGAAAATTATGAGCTACTGAATTTGTGGACTGAGCCATATTACCTCCGGTACCTTGCCTTGCTGATGGGAAATCTCTCTGAAAATGACCCTCCTGGTCACACCCCAAATATACATCCATGCCCATACGAAACTCTTTTTCGTGTCTTTTCCTACACATGTTGCAAATCGGATTATCATAGGTCTTTTGATCCACACTGGCCTAATATTGAGAACCTCCTACCCTAAAATACTTTCTCTTCTAATCATACTCGGACCTCGGGATTGGTGCACTAGCTTCAGAAGAAGCGGGTCCTGATGACCTATTTTTAAAAAGTTGACTTTCTCCACCTCCCTGAGATCTCCCATGGCTAAAATTACTTGTAGACTTAGCACTCTTGTTGAACTCTCTATCCTTCTCTTTCTGCGATGCCTCTTTTTCCTTCATTCCGTCCTCATTACCTTGTACGAAAGCAACCATCTTGGTAATAGTTATGTATTTATTCTGACCAGCGATATTAGCATCATCGTACAAGTCAGGTAAAAGACCCAACAAAAATCACCTAACTCTGACCCTCATATCGGGGACCATATGTAACGACCCGCTTGGTTGTTATAGTCCTTTCGACACTTTTTGACCTTTTCCTGAGTTTGTTAGCTCACTTTTGACCCGAGAGGACCATTCACACATCTCCCAAGATATTTAGATATGATTCGGGTGACTTTTG
Source organism: Lycium ferocissimum (assembly GCF_029784015.1). Lineage (NCBI taxonomy): Eukaryota > Viridiplantae > Streptophyta > Magnoliopsida > Solanales > Solanaceae > Lycium > Lycium ferocissimum. The sequence goes on along the minus strand of NC_081342.1, from coordinate 47,453,537 downwards.
AGAAATTTGGGCTTTAAGCGAAAAAAAAGTTGACTCAAAGTTGACTTTTGGGTAAACGGACCTTTTTCGAGAATCCATCAATTTTGAGAGGTCCGGATGGTCATTTAGAACTTGTGTGCATATCTGGTTCGGTTTCCAATGCACTCAGGTGCATTTTAGGACTTGAGTTAGAAAGTTGGATTGAGGTATCTGGAGTTGACTCGGTCAACGAGACCTCCGTTGGAAATCTCAAGGCCACAGGTGTGTTCGTAGCGTATTTTTATGTGTGTCTGCATATATGGTATGTGAGCAGATGGCTTCGGGTGATAGTAGGGATTTCGGGTTGTGTGATTTTGGGAATTCTGGTGTTTGGTGCCCGCTATGGCGGCACCAGAACCGCAGCAGCGACACCTCTATAGCGGTTGCCAGGCCGCTTATGATTTTGGAAATTCTGGTGTCTGGTGCCTGCTACCCGCTTTGGCGGCCACCGCAAAAAACCGCAGCGGCAGCCTTTGCTATGAGCGGTTGCTAGGTCGCAGAAGTGACCAAATGTATTTCGTGGCTGACCGTCACAGCGGTCTGAGTGTCCGTCGAGGCGGGACCGCTGTATTGTCACGGAAGCGATATCGGGCAGGTTATTTAATTAAATGAGTATTAAAAGCCCTAAGTCCCTCATTCTTTATTATTCTGACTTTAGAGTTATTGAGAGCTTTTCAAGGTAATTCTTGGTGGTAAGTCCTTCTATTTCCTTTGCTATTTCATTGTCCTTAATGATCTTAAGATTCCATTATCATGATAGTTTCTTAAGGGTTTGATGATTAAAAGAGGGTTCTATGAGTTCTTCTTTCTAGACTTCTAAACCTTCATTTATTAATTGGGTTAGCTTATTTAAGCATGGAATTGATGACTAGAACCTATGATTGCATGATTCTTCCAAATTAGTGGCTAATTTATAGGATTAGAGGTTAGGGTTTATACCTAAATTTGGGGATTTTGCCTAGGATCCGGATTTAAGTAAATTGATGGTTCTTCTAGATTGTAAGTGATGGGAATTGATCACCTAGAGCTTAATTTCATGTTGAAACCTTTAGATTCCTAATTTCCCCTTTCTAGTTCATAAATCCCATTCCATAGGTTGGGGATTTGGGTCTTGAATAGAAGTAGGGCTTGATTGATGTTTTTCTTGATTCTAATTTCATGATTCGAATGTGTTTAGACTTTCTTTATCTCGAGGCTCAAAGGAAAGGAAAGACTAAGGTGTGACTATGGAGACTTTGTTGTTCGGCCTTTCAGGTAGGTTACGGTTTACCCTATGGTGAGACTTCGATTAGCGAAACATATATTTAGACGATATTATCGGAGAATGCATGTAAGCCTTTGGGTGTGAAGTTAGGTTGGATATTGCCTTAGGTTGGGCCCTGTTGTGTGATTTGGGGTTAGCCACCCTGTTGTGTTGTGACTTATATTGTTCTATTGTTGTTGGCTCAATGGCACGTGGAAATAGTAGATATTGGTGACTAGTGATATATATTGATGATAATATTGTAGCACCTTACTTGTTGTCTTTTGAGACGAGGATAGTGATTCTATTATGGCATATTGTGTAGCGTTTTATGAATACTGTTGGTGTGCCCATGTGTGGTACTTTCAATATTGATTTGATTATTAACATTGAACTCATACATTGCATGCATTCTCATCCTTCATGATATACTGTTGATACATTGATGATATACAAGGAAACACTGTTATGAAAGTGGGCTCAGTTGGATGAGAGTGACGTGAGGATCGATGTCCGATGTTTATCCCAAAATCGATGTATAAGTGCTGGTAGCGATTGTCGAGGTTGTTGATGGAATCGCAAGGGTACATGGACTTCGCGGGTCCCCCATGGGTTGTGCTGTCGAGATGTGATGTTCCATCATCGGAGTACATGTGTACGGTGCATATGCATTGCATTCACACTTCATACATTATTGCATTACATTGTATCATTTGGCTTCTGGTGATATTCCTGTGATTTATTGTGATACCATTATGATATACGGATTCGGATTGGATATACTGAGACTTGGCATATTTGGGCTTAGATGCTATAACATAGGTGCTGATGTGTACTTGGTTACTGGCTCGTGATTGACTTATACCATGTTGATTTACCTGTTTATCTTACTTTATTGCCTTGGTATATATTAGCTAATCTTAGTCGGCCTATGATACCTACCAATACTTGTTATTTTTACTGACCTGCACTTGTTTCATTCTTTTATGAATGCTGAGTTCTAGGTAGGATCGACCTCTACTCCTCGTGGCTGATAGTAGTTCAAGTATTGCTGTTTAGAGTCTTACAGAGTGAGCACGAGGATGTTCACCGCCTTGAAGATTCTTCTTTTATTTACTTACTTGATATTCTGAGACATATTGAGACTATTGATGTATTATTATTACTTCCAGACTTGTGGATTCTACTTAGATGCTCTTGTATGACTAGACCATATTCTGGGGTGTATTTCCTCATTTCCGCATTTCCTTATATCGTTATTGTAAGACTTACGTATTTCTATCTCTTCCACTTATTTATTCATTATTTCATGTTTTTAAGATTGTTGGGATGAGGGTTCACTTATCGAGGTGGAAAAGGTAGGTGACCGTGCGAATTAGCAGAATTGGGTCGTGACACCATATGCGGATCATACTTGGCCAAAGAAACAAATTTGAGGTAGTACTCATTCACACTCAATTTATTCTTCCCGAGCCTCTCAAATTTGAAGGCCTTTGCCTCCCTGACCTCTAGCCGTAGAAAGTGGTCAATAAAAGCATCTGCAAATTTATCCCATGTCACAGGAGATGCATCTGCCCCTAGGGACTGTTCCGACGACTCACGCCAAATATTAGCAACAGCCTTCAACTGATAAGCTGCCAACTCTGTTGCCTCTATCTCAGTAGCATGCATAACACGAAAAATCTTCTGAACCCCATTGATGGAATTTTGCGGATCCTCCACCTTATTAGACCCTATGAACACTGGAGTTTTCATATGCTGGAATTTCTAGGTCCTGAAAATGGATGACCCCCTATTAGCACCTACATTTAGAGCCGTTCCCTGATGCTGAGCTTGAGTAGCCACAATCTGGGTGAGTAACTGGATAGCTCTCCTACCATCTATATATGAAGCACTGGGCAGCGGAGTAACTGTAGGACGGACATCCGCAATCCTTAAGTAGGTGGGGGTGTAGTCGTGGGTGTTGATCCCGATGCAACTCTCTGAGCTTGAGAGTCCACCTCTAGAGCAGCATTGGCAACAACCCTCTTACTTGTAGCTGACTTTCTTTTGGCAGGCATTTTTCTGAAATATGTAATACACACGAGTTAGAAGAATTCATGGAGGCATGGCACTAACTACACGATCTAGAGTATGAAAGAAATGAGACAATCCTGAATGTCTTGGTGGTCAACTAATTACATGTGTGGCGTGCGTACACACATAATAGTGACCCTACTGGACACGGTTTCATAGACTCCCTAAGATACTTAAACTTAGGCTCTAATACTATGCTTTGTCACGTCCCGAATCATGGCCTAGGCCTAACACGACACTCGGTGCCGACTGTAATTGACTGAGTGAACCACATGACTTGCTGAATCAAGAGAAAACTTATTTCATGCTTGATGCAAGATAGTGGACTAGGTGTGTTCCTTGATCATTGATAGTTGGAGTTGCACAAATGCAGTAAGTCAATTGTTAGTTGAGCATATGAAGTTCCCTACAAGGAAATATCCTAGTCCCTACAAGCTCCAGTGGTTGAATGATTATGGTGAAGTGAGGGTAACCAAGCAAATCCAAGTAATTGCTTGAAGGGCATTGATGAGAGGTGTTTTATGGTGTGCCTCGTTGATATTTGGCACAAATATCATGTTTCGTGTCATTTTACATCCCATTCTTATGACTTTTATCACTCAATCTATGATGAAATCATTGTATTTGAGCTTATGTCGCTATATTTCATGTGTCTAGGTACGATGAAGATAAGCGATGGGAAACCGAGCAGTTTTAGTTGATTCTGGAGGTGATCTTAGGTGCACGAGTGAACGAGAGGAGCTTGTGACACTTAGGAGAATTTCTAGAAGAATTGAGAGCAAATGTACTCGAGGTGACACTCAGGTATTACGCCCGCGTCGCGGGCTCGCATACAATTGAGGTTCCAAAATAACTGAAGACCCCGCATGGGACCTGCGACGCGTGGCCAATGCGGGAATGCCCTATTTTGTCCGATTTTACCTAGGATTAGGACCCTTTTATTTGGTTAACAACCCTAAACTATAAATAGATGTTTTGTTCGTTATTAATGAAGTGCTAGGATTATTCCAAGACTTGTAAGCCGTCATATTACTTTCTCTATAGATTTTTTTCATCTTTTTCAACCCTAGTGTCTTCATGAATTCTTATTGTTCATTGAGAATCATGAGTAGCTAAACACCTTAATTCTATGATTGTGGCGAAATACATGATAGTTGGTTTGACGACAATTATTATCTATTGATTTTCCATATTTTGGGTTGCTTATTTATTCTTGGGCTTAATTGTTTGATTATCTGGCCAATAGTTAGACACAATCTGTGGTGCGTGAATTGGACTTAAGAAAGAGAATTTACGTACGTAATAAGAATAAATACGGCTTGTTCCATTTAATTGTTTCGCTACTGAGGATAGAGATATATCCTTTAGCCCTACTTCGTTGAATACGGAGAATTAAATGCGTTCTTGTTACCTCTGATGACCATAGAGATATAGGCGTTATAGTAACAACTACAGGCTTGTGAATAGTTCGAGAGAATATCATAAAGTTATAATTAACCTGTCACGACTCAACCGGAGGGCCATGACGGGTACCCGGTGCTAACCCACCCGGGCACCTCTTATTGTACATTCACATTTTCATCTAGGTGAGCCACATAGCTTAATCATACTTTCTATCCATCATTCATTCTAATCTCATTGGGCAACAATACATTTATATCACCATCAACAACTATGCCCATATCAATGTACATAAGCCGACGAGGCTATCAAAATGATATACAAAATATAAGCCGACAAGGCTAAAGACATCTAACCATATACACATGTTTACGAGCCTCTAAGAAGAGTATGTCACATCATATAGGCGGGACAGGACCCCGCCATGCCCATAAGTATGTACACAAAAGAATAGATACCAAAAGCTATAGCTCCGAATGAAATGGAGCTCCACTACGTAGTCCCTGAGTAATAAAGCTATGGATCAAGCTCGTCTCCCTGGCCACCTGCGGGCATGACGCAGCGTCCACAAACAAAAGGACGTCGATAGAAGAATGTACTGAGTATGTAAAGCATAATCAACATCATTATAGAAGCATAAGAGACAACATAAGAAATAGCATAAGATGGGAGGTAGTAGAACCATCGTCATAAACACTTACTTGTCTTTCATAGGGACCTTCCATTTCTAATGCGTGTTTGTGTACATACACATGTACATATCCATACATCCATATCCGTATCCGTATTCATATCCGTATTTATATATATTTTCATATCCATATTCATATTCATAATCGTATTCATATTCATATTCATAGCATACCCGACCATGAAGGTTCGGTGTTTCACATACCCGGCCATGGCAAGGCTCGGTGATTATACATACCTGGCCCTACCAAGGCTCAGGGTTATCCGTACCCAACAACAATGGCGTGCGCGCAATACATATCATACCCGGCCATATAAGCTCGGTGTTACATAATAGTCATACATAGACACATATACATAAGAGCTCATAAGCATCTTTGACATCATTACTATCGTCGTTTCATTACATCTATCCTTAGAGGATCACCCATCATATAAGGAATTTAGTAGAATCGTAAACATAACGAAAATCATGAGCTTTAGTAGCTTTAAAGATAGAATCATTTGGAGGACATTATCGACTCATGAAAGGATAGATATATAGCCAAGGAAGAACCATGCCTTATTGAAAGAAGGGTTAGCCTTACATACCTTTTCATTTAGCTATTCTATCACTTGAACGTTCTCCTTCAATGCTCACGTTTCTACCTTCATTAGAGTTTATACTAACATTAGATAATCGATAGCTTAGCATACTTGACTAAAGCTAGAGAAAATTGGGCAGCATCTCCTTTGTTTATACAACTTTCTCCATATCATATATCAACTCCCAAACGTCTATAATAACACTCACAACATCATAAGCAATAGTCTTTATTCACCTACATTATCCATATTTCCCAATTCACTTCAAATCATCCATATCCATGGTCATAGCACACTATTACATTCACTCATATACAATGTCTATCCCATGTTCTTAATGTCATTTATAACATAATTATAATCACAACATATCAAGAATCATGACTCATTCCAAACTACTACTCAAAAATGCCACTATTCTCACATTCATGACCCATTTTCTATCTCCTTCTACAATCCAAGTCTTTCAACCTCTCAATACCTTAAACAACATGGAATGACCATAAAACTTACCTTAGATGGTGTAGGAATGGACTTTGGGTGGAAACACTTCACTTGAGCAAAACCCTAGTTCCACTTCCACTTGGATTTCTTGTCTTGGATGAACCTTAATGAGTTTCTTGCACTTGATTCTCTTGGTTTGATGAAGTTGATCATCAATTTCTCCACAATTCTTGTGGAAAAAGGTGTGGAGAAATATTCTAGAGAGTTCTTGAGAGAAGGGGAGTGAAGATGAAGTGAAATGAAATGAACTTGGGTCCCCTTTTTAATAAGTCACAATCTGTCCCGACTTTGGTTTCACGGACCAACATACGGTCCGTATAATTTATATGGACCGTATGTATGGCCGTAGATTTGGTCCAGAGAGGCTGCCATTCTGGGCAGAATATACGGCCTAACATACGGCCAGTATATTTTATACGGCCAGTATGTTGGACCGTATAATGCCCAGCTTTTCCGAACTCGTTCTCGTCGACTCGTTTGATCTCCAATCCTTATGGAACCTTCTTAACACTTGTTTAACACCTCATTAACAATCTAAGGGACGTTATAACTCTTCTCCAAGACATCATTAAGTCATCATTAACTTGTTACTCGTAAATCTTATCCGATACATAACGTATACCTTGCCTTTCTTGGCAAACTTTCTTCTCTTACCTCGAATGTCTTTGAAATCTCAATTAGGGTCATCAAATGCTGTTTCTTACTTATTGAAATATTGTATACTTTGTTACCTTCATTAGTCTATTCACTGTACATCAACGAAAATTTTTTCCGAGGTGTAACATTCTTCCCCCCTTAAGAACATTCGTCCTCCAATGTTAAGTGCTCGGGAATTCTATGAAAATTTCGCCAGAGTTTCCCCTGTAATATGGCACTACCATCCTGTCACAACAGCCCATAATAACAATGCCTCATAGGGCCACAACATCATAGCAATAAAGTTTGGCCACACACGACCCAAATGCATAAAAAGGAAAACATACATACCTCATGATCTTGATGTCTCATCTTGGATCTCTTCCGGGGGTTGAAATAAGTGCGGGTACTTGGACTTCATATTTTCTTCCGCTTCCCAAGTCATTTCTTCTCGGTTGTTGTTTCTCCACAAAACCTTAACTGAGGCCACTTCTTTGTTTCTAAGCCTCCGTACTTGCCTATCTAATATGGCAATGGGTACCTCTTCATAAGTCAACTTTTCTGTCACTTGAACATCATCTACTGGCACGATCCTAGTAGGATCTCCGACACACTTACAGAGCATTGAGACATGGAAAACCGGATGGACTGACTCCAAATCAGGAGGTAGATCTAATTTGTAAGCCACTTCGCCTACCTTGCGTATAATCTCATAAGGCCCAATGTACCGGGGACTAAGCTTCCCCTTTTTGCCAAATCTCATAACGCCCTTCATTGGCGACACCTTTAAGAATACCCAATCTTTCACTTGGAACTCTAAGTCCCTTCGACGATTATCCGCATAGGACTTTTGACGACTTTGAGCTGTTAATAATCGATCCTGTATAAGCTTAACTTTCTCTATAGCTTGTTGGACCAAGTCTGGCCCTATCAATTTAGTCTCTCCTACTTCAAACCACCCAATTGGGGATCTATACTTTCGCCCATATAAAGCCTCATACGGTGCCATTTGGATGCTAGAATGATAACTATTGTTATAAGCAAATTCAATAAGTGGTAAGTGATCATCCCAACTACCTCCAAAATCCAAAGATACATGCCCGTAGCATATCCTCAAGAGTCTGAATGGTACGCTCAGCTTGTCCATCTGTCTGTGGGTGAAATGTCGTGCTAAGACTCACCTGAGTCCCCAAACCTTCTTGGAAAGATTTCCAAAAATTGGCTGTAAATTGAGTCCCTCTATCGGAGATAATAGATACTGGAACACCGTGAAGTCGCACTATCTCTTTAACATAAAGCTTTGCATAATCTTCTGCCACATATGTAGTTCTGACTGGTAAGAAATGAGCTCACTTCGTGAGTCTATCCACAATCACCCATATGGAATCATACTTACGTCGAGAACGGGGTAAGCCGTAATGAAGTCCATGTTAATTACTTCCCACTTCCAAGTTGGAATTTCTATAGCTTGCAACAATCCGCCCGGCTTTTGGTGCTCGATTTTCACTTGTTGATAGTTGGGACATTGAGCTACAAATTCCGCTATATCCTTCTTCATCCCATTCCACCAATATATAGATTTAAGATCATGATACATTTTCGTTGCTCCGGGGTGGACAGAATAACGGGAGCAATGGGTTTCTCTCAATATTTGGTGGCGTAATCCTGCCACATCAGGAACACATAATCTGCCTCGGCATCGGAGAACTCCATCTCCTGAGATCTCAAATGATGACTTCTCCTTTTGAGGGAGTGTATCTCTGTAATGAATTAGCATGGGATCTTCGTATTGTCGCTTCTTCACTTCCACTACTAGCGACGAGACTGCTAAATTCTGAATGGTAGCTCCCGTGCTACCTGAGTCCACTACTCGAGCTCCTAGGCTAGCTAACTGTTGGAGCTCACGAGCTATTTCTCTTTTCTCTAGCCGAACATCACACAAACTTCTCATAGATCTACGGCTAAGAGCATCAACCACAACATTCGCCTTTCCGGGATGATACAGGATATCAACATCATAGTCTTTTAGCAATTCCAACCATCGTCGTTGCCGTAAATTCAACTCTTTCTGCTTGAAGATATACTGAAGGCTCTTATGATCGGTATAAATATCAACGTGGACACCATATAAATAATGTCTCCACATCTTCAATGCATGAATCACCGCAGCCAATTCAAGGTCATGGGTTGGATAATTTTTCTCATGTTTCCATAATTGCCTTGAAGCATACGCAATCACCTTACCATGTTGCATCAACACACAAATTCTAGCCCAATGCCCGAAGTCATCGCAATAAACAACATAACCTTCCAATCCCTCCGGAAGTGTCGGACCGGGGTAGAAGTTAATCTGTCCTTTAGCTCTTGGAAACCACGTTCACAAGCATCCGTCCATTGAAACTTTGCTGATTTCTGGGTCAGCTTTGTGAGTGGTGCAGAAATAGAAGAAAAGCCTTCTACAAATCTCCTGTAATAACCTGCTAAGCCCAGAAAACTACAAACCTCCATAGGAGTCGTGGGCCTTGGCCAAGTCTTCACGGCCTCAATCTTTTGGCTATCTACCCGAATACCATCGGCTGAAACAATGTGCCCCAAAAATGTCACTGAGTTCAACCAAAACTCACACTTAGAAAATTTGGCAAATAACTCTCGAGTTTGAAGAACTCTAAGGACAGTACGCAAATGATCCGCATGTTCTGCCTCGGACCTAGAATACACCAAGATATCGTCGATGAATACAATCACAAATAAATCTAGGAAGGGCCTGAACACATTGTTCATCAAATCCATAAATACTGCCGGTGCATTAGTTAGCCCAAATGACATTACCCGGAACTCAAAATGGCCATATCTTGTTCTGAAGGCTGTCTTAGGGATATCTTTCTCCCTAACTCTCACTTGATGATACCCGGATCTCAAATCTATCTTTGAAAACCATTTGGCGCCTTGTAATTGATCAAATAAGTCATCAATCCTCGGAAGAGGATATTTATTCTTAATCGTCACCTTATTCAGTTGCCGATAGTCAATGCACATTCGCAAGGAGCCATCTTTCTTTTGGACAAACAACACGGGTGCTCCCCACGGGGAAGAACTAGGCCTAATAAAGCCTTTCTCAAGCAAGTCCTTCAATTGCTCCTTCAACTCTTTTAACTCTGCGAGAGCCATTCTATAAGGAGGGATAGATATAAGCTTGGTGTCCGGCAACACATCAATAGAAAATCAATCTCTCTTCCGGAGGAAGGCCTGGAAGTTCATCTGGAAATACATCCGGAAATTCATTCACCATGGGAACAGAATGAAGAGTTGGCGGTTCAGCTTCTACATCTTGAACCCGAACTAGATGGTAAATACAACCCTTTGTGATCATTTTCCTTGCCTTTAGATAGGAAATAAACCTACCTTTTGGTGACGCAGTATTTCCTTTCCATTCTAAAACTGGTTCCCCCGGAAATTGGAAGCGAACCATTTTCATTCTACAATCAACATTGGCATAGCAAGAATTCAACCAATCCATGCCCATAATAACATCAAAATCCACCATTTTTAACTCATGTAAGTCAACCATAGTACGATGGTCATAAATCACAACTACACAATTTCTATACACTCGGCAAGCTATTACCGATTCACCAACGGGTGTAGACACCTCAAAAGGTTTGATTGACTCCTATTTGACTCCAAACCGACCCGCAATATATGGAGTAACATATGACAATGTGGATCCCGGATCTATCAAAGCATATACATCATGAGAAAATACCGATAATATACCTGTGACAACATCAGGAGAAGACTCAAGATCTTGGTGTCCAACCAAAGCATAAATTCGGTGCTGAGGATCGCTAGAACTGGGGTCTCTTCCTCTGTCTCTACCATGACTGACTGGCGCATGTGAACCTGGCCCCATAGGGCATATAGATGACGAAGATCCGGATACCGACCCTGAAGGCTGGGTCCTACCCCTACCACCAACCGAGGGGCAATCACGCATAATATGGCACAGCGGCCGACCACATGCATAGCAAACCTCTGAACCTAGTCAACAATGGCCCCAATGTAACTTCCCACACTGGGAACATCATGGCACGGGTGGCCTTTCCTGACCCGATGTTACACCTCGAAATTTTTTTCGTTAACGTACAGTGAATAGACTAACGAAGGGTACGACGTATACGATGTTTTGATTAGTGAGAAATAACATTTGATGATTCTAAATGAGATTTCAAAGACATTTAAGGTAGGAGACGAAAGTGGTTAAGGAAAGTAAGGTATATGTTGTGTGTCGGGCAAGATTTACGAGTGCCAAGTTAATGATGGCTTAATGATGTTTTGGAGAAGAATGATAACGACCCTTAGATTGGTATTGAGGTGTTAAACAATTTCCAAGAAGATTCCATAAGGATTGGAGATCAAACGAGTCAATGAGAATGATTTTGCAAGAACTGGGCATTATACGGCCCAACATACTGGCCGTATAAATTATACTGGACCGTATGTTGGTCCGTAGAATCTGGTCGGGACAGATTTTAACGTTGATATAAGGACCCCAAGTTCATTTAATTCATTTCATTTTCACTCCACACTTCAAGAACCCTCTAGAATTCTCTCTACTCTTCATCCACAAGAACCCAAAGGAAATTGATGATCAACTTCATCAAACCAACAAATCAAGAGTGTGAAACACATTAAAGTTCATCCAAGCCAAGAAATTCCAAGAGAAGTGAACTAGGGTTTTGGTGCAAGAAGAGTATTGCCACTCAAGGCTTGTTCCTACACTATCTAAGGTAAGTTTTATGGTATTTTCATGATGTTTGAGGTATTGAAAAGTTGAAACACTTGGATTGTAGAAGAATGTAGAAAATGAGTCATGAATGAGGGAATAGTGTCATTGTTGAGTAATAGCTTGGATTGAGTTATGAATATTGATATGTTGTGATTGTAAATAGGTTATGAATGACATTTAGAACATGGAATGAGCATTATACGTGTGAGAACGTAATAGTGAATTATGACCATGATTATGGGAAATTGAAGTGAAATTTTGAAATGAGGATAATGTAGATAAATGATGATTGTTGCTTATAATATTATGAATGTTATTATGGATGTTTGGGAGTTGATATGGAATATGGGAAAAGTTTTATAAACAAAGAAAATGCTGCCCAATTTTCCCTAGCTTTAGTAAGCACGTTTTTATAATCGATTAGCTAATGTTAATGCGAATTCTCTTGAAGGTAGAAACGCGGGCATTGAAGAGAACGGGAAAGCGATAGAGTAGTTAAACAAAAAAGGTATGTGAGGCTAGTCCTTTCTTTCGAAGGCATGAATCTTATGGCATAATTTTCCTCCTTCTTCAAGAATTTCCTATATTCCGAAAAACTAAGAGTCTATGTTAATGAATAGCCATATGAGACAAAGATAAGAGATACATTATGAGCACGATAGTAATGATGATGAGCTTAAGTCTAAAGATTCTAGAGTCCATGATATGATGTTCCTGTAATGCTAATGATGCTATCTATAATCCATTGATGTTGTTTATTATATACACTCACCTTACATGCTAATTCCTTCAAGGTGAGGCAGAATGTTTATGAATGCTCCATAATGGAATCAGGGGTTCCCGACCTTATGTCACCCCGTTAAAATATAGTTGTCATTGAGTTTCTATGCATGCATTATGATGAGTATATGATGATGATGTTACACCGCGCCTATATGGCCGGTCAGACACCGCTAAGGCGGGCAGCGTATACACCATGTCTAGATGGCATGGGCGTACACCATTAATCGCGTGGCGGCATGAGATGGTACCCCGGACGCGAGAGGCCTGGATGTAGGCTAATGATTATCACACCGTACCTATATGGTCGGGCAGCTTATACATATATGCATACATGATATGATGATGATTATGAAGTAAGTCAGCATGCATTATTTCTTTTATAATTGATAGTCAGTTACAGATTGCTCCTCATTTAATGCTTCCTTATTTCATTGATTTAGTATTATTGTTAATTCCTTACATACTCAGTACAATGTTCGTACTAACGTCTGTTTTTTTTGGACGCTGTGTTCATACCCACAGGTAGACAGGGAGGTGATCCAGACTCGTAGAAGCTATTAGCTGATTTGAGAGCACTCCATTGTCCCGGAGGTGCCATTGATTATTCTTTTGTATATATATGTTTTGGGTATGACGGGGTCCTGTCCCGTCCATATGTCTGGTACTCTAGTAGAGGCTCGTAGATACGTATGTGTGGGTAGTATGGTCTTACGGCTTCTCATTGTATATATATATATACACATATATCTATATATATATATATATATATATATATATATATATACACACATATATCTA